>NC_066592.1:8430000-8767500 GCF_905475345.1 Vespula vulgaris | reverse complement strand
TTTCGATTTTTACTATATTTCCTGAAATTGAAATCTTGGATTTTGTTTCACTTATTATGATTTTATGTTTATTTTAGCTATTTATGTTCACAATGTATACATCTTTTTAAGGAACGAAGAGCTTAGCGAAATTCGCATAGATTATTATAAATATATCCGGTTCTGTCCATTGACTTCTTCCAGATTGTATATTTTTATTTTATTTAATATTTGGTTACGCTTGTTATCTAGGAGTTTGATGAAATTTTACAGAATATCCACCGCTATTTGGATCTTTCTGTAATTCAAAGTTATTTGTGGAAAGACCAAATGGTTTCAATACCATATTGCCAAGGTCCTTTAATTTACCCATCATTTCTGCTTTTAATTTTTCATTTTTTTCATGTATTAAGGGTGGTAACCTCTGAAACAACATAAAATTTATAATAAATTACTTCAATGGTAATCGGAATAGTCAAAGTCCGTAACTTACTCTAACTGCATAATTAGCTTCGGTATGACCAGAATCAAAGGTTAAAATCTTTTTGTAATCTTCTAAAGCTTCATCTAATTTCTCTGTTTCTTCGTATAATTGTGCTCTCCTTACGTAAGCTTTTACATAGCTTGGATTTAATTCAACTGCTTTTGTACAATCCAATATAGCCGATTCTTTCTCAGCCTACAAAGGTAGACGATAAATCAATTTAATATACGTTAAGTAAAATAGAAAAGAAAATGAATAAAGAATCCTAACCAGACATTTTATTTTAGCCGCTGCTCTATTAGAATACAAAATAGCCCGTTCTTTACTGTACATTAAAGGACACGTTTGTAAACCTTGCGTGTATAAGGATATAGCTTTCATATATTCTCCGTCTTTAAAAAAAATATTGCCTTCATTTTTAAGTTTTTCTGCTTCATCTTTAAAACTCTGTAAACAATAACACACATTATAATCATTTAAAGTAAAAATAATTATTCCAAAAGAAAAAGAAATAGATTAAAGAGAATGTGACTAACTTCTTTCTCGGCTTCACTGAGGTTCTTTTCCCTTTCTTTAAGAAATTCTTCATCAATCGAGTCTCCAGCAGCCTTCTTACTATCTGCATCGTCATTCTTTTCGTTACTATCCGGATCATCGTTATTAATTACATCTTTCAAAGATTCCTGTGATAAATTATTTTTATTTCTTTCACTCGATTGATATTGAAATTCTTTGGCCATTGAATTTTCATCTTCTTTCATACAGGAATTTTCTAGATCTTTCGTAAGTTCTTCTATGATTTCTTCGTTAGTCTTTACGGTTTCACATTTGTTATCCATATTTATACTTTTTATTTTTTTGAAATACGTTTTTTGTTACAAGGTCAATATCGTTATTACATCTAAAACGCTTGAAATTATCTGTCAAACGAAATAAAGGTTGTTCGTGTTGATGATTTCGTTTGACTCAACATGCTACCGACAGATGATGCACTTTGTCACGTTAAGGCATAATACTCATGAATATGAGAAATAGAGAATTGACCTGACGCAACCTAGTATCGTCTTTAGTGCCCTCTGTTGGAAATTACTAAAAATGATGTATAAATATAAAACTAACAAAAATGCAAATTACTTGTTTTATACTTAATATTTAAACGTATTTATGATTTAAAAAACATTAATGACGACACGACGGTAGTCTAATACATTATTTTTGTGAGAACTTAAATGTATCGACCGAGACAATGTCGCTATATATAAAAAAATTTTTAATCAATTACCGATCGATTTATAGGAAGAGAGAGCTACGAAGAAAGATAATAAATAAATTGGAAGGATAATTTTTCATAATTCCATTTCTATATATATTCGTAATTATTATATTATCGTAATTGGAGACTTGAATAATGAAAAATATTTATGGTCCGTATTGATATATTTAATTTTTATTCTATAACATATTCTTAATACATAGACGGCTTATAAACGACATAAAATTAAAGAGTAGAGATCTATTTATATATAATCGTATCCCAGTTGTGTATCGGACTCGAATTGGTTTCTATAGTTTTAAATATAAGTTTATATATAATCCGTGTCGTGTTCCAAATGTACCGTGTCCTCTGGTTACATTTACTAGCCACCGATATTTTTCTTGTTTTCTACTCTCTCGACAGAGGGGCACAATCACACTATGAATTTGAAACACTATGAAAGTTTTGACGTATCTTATTCGTACGTGATAACACTATGCGTCTAATTTTGAATATGTATATATTTATATATTGTATTATCTATTTTAGATACATATATATATATTTATTTATTTATTTATATATTGTGTTATCTATTTTAGATAATATTTTAGATAGAGTTAAATATATTTTTACCGCATTTATTTGGAAGTCAGTTTAGTAAGTTCTTTCATCGAAATTATTTATTTTGAAGACGTAATGAAATATTTATTGTTTCTTTTGATTTTAACATCGGTCGCAACTAAATTATTTGCATTATCGATTCTACTAGTTGAAACTATATTTTCGACCAGTCATCACATTTGGATCTCAAGTTTGGTAAAGGAGTTACTCCGAAAAGGTCATCATGTACATTTCACGAGTATCCATACACTTAAGGTGGATGATAGTTTGGCGCAAAATTATACAAATAAAGTAAGAAAAATATCATCGATGGTATTATTAAAATAAAAAATACAGATTGATGAAATATTAAATTTTCTAAAAAATGAATTGGTTATTCTAAAGGTGTTGATATTGTTTTATTGAAGAAAATTCACAAATTTCAATAGTTAAAAAAAAAATTAATAAAAAGAATATCGTTGATTGTATATTAATAAAAAATACAAAATTAGTTATTTTATTTTATTTTAAAAACGGATAAATTTAATTATTTTTCATAAAACTATTTTTTAGGGATTTGATGATGTAATGCATGAATTGATAATCGATCATGAGTATGTTCCAACAACATGGCGCACCTATAATTTCTTATACATGATATATTTTACACATAAATTATCGAATTTCATGTGTGAAAAGATCATATCTCATCCAACTACTAAGGATACCATAGAATTGGTAAAAATAAAAAAGTTTGACATTATAGTGCAAGATGTGACTTTGCCGACTTGTTTCTACGGATTATGGGAGGTACAGTTTTTCTTGTTTATCACTTAATTATTATTGTTATTATTATTATTATTATTAAAATAAAAAAAAATATCTATAACATTACGTATTTTTAAAGTCATATAGATAATCATAGTTGTATCTACTAACTCTTTGCGGACGAATGGCGGCAAAAAATAATTTTGTTACATTTACCATTATTGATAATAGTTCTATATATTTTTCTATTTCGCAATAATTTATATTTCTGTTATGACATACATTTTATAAACCTTTATTTTTTGGCTTCTTATCTCGTATTGCAATATGCCATATCATTAAAAGTAGTGCAAGCAAAGTGTTATTTTTATTTTACTTTGATTAGAGAGAGAGAGAGAGAGAGAGAGAGAGAGAGAGAGAGAGAGAGAGAGAGAGAGAAAATTTTACGTTTTATAAATAAATATTAATTAAATGTTTTAAAATAAAATATTATTAATGATATATTATTAAAATATATCACAAAGGAAAGAAAATGAAAATTTTATTTACGATAAAACTATCAGTAGTAGCGAAGAAGACGAATTCGACTTTGATCCTTATGAAGGTAATATAAAAAACAATGAGGACTATACATTTTCCTGATAATATTCATAAGTATTATCAGGAACATGTATTATCAAGTTACCTTGTTCATTATACGTCACCAGATATAGTTACTAAGAATAGTAGGTTTAATAATGAGAGTAAAATTGTTTTTAGCGAAAAATGTAGCGAAAGTTTCATTTCATTTTTTCACTATAAAATTAATCGGAAATTAATGTTTGCTAAATATAAGTTATACTTAACATAATGTATTCATACTATTAATTTCATATATAAAAAGTATACTTATATATATGCAAAATTATATATGAAATTAATAGTATAAATGCATTTAATTATATAATTTTATTTTTGAAAATTGAAAGTAAAATAATTATAGAGATTTAAATAATGAAATATTCCGTCGCTTTAAAATAAATTCATTCGACATATTTGATATACAGAAAAATAGTTTGCAGAAGGTAATCCACCCGTTATCGGCTACGTTCCTTTTGGTAATGCACCTTGGTTGAAGGATTATATCGGTGGATCAAGTTATCCTGCGATCAGACCATACGTTCACATGTACATGGGAATACCAGTGACTATTTGGGATAGAACTCGTAATTTTATTTGTTACGTGCTGGATGATTTATTTCGTCATTATTACATGATGCCAATTAATCAAAAGCTGACGAACATTTTAGCTGGAAAAGAATTACGTCCATTAACAGAATATGAAAGGAATATTAGTATTGTTCTCATTAATACACATTACTCTTTTGAACCTGCTATACCATTACCACCAAACGCTATTGAAATAGCTGGCATTCATGCACAGACTGCTCAACCGATTCGTGACAAGGTAATAATAATTCTTATGTTCTAATTACAATAAATTATCGTATAAATATTTAATTGACAGATGATATGTAAATTCCTCGATGATGCGGAAGACGGTGCCATTATTATATCTATGGGAACGAATGTGGCATGGAACAGGATGGAATCAGATAAAGTGAAGATCGTAGCTGCTGTTCTTTCGAAATTTAAGCAACGAATCATTTGGAAATTAGCGGAGGACGTGGATGTACAGTTGTCGAAAAATATATTGGCTTTGAAATGGATACCGCAAAATGATATTTTAAGTAAGCATTTATCCATCGCAATATTTTATGACACTGACCGAGTGAAATATCTTCATGACTTATATGAATCTCTTTTGTTAACAGCTCATAAAAACGTTAAAGCTATTTGGACACATGCTGGTCTTTTGAGCACTCACGAAGCAATCTGGCATGGTGTTCCAATGATTGGAATGCCCTTTTTCATGGATCAAAATTCGAACATCAAAATGTTAGTAGACAAAAAGGTGGCTGTGTATTTGAACTATGAAGAAATTTCGATGGATACTGTGGAACAAGCTTTGAGAGAAATCATTTACAATCCTATGTAATCGATTTGTTTATCCAATGAATAGAAATATTCTAGTAGACTACAATAGTACTAAAATTATTTAATATCATTTTCCAGATATTCGCAAAATATGAAGAAACTGTCGCGTGAATTTCGCGATCGTCCTATTCCACCACTTGATTTGGCAGTTTGGTACGTGGAATATGTCAGTCGACATCCTGGAAAAGATTTTGGCTCTCCTGGGAGATTCTTGACTCACATGGAACAAAATCTTTACGACGTTTATATCTTGCTTTTCATGATTTTTCTGATTTCTATTCTCATTTGTTGGTATTTGTTAAAGTATCTGAAAAACTTATCTGAGAAATTATATTGTAAATTGTTTATTTACAAAAAGAATAAACAAAATTAGCAAGATGAAACCTTATATTGATTTTGATTTACAAAATGTAGCACACTTAAGACAGGCCACCTGTATAATAGTTATTTTTGGTTTTATGGAAAAAATAAATAATGCTTAGGATAAAGTTACATTATTTCAATTCAATGGCGGAAAGAATTTCTTTTTTAGAGATTTTTTTTCATCGAACTCCACGATTTCTTTTGCACGAGTTGATTCTTTCTTTCATTCTAAACGAAAAATGATTTATTTCTCAAACATTTGTTTAACATTGAACAAATGTCTCGTGAATCACGCAACTGTAACGAGCCATATCCATCTCTTTTTTTTGGTTAAAGTTAGAAGAAAATGTTAGAGGAGAAAGATGAATGGTTCAACGATGGACTACATATTTATGATTATATCTTTTTCGCAAGTGTACATGCACATGCATTATTGAAATAGTATAACTTTGTGCCGAGCAATTTTTTCATAAAATAAAAAATAACGGGATTATTCAGATGGCCTCTTTTAAGTGTCCTAACGTTTATAGAATAACTTTAAAACTATAAAACTTTTCTCTTTTTATTTGTCTTCCTTTTTTCTCTTTTTTTTTTCATTTACATAGAATAATAAATCTTTCTTTCTCTCTATCAGTTGATCATAGGTTTAAATGAAAATTTAAATTTGTGTTTGTTCTATTGTATTTTGAGATTCCTGATAACATTGAAATCAAATAAAATTTCTATAAAGGTTCTAAAAAAATACCTTAAATTCATTAAAAATAAAGAATGTAGGGATTTCACTGAGAAGAGAGAGAGAGAGATTTGTCTTTATATTTGTTGATTTAAATAAATTCGAATAAATATTACTTCTTTTTCTACCTTAATCAACTTTCCTATTGAGGATATATTTTTACTATATCCACCGATTTTATTTTGAATGATAAGTATAAGAAAAAAATAAGAAATGAGATCTCCTTCATAATTTTTGAATATTAAAAAAAATTGCAAGTGTTAACATAACTATCACGTACTTAATTCAAAATTGAGAATCTATGTGAACCGTCGTATATCTTATAGAAAAGCGAATAAAAAGAAAATAGAAAAATAGGAAAATAATTAAGTTATATGGATAATAGTACGAACACCTTAATTGCTACGTACGAATCTCATTCAATTCCTTTGACGATTATAGAGAATCAATGAAGGTTCGATGTAGTCGATTTCATGGTAACGTTATCCATCGTAACAACTCAAAGGATTACAAGAAGTACCATAAACACGTTTAACAAGAATGCATTTGGTTGTTCTTTTTCTCTTTCTTTCTTTCTACTGCGGTGTAAAGCAGGTGGTGGCTCATTTACATGCCAGACGATCCGCGAAGGATAGACGCGTGTATAATGGCCTTAAGGTTCATCATGAGATGGTAGTAAAAAGGAGTAGCTAGAAAGAAAAAAACCATTCAAACCCCTTTTTGCTCTCCTCTTTTTTTTTTATTTCCCCATCAGTGTTCGCCCACGTTCTACCTCTTCTTCTTCTTCTTCTTTCTCTCTTTCCTCTTCTTCCATTTCTTCTTCTTCTTTTTCTTTTGTCTTTCGTGACGTTGTTTCTTTCTCGCAACAGTAATTTGCGTCTACTTTTTATATGTATTCGCCGTATCGTTCGTGATTTATACTACTTGAAAATAATTAAGAATTCTCGAGATCTCAATCCCCCTCTCTCTCTTTCTCTCTTTTCATTCACCTTTCTCTAACATATCTCATTTCTGTGAGTTAGATAAAATCCTTTGTATCAAACAAACTAAACGTTTTACGTATGATACCTTTGTATAATATTCATTAACTTAGATACGTTTCACGTGAAAACGAATAATTTGTTTTTTGAGAATGCAATATGAATCTTTACATTCAATTTTATCTTAAATATGTAAGTGTTTGATTTTCTTTTTTCTTCGAATTGGCTTAAATAAAAATATATTTTTTAATATATTTTTAATAATATAATTATTTATCTAATAAATATAATAATATTGAGATAGAAAATATTACGTTTTACTTTATTTTTAATTGATAATTTAATTTTTTTTCTATCCCACGTTACGACTTATAAAATAAATTTGAAAAACAATATTTTAAGTAAAAGTCAGATATACAGGGTGGAGAATAAATTTGGCCCGTCCTAGATACTTCAAGTTGTTTGTAAAAATATGAAAAAAATGTTATATATAAAATGTTAGAGATGTAGAAGAGATATCAAGATCATCTCTTTTCTTTTTTTTTAAATATATTCTCTTTATTTCTATATGATAACCATTGTTGTAAGGATTTCAACATGTTATCATTAAAAGTTACATTCAAGATTACTGAAAATCATAAAATAATTATTATTACTTTGGATTTATGGAATTGTAATTTCATCATATGGATTTTTCATCACATGGTATTATTATCTATGATAAATGATGTTTACTTTTCTCTAAATGGATAGTTTTTTATCGTAAGAACAAGGCTTTAATAATGTAATAATAAATTTTAAAACAGCGTAATATCATGGAGACATTTCGTGGAATATCGGTAGTCAGTATCAATTGATTGCTGAGATAAAAAACGTCAATAAATAATTAAGATGAACCTCACTTAACGAAATTTATCCAAATCGATGGATGGAACATTTCGTGATGGACTCCTTCTCTAAATTTAATCTCATTAGATTTCTTTTTTTGGGGAGCATTCAAAAATATTGTTCATCGATAAATACCGATTAAATAGGAAAATATGAGATAACGAATTACTGCGGCATGTGCTGAAATAAGGTCAGAAATGATAGGATATGATTTAGCAATAAAAAGATTACAATTTTACATCGACACAAACGGTCAACACTTTAAAAGCCTTCTGTAATATAAGAAAATTTATTTTATCACATTTAATCTCGAATTATCTTTAATGCTAATATGTTGAAATTGTCAGAATACTGGTTATCACAGAGATAAAAAAAAGTATAGCACTCAATTAAAACCAAAGTAATGACCTTGAAATCTCTCCTAGGTTTTCATCCACATAAAAAGTATTTACATCACATTATGTTCCTCTTTATATCATCTAAGTTTTGTACGTAACATTTTTTCATATTATTACAAATAAAGAAAATGTTTTAGATGGATAAAGTTTTTGTCTCATTCCGTATACACATATCCCATATACATACACGTATACACGCAAGTTATAAATTAAAGAAATATTTTAAACGTATTTCATATACTGCAATGCGAAATAGAAAAAAAAAATATTTTTTTAATTCGTTAAGGAGATTGTGTCCAAGATACTCCGAGTACTTTTCTTGCAAACTTTTCTTTTTCCAAATGGCATCGTAATACTCGTGTAAAGTTTAAAAGAACATTTTTTTATTGTTGCTACAATGTCGTGAGAGATTGCAGCACGTGGTAACGACGCGTTTGGTTTTATCGTGAAAGTAAGATTTGTTTTTACAGTCGTTCTCGACCGATCGTTGAGATAAAAGCAACGAAGTTACACGTAAAACATCGATTTCAATCTATTATGATGAAACAAATAAATAAACAAATAAACAAAAAACAAGAATTTATTTTCTAATCCATCGATTGTTTTCGAAACGATACGATACAAACCTTGTTTTCTTTTGGTCTTTTTCTTTTTATTGATTTTAGATTTATTTTTATTTCGTATTTGTCTATCAGATTCTTTTCAGTAAAACAGAATTTTGCGTTGAATGTATCGATCACGTTATTTGAGAGTTCGACAATCGTCGTTTCTCATTCACAGTTTCGAGGATCGTCTCGAAATTCAATTTACGTATACCGAGAACGTAAAATCACTAAAGCGTGACAAAAGCTTTCTAACAAAAGGATTATTTACAACGAAATCGCCCACATGAGATTCTAAAATGTTATAACGTAATTTTCATTTTCATTTTTACGATCGATATGTATTACACTATCAATCATGTTTTTAGAAACATCTTTTGTGTGTGTGTGCGTGTACACATACATACAATTGTATGCAACAACTAAGCTATGTTATCTCGTGAAAAAATAATTCGAAGATGTAGAGTACAATTTTTGCGTATGAGTCTCTGAGGAATGCAATTTTAACAATTTATTGATCTAAAATCTTATAATCTATTTGTATTTATTTACCATTTAAAATAGACCGAAGAGAATCAATTTCAAGAAGATTTCGTTTTTTTTTTACAATTATACGTCAATCAGGGTGACAGCGATTTTGGATAGCGTTCTTGATACAAACAATTTGTCGTGAAAGTATTTGATTACATGATCCTAAATAGTGGATCTTGCCCATGTATTCTCGCGTAATATATCTTGACATTGTTACGGAAAGACTGTTGTTATAGCTTGATAGTAGCAACAAGAGGAAGCAGATAATAACATTGCTTGTATTTGTAAACACAAACACGAGTAGAAGCATATGAGTAGTAGTCGAGTTGAAATCTATACTTACCCTTGAAATACTACTTGAATTTTGTACTTACTGCAAATATGTTGAACAAATTTTAAAAGATTTTTTTACTCGAAGACGAAGCCTTATACGCAAAAATTGTACTCTAAATTTTTGACTAATTTTTCCACTTTTGACTAAATTTTTCACATATACGCGCGCGCGTATATGTCGTATATATAGGTATATAAATTCATATGTATGTTCATATATATATTATATATACATTTATATATATATATAATATATATATGTATATATACATACATATATATATATATATATATATATATATATATATATATATTTCTATAGAATCATTAATATATAACACATACACACGTATACATGTAATGATTACTATAAAAATTATACAAAATTTTATGATAGATACAATATATTCTCTATTTCGATTTATATAATTTCAAGTAAACATGTTTTATATGTAATTTCCACAATTATTATACTATTTCTATATATTTCATTGAATATGTTCAAATTATTTAATTCATATTTATATTTATTTTTAACTGTTATAATTATAATTAACAATTGACGTCATCTAAACAGTACATAATAACACTTTTAATATTGTTTAGAACAAAAAGAGTGGACAGATTGGAAAATGTAAACGAATTAATTAAATATACGGGAGAGTTATTAGCAGGTAACACGATGAATGAATTTTCGCACCTGTGAAATTTCCGTTTCGGTCACTGCATGTTCATTACAATGCGATTAGCTACTTTTATTTCTTAACGTTGCGGGACTCAGCGTATCAGGAATGACATGAGTTCGTGTATATATTTTTTTTTTTATAAAAAAAATATGACATTACGCAGGGAGATTCACTTTTATAATACATTATTTGAATATTATTTATTAATATAAAAAAGACATTGCACAATATAGATAGAGAACCAAATAATTATTGTACGTATATTACTTTATTTTTTCTTCCTTTTTTTATAACCACGTAAATTCATTACTTGAACAATTTTGTTATTTTAAAAATAAAGAAATATATTTCCGATCTGAATGCTAAATTATTCATTCTTATTCATTGTAATATGACTACGTACTGATATTGTGACTTCGTTTATCAATTATAACTATAAAAATTAAAAATGAATATAAATACGAATTAGATGATCTAAATCTATATAATAATTTTTCTTAAATGAAGGATTATGTACATACGTATATACATCAATATTAAACAAAAATTATAACACTTTGAATTTTTACGTCAACTCCGCCACGACATCAATTTTCGATATAATTTAAAAAAATTATATATATAAAAAAATTTATATATAATTACGTATCTTAAAAATGATAAATAATGATATATTGATATAATGATATATTTGACTTTAATTACACTTATAATCATTATATTATTATGCATTATAAAATATATATATAGTAAAAAAAAGTAAGTATAGTTTGTTTCTCAAGGATGTATACACATACACACATATATTAATATACAACACACATAAGGATGCACCCATACACATATACAAAAATTGTGTGATTAGTTACATAGGTTGAATTTCTATACTTTATTTCCATTGGTTATATTATACCATAATTCTAATGAACAGCTATCTGTAACTTCTGGTCACTTCTTGATCGGTGATTGCATGATTACTATATCTCAACTATATATATATATTTTCTTTCGATATATATTTTTTCTACTAACAAAATAAAATGGAAGAGTTCATAGTGAACAAATGTAGAAAAAAAATAAAGAATGTAAAGTTAAATTTCCAAATAAATAATCAAAAAAAGTAAATCAAATAGAAAGAAAGGAGTTAAAAAAATTTTTCTCGATTCAATGTGGGAAACAAATGCATCTACATACTTACTTACATATGTAAGTATATATATATATATATATATATATATATATATATATATATATATATATATGTATAGATATATTATTGGTTTGTTCCTCGTAAGAAGCCATTTCAGTTTCGCTTCGCTTCCTGTAAAATGCAACAGGATATTGGAGAATAACTCGATGTTCGTCGATCGTCTTGATCGTAGAGATAAATAACGAGGAACGGTGGCAGCGAAGTACAGCCCGCGGCTTCTTCCACGTCTTTCAAGCCTAATCAATCAATAGGTTTAATTCTCTGAAAGGAGTATATGACTTAATTTTTCTGAAAGTATTTCTGTTTTATCCAAGAAAATAATGCGGCTTTATTCGTCTTATAATTTTTATAAAAAGAATAAAGAAATTATGGATATTAATTAATGTCGACGTTGCCCGTAAAGATTTCAATTTGTGGATTTACGATTAATTGTTTATTTATTATATCTAATATGTTTGTTATAGATAAATAATTAATAATAACATTATATGCACTTCGGATTATGGAATAATAATATTAAAATATATTATGTATCAAACTTTTTAAAAGTATCGTATTATTTTCTATTATTAAATATATTCCATTTGTTCAATCTTATGTAGCTATTACAATAAATAATATGATGTATATATGAATGTACTTTCATATTATTATTTAAAGAAAATCTGAAATATTTAGATAGTTATATTTTTAAGAAAAAAAATATATATGTATTATGGTTGCTAAATGTTTGTTAAAAATTGCACTAAAAATTTATCAAACTTTAACATAGTTAACACTTTAATCTAAGGTTTCTTTTTAAAATTTTATAAGAAGGAATTGTTGTATTAACTATTAACTAAACATTAAACCATGCGCGCAAGAATATTGAAAACTTTAATTATCATGAATTTTTGTAGGAAACTCAATAAAGAATTTTAAATTGTTACACATATGTACATTAATTCACAAAATAACGTACCTAAGTGTACGTTACATTATGAATTAAACGATATTAAATTCATTAATATGCTGTAATTTTACAATATGTACATTTAAGGGTTAATTACGGACTGAAAGTTTAACGTTTATGCGTAATATATTTTTATTATGAAATTCGTCTCGTAGGACAAATGAATGCCAACAAGACTACTTGCCTTATCAAAATGTATGCGAGTCTAACTTTCACGATTCGAATTTCTATGGTAACAGAGGGAGACGGAAAAATACATTGGAGAGAAGGGAGAGGAACGGAGAAAGAAAGAGAGAGAGAGAGAGAGAAAGAGAACTAGCAGTATTCACTTGAGACCATTTTCTTTCTTGGACGATGGTAACGGTGCGCGACTGTGGCGGATCGACTGTGAAACTAAGACCATTTTCTATCTTTTTTCTACTCTTCTCTCTCTTTCTCTTTCTCTCTCTTTCATTACTCTCGCTTCGTCCTTCATGATACATTTTCTAAAGAGAAATCCGTGAGGAATCGAGGTTCTTCGCAAAGAATCGTCGATAAAAACTCTTTACGTCGGCTCACGAAGAAAGTAATTTCTTCGAAACGCCATTTTGAAAACGTTCTGGCATTTCCAAGACTATTACTGTTGAATCTCTTACTATTATCGATATGAGAAATTTAATTGCATTTACATTTTGTTGACCAGAATAATTTTAATTTAATTGGATTATTATATATACATATATATATATTTTTAATTATATATAAAAAATATATGTATCTAATACACTATACATACAAATATATGTACTATATACTAATACATACATATATATATATATTATGATTTAACCTCCTATAATCCAATTTTTTTGTTCATGTTTAAATTAAAAATTATATAATCTGAAGTATACAATATCTATAACTTATAACATTTGGCAAACATTAATTTTTCGGTATGAATTAATTATTTGTATTGCAATAATATGTATGGCAAAATGAAGTATAATAAAAAAAAATTACAAATGCATGAGCGAGTAACTTCGATAGTTATTATATGGCCTTATAGAGGATTAAACGAAATATCCTAAATAATATTATTCTAAATAATATTATATAATAATTTTAAATAAAATAAAAAAATATACATATAATATAATAAAATAAATATATATAAAGTAAATGGACTTAGAGAAAAAGGATGGCTTTCATTAGTTTTTTTATATAAAAAAATATTCTTTTGTTTCGTAAAAATTGATGTGAGAGAAAGTAGAAAAGACAAAGAGAAAGAAAGAGAGAGAGAGAGAAAGAGAAAGAAAGAGAGAGGGGGAGAAAAAAGTGAGAGAGGGGAAGAGAAAAGAGAGAGAGAGAGTGAGAGAGAGAGAAAGAGAGAGAGAGAGAGGAAGAGAGAAAGAAAGAGAGAGAGAGAGAGGGAGAGAGAAAGAAAGAGAGAGAAAGAGAGAAAGAGAGAGGGAGGGAGAGAAAGAAAGAGAAAAAGAGAGAGAGAGAGAGAAAGAGAAAGAGAGAAAAAAAGAGAGAAAGAGAAAGAGAAAGAGAAAGAGAGAGAGAAAGAGAAAAAGAGAGAGAGAGAAAAAGAGAAAGAGAGAAAAAAAGAGAGAAAGAGAAAGAGAAAGAGAAAGAGAGAGAGAAAGAGAAAGAGAAGAGAAGAGAGAGAGAGAAAAGAGAGAAAGAGAGAAAGAGAGAGAAAGAGAGTGAGGTAGACAGAGAGAGAGAGAGAGAGAGAGAAAGAGAGAAAGAGAGAGAAAGAGTGAGAGGTAGACAGAGAGAGAGAGAGAGAGAGAGAGAGAGAAAGTGTGAAAAAGAAAGAGGGAGAGAGAGACAATAGATTTTTTCGATAACAAGTCAAAACCAAGCCACGTTCCCTTTGTCTTCTATTGAAAAGAATCGAACAACAAAAGTAAACGTGATTTTATGGTCATCACTTTTTTCCCATCACCATATTCTCATGTTTCGACCAGCAAGTTTTTATCTATGAGTATCGAACTCCGACAACCGGCTTAAACGTGTTCGTTAATGCGAGAATGTTGTAACGTCAAACAGATTATACAAACATACACGTAATATATACATTACTTGGTAGGCGTAAATTCAGGACCACTTGACAAATTTTTTTCAACACGATATCAAGACTAATGGTTAGACAAATTGCCGTAACGAATGTAACACGACCTGTGCTTATCACTGTTTTTTATCTCCCACCCTCTATCCTTCTCTTCAAATGCTTTTCTTTTTTCATGAGGCAATCATACGTAAAGCATGCTACAAATTTCTGTTGGTACATATCTCTTGTTTTGATCAAAGAGAGAGAGAGAGAGAGAGAGAGAGAGAGAGAGAGAGAGAGAGAGAGAGAGAGAGAGAGAGAGAGAGAGAGAGAGAGAGAGAGAGAGAGAGAAAAGATTATTTATTGCATTATAATCTTCAAAAAATGTAATATGAAATATTTCTTGGAACTCGATCAAATTCCCAGAATTAATATTCTTTGATTGGAATCCTGATTGATTGAAATTTCGAAGAAAAATGCTATCGATTTACTAATATAATCATGTACACAAATAAGTAAGTATAGCTTTCACGGTCTTTCTTTTTTTATATAATTAAAAAAAAAAGAAAATAAAAAAAAGAGAAAGACAAAATTAAATTTAATAAAGAAACGTTAAAATTTTTTATTGTGAACTGAGAGATAGATGTCATAGATGACGTCAATGATCGGTAATAAGAAATGGTGAATGTTCGATTTATTCGTTTTACCATGTGGAAGAGTGAACAAGATAGGTAAGAAGAGGAGGAAGATGACGACAGTCATCCAGGTGCGCTCAAGTACTCTGAGTACTCTGAAAGTCGAAGTTACACGGAGGAGAAAGGAAGTAAGGGGTGAGAAAGAACGTAACACGGCTACTCCACCTCCCACCCTCATCTTCCCACAATTCAAAGTTCTGATTGGTTCGTCTTGGTGACGTCACCGCGCCACCATCCTATGTATAGGTTGAAGCACGCGGAGCGTCAGTTCAACACTGTCCGTCGGCTCGAGTTCGTCTCAACTTCGAGGACAACGAACGGGACATCTTCGTACTCTGGTCGAAGGTACATCGTTATAGTCATCGTCATTTTTATCAAGTTTAATCAGAGAAGAAGAGGACAGGATTGCTGGGGAAAATATTTGAGAGAAGGAAGGAAGGAAGGAAGGAAATAAATTTTGGCGAGAGACTTCTGCTTCTTCTACTTTATAACATCGAAAGGTAAATTTAATTTCAAGTTAAAATTTTTTTTATCATTGAATTAAAATGTATCATTTTTTCGAATGGTTAAATTAAAAATTAAGGGAAGAGAAAGTAAAAAGTAAAAAAAAAAAAGAAAAGATTCAATTGTTAGCGTAGAAACGTTATGACAAAAATATCGATTAGGGGCGTTAAAAAGGTGTAAAGAAAAATTCAGTAGAGTGTGCAGAGATCGGGTCAACCGATGAACGTTATTATAATATACATTGATGTTTAATTATATGAATCGGTTAGCCAACAACAAATTTGGCATTAATGATCAGTACGATCTTTTATTCGTATTCGATTATTCGATTGGATCGTAAGTGTTCTATCATTATAGATATATACTGGAATATATAACTATAATGAGCAACCGTAATAGAATAATTATCGAATTTGTAGCATTGTAGCACGTTTATTGCTAGATCGTCTATTACAAAAAATTATCCTTTTGTGGTATTATCGTTAGATGTTAAAAATGTATACATATATATTACATACACACACACACACACGTACATATATATATTTTTGTTTTTCTTTTTTTTTCGTAACACGAGCTTTTTTTTGAATCGAGTTTGATATAAAACGTCAATAAAAACGAAAATGCAAAAAGTATTTTGACGTGAAAAAAGATTACACGTAAATGAAATGAAAACTTGTTATTTCTTTGAAGTAAATAAGAATAAAATAAGAAAATACTTGACATGCGAGAAAACGGGATATCGCGGCACTGGCCTCGATACAACGATCGAAATAAAGTTTATTTGACGAAAGGAATCGTTTAAATGAGAACGGAACAAAGCATTGGATTATTTAATACTTTAAATGCGAAAGCAAACTGTCGCATTTTTCCTCAAATATCACTTTTGGAATGATTTTAAATAAACGGCGTTTGTTACATTAAACAAATTATAAAAAACATTGAGCACGTTCGTTATATAATAACGAGTTTTATCATCCGTTAAAATGCGATTTTAACGGTATCACGGAAAGCTTCGGCTTCCTACCGGATAATCGATCGAATCGCGGTGAAGCAACAGGCACTCCAACGGTATCAGAAAGTAGGTGCAACGAAAAGAGAGACAGCCGATGGTTCACTAAAATCGCAATTATTGATCGATATACCGATATAATGGTTTGTTTATTTTTGGTTAAATCGTAAAGGAAAATCATATTTAAGAACAAAATTTAATTTCTACGGGTATTAATTGCACTAGTTAATTTTTCAATTTTTCATCTTGATCGAGTATAATTTATTTTTTAACTTCGTATAACCTTACTTTTTAATTATTCTTCTAATCAAATTAGAAATAATGAAAGAAAAATTTGAAAAAGTCTAATTTTTATATTAAATATTAATTTCATCAATTAATTTTTCATTATCAATTTTTTATTTTGATCGAATATAATTTATTTATTAATTCTTGTAGCCTCACTAGTTAATTATTTCTTTAATAAAATTAAAGATAATGGAAGAAAAATTTGTAGAAATCTAATTTCTACAAATAGTAATCGCACCAACCAATTTTTAAACTTTTGACTTTGATTGAATATAACTTATTTATTAACCCCTGTAGCCTTACTTTTTAATTATTCTTCTAATCAAATCAGAAATAATGAAATTGGGTATCGAAGTATCGAGTTAACGACTTATTAATCTGTAAAAATTACGATCGATATTATTAATTCTACACTTTTATTAAATCATGATTAAAATAATGGATAGAAAACGTTTCCAATTTTCTACGTATGACATTGATCTGAAGATATATGTATGTATCTCATGTGAAAGTTTTCGTTAGGTTTCCCCAAGTGATTTAACTTCCAGATTTCAAGCCGTTTGATAGATAGTCCATTGTTGTCTAACTTTTAACCATTGTTCTTATTGTTTCGAGAAACAGCGTAACTAACTTGATCGAAAAGAGAGAGAGAGAGAAAGAGAAAGGAGGAGTATGTCATATTCACACAGCTGGTTGGCCGATGGTTTCGTTACCACCCCCACGGTAAGAATGTTTTCAGTTAGACGCACGGATGATATTGCGATAAATTTATGTATGTCAACGCTTCCACGGAGTATAACTTCCTATCCAGTCCGTGTTCGAAATTAATCGTCCCACCTTCCATCCACCGGTGGCCATGTAAACTCGTGTTGGTTCAATCAACTTTCCCTTCAGGATCTAAAAGGCCAACGATGAAAATATTTTCGAAGTATAATTTTGTCGATTTATTAAACAAGAAAATAAAAATAAAAAAACAAACAAAAGAAAAATTAAAAAGAACAAAAGAAAATCGCTGAAATATCTTACGAAAGAAGAAAAAAGAACAAAATCGTATTTTTCAATTAAAAATGATTTAATTAAGTCTTTTCTATCTTTCATCTTTTAGTTGTTGTTCTCTCTCTCTCTCTTTTTCTCTCTCTTTCGTCTTGCAATTTAAATTTTTCGATTTCTTCATTTGCATGAAGAATGGTATACTGATAATAGGAATGATTAAAGAGCAATTAGAGGTAATTTGTAGAAATGAGCTAGATAACTCGAATAAAAAGAAGGTCTTATAGATCGATACATTTAAATTAAGACTATAGTCTCTATTTAATCATTATCTGTAAACGTTCCGTTTTCTTTTAATCCCTTGTTTCTTTTATGAAAATGTATTACAAATCATTTAAAACAAATGATTTATAAGAAATGAATGAAAACTTTTTAATTATTATGTGAATTATTAGATATTATATGAAATATTTATTAGAACCTAATTAATTTCTTAAATTTTAATTAACAAATTTAGATTGAATTTGTTCACTGTACTCTCTGGTGTAATAGTTATTTATTGATGGTTCTTTTTTTAAATCATTGACAAAAGTTCTTTATAGATGAAACACCGAAAAAATGAAGCATACATTCTTCTCTTTTTCTTTTTTTACACTCTTCTCATTTCCCGATTATTCACGATAGGCGATCAAAAAATCATCGTTGCGTAAAATCTTTACTGCAGTACGAATATCGGAATGTTCCGTATTTTCACGGATCAACGAGTTCTTTTGCCTTTTACGTTTGTTCTCTCTTTCTCTTATTATGCATCTTCCATTTTTTTTCATTTCTGACGCAAGTTCGTTTCGACAAAGACGTCTAACGAATAAGAAAGTCGGCTAATATCAGGATTAGTTGATTATTAGCATTAGCTCGCTAATATTAGCTGCTGCTGATCGTTCGTGACGATTCAAAAGATCGTTCGTGTCGTTTCTTAGAAAAATGGACTTTTTACTAGACGTTCTTTTCATTAGTTACAATTGTATTTCATTTTTTGTCTACAAGTTTTGAAATGATCAATAAAGAATATTAACGGCGTGTGCCTTTGAAAAACTAACACTTAACTTTGTTAGATATTTTTCAAAACAATTATTTCATATTAAATTGTTTATAAATTATTATTTAGATATATATAATAATAATAAAATCATAAGTCATTATTTTAAATGGTTTATAATCTCCGTTTTATTTTACTATATATGATGAAAAATAAAAAAAATAAATAACTAGTTAACTTATTTCAAAAACAAAAGAAACGTTGTATGTATTCATTAATTATTTATATGTATTTATAATTTATCTTTTTACATACTTTGGAGAATTCTTCTTCGACTTGACTTTTTTCGTCATTTACATATATGCACCAGTCGATCGTTGTGTTTGCCGCACGAACCTACAAAGCACCAGACGAAACGATATTTATCTTTCTCTCATACACAGTCTTGCTTTTCTTTCTCTCAACATTAATGTAGAGACCACAATCACCACTACTACTTTTAATTCTGCACTCCTTTTACTAACTAATTGTAAACCGTTTATTTGCGATAGCACGTGAGGTTTTTCGCTTGAAAAAATGTTCGTTTTTCTTATTCTTACTTTGAAGAATATTTAATACTACTGGGTGTATTTTAAATAAAGTTGCTACGAGATTGGATATAGGATGCATGAGAAAATGGAAACAAAAAAAAAATAAATAAAAAGAAGAAAAAAGCAGAAGCGTTCGCTTTAAAGAATCATATTTGAATTATGTCTACGAAGTGATCGATCGAAAAATAATCCTTTTCAAATTTTCATTGTACAAAGATGTGAAAACGTTTTTGTAGTTTCTGTCGATATTAATTTACGAAAAAATCATATATTTTAATAGAATATAGATTTTCGAATAAACGAAAACGAAAAATTTTAATTATCTAATCATTTTAATATTTCATTGGTATCAAGTTATTTGTTGTTTGCTTTAGATAAATAACTCAAAGCAATCACATTATACCTAAATTTATGTTTATATTTTATATTTCATCCTGTCAGGAAGATATACAACCTCGTTTAATATTTTAACCGAACTATTAACGTAATGTTGTCCTGTTTACAACAGGAAAAAAAAAGAAAAGAATGCCTAGTATTCTGGTCTCTAAAGTCAAGCGAAACTGAATAAATTCTATTCGTTCTTGATGTCAAGGTACACTGACTACATCGTCCATTCTTCGTGCATGTCTCAAGAACATTCGTATATACTTTTCAAGAAATATAAGAACCTCTGGTGACGTGCTTTTCTTTCGGTTAGATATTTCTTTTTCTGAACGCTGAAGAAAAAGATATCTTCTTGGTCTGATGTTATCTTATCTTGTAATATAGTTAATGCCGACATATTCTCCCAATTAACTCGGATATCCTTATCTCTGTCTCTCTCTTCTATTGAAGCAAAATTTTCATTGAATTTTCGAACTAAATAAACGTTCAACGACAATTTTATTAACGCCAACGGCTAAAGTTCTTTTCTCTCGAGGGAAAGGACATAGCAAGTTAGTTGGCAAGCGATGACATCAACGTTAATGGAAAAGAAAAAAACAATAATTGTAAGCAGTCTCGATGATCGCCTCGAGCTCGTATTAGTCTGAGATAACGTCAACTCGTATCACTTGCCATACGTACCATTGTTTGTTTTTTTATTCGTCTTTTCTCTTTTCCCATAAGTCTCGTAAAATTGGCCATGAAACTTTCGAAAGGAAGCTTTGTTGCTTAATGAATTAAAAATGGAGATATCTCTAATTTCAATGTTCAATTTCAAATAAAAAATTACGTTAGTCGCAAACTTCCCTTTCCGATTCGTTGTGAATGATTTTGCGTTTCGTCTTAATTTTTTTTTCGTATTTCACTTTATTTTATTTTCTAATATTTATTATTTATAACTTTAGCCGATAGTCGAGAAAACAGGACGAACTAATTCACTTTGATATTTTTTTCGCTCTAATACACACTTTCAAAAAGCAAGACGCATACTCAAGATTTTCTAAGTATGTCACCGTTTCTATTTAACAACATTTCTATTTAACAATTCTAAACTCAGAAAGTTAGAAAGTAAGTGTAAGTACTCAAGTATTTCTATTATAATTCTATTTCAACTTTAATGTTGAAATTCGTTTTATCTCTATATAATTATGCTCAGACAAAAGGGAAATAAATTATCACGTTTAATAATTTTGTTTCATATTTTCAATAACACATAAACGTAATAATTCGTTTTATTAAAAAAGTAACAGGATTCCTTTCAAAGGAAGAACATTACTTATCGTAACTTTGAAACGTACACGATCGTAGACTAAGATGTTAGAAACAATGAGACAGAACACGCGACACGATAGTAGTACACTTGTTGAACGTCTCATCGTCTTACTTTCTTCGTTCCTATTGGAACTGTTATATGTGCGTGACAGAAGTGGCAAGCTCGGAAGAAGAACTGACGAATGTCAGATTCGATATTTTTAACGATATTACATACGTCGATTCGTTGCTTCGTTCGTATGTTCGTACGTTCGTTCGTTCGTTCGTTCATCGTTCGTACGTTCGTTCGTTCGTTCGTTCGTTCGTTCGTTCGTTCGTTCGTTCGTTCGTTCATATATGCCGTCCTGTAAAACTAGAATCGATAAACCGACAACGAAGTAGTACGAGTCGACATATGCACGGACTACTTCATAATTCGAAGCATTTCGATATTTTTTCTTTTGCTTTTCCTCTAAGTCCCCGTTTTTATTTTATTATTAATTATTTTATTAATTCTTAAGTACATACGATTGTAGAATTGTAATTTCTGAATGTTTTACGTTGTTCATCGTGCGATATAACGTATATGTAACGATTTTTAATTCTCAATTATAAATTCGTAATTATGTAATACTCTATTATCTCTATTGTGTAATATTTACTTTATTATACTATGTAATATACGCTATTTTTTCTTTTTCTTTTTTTTTTATTTGAATTGAGAAATAATATGGTAAGCTATTTTCTTCATTTTCCCCCCCTTTTTTTTAATTGGGAGAAACTAAAAAGCGAGGCGATTTTTTTACAGGACATTATCGATTGATGATAACGGTAATAACGAATTTATTATATCATTCTTAAATATTCCATGTTCAATGAAAATTTGTATTTATCACTTCAATTGATCATCCGAAAAACGTTTAAAAATCGTTAGTAATAAGTTATACGCATTTATGCGCTTGCGTGTGATGCATTAACATACTTGAGAACTAAACGCTGAAAGGGATTTATGTAGGGCTAAAGAGGAAAGATCTTTGAAGGGTTCACACGTCAATTTCATAAATCATTCTAGCAAAGAGGGAAATACGACGTACGATGGATTCGCACGAAAAAAAGAGATTTCACAAAGGAAACCTGAATATCCTGGCATATCATTCGGAAATATAAAGCTTCGTCCAACCACGGAAATATCTCATTTTGTATTATCGGGTATCGTTATGCGATACATAGGATGAATAGAAGATATTTAAGAGAAATGGTATAAAAAAGAAAAAAGAAAGAAAGAAATTTTGTTCTTTTCATTCATTTCAATAATTTCATCAAATATATTTATGACAATTAAATGAATGAAACATGTAATTTGAATGGAAGATATTCGATCAACATAAATGTAATATTTCGTTTTGATCTATGATATAACGTGCAAGCAGAAAAATAGAATCTTTTTATTTTGAAATTAATACGAAAGAAACAAAGAGATCTAAAAGCCACGTTGAAATGTATTGGTTAATACAATTTCGAAATGCTCGAGTCTAATATACTTTTCACTAAAAGCATTGATACACTCAAAAAGTAATGTACTTTCTCTACCAGACGCTATTACTCACATAGAGTTCGATATTTTCAAACGAATCTTTTTCTTTTAAAGATCCTATTTGTTCATTAATATTTTTCTAGAAACTTTGACAAAATTTGTTAAAATGCGAGTAATTTCATTCGTTCGTTCGTTCGTTCGTTCGTTCGTTGGTTCGATTCGAATTAAGAGTAAACGAGAAAACTCGAATTATTCAGTCGTGATTATATTTGAGATAATCCTCGAATCTCTTCGCGCATGGAATAAAGTTTTCTTTAGTGAAGCTTTAAGGAATTTTAACTTAAGAAGTGCATCGTAGCTTGGTTTATTCAAAGGAGTTTGCGCGTTTCTTTCTTCTTTATATATATATATATATATATATATATATATATATATATATATATATACATATGTATGTATGTATGTATGTATGTATGTATGTATATATACATGTGTACTTTAAAGTCTCTAGCATAGAAACATACGTATCTCTCATTTCGTGGTGTTACGTCACTGGTTTAAGGAATACCTATACATTTTTATAGACATATACGAACAGGCGCACATATGCGCCAATGCAAGCAAGCGATTAAGAAAAATATTAACTTCGTAATTTCCTCATTTCCATGATGATTTCATCATTTAACATGTTTGAATCGTGGTCATCGTGGTCACCGGTGATTGACACTCAATTTTGCAGACTTTATTTAAATTCTGTTTAAAATTTCTTTTGTGACATTTAAAAGGTTTAAAAGTATATTTTCGATCAAGTTGAGTATTAAAAGTGTGACGATGTATACTCACACATTTTTTCATCAAAAAGTTATGAAATATGTTAGATCAATATATTGATCGAGTTTTGATTGAATATTTCGATAAAAGAAATCGTAAAATAATTTATTCAAATATATTATCAAAATACTTTTTCAACTTCATTATGCGATTATAATTTTTATATTCGTCATGCAAACAAAAAAAGAGAAAGAAGAACAAAAAGGAAGAAAAGAGAATGTATAAGAGAAACCATTTTAAAAATGACAAACGACTCGAATGAAACGAAAAATAAATCCTACGTTAAATCGGTAAGGCAAATCGGACGTGATAATATTAAAAGTCATATGAAAAAAACGTGCTTTTTATATCAGAGAATTGCTGACCAGTTGGAAGGTCTCAATCCAGTGTGAAAAATGGCGGAGGTCGTATCTTGAAATGGTCGCCAGTAGGAGATTTCAACGCGGTAGGAGATGAAATATCACTAGCTTTTGTGAAACCAACGAGAGACGTAGTCAACATATTCGAGGATCGCTTTTTTCACAAATAAATAAAGACACGATGTTAAGGGGTAATACGTTTATATATAATACGTATGCATATTCCAAAGATTCTTGTCTAATTTTGTTTTCTTTTCGTGAAACAATTTTAGAAAATGTATTAAATATTAATTAGAAAAACTATCGAACGATTTGCGATTTGTATTCTATTTCCGTATTTGCACCTTACTAGCAATTTTATTGATTTATTTCAGAATGTATATACCTTTCGTACGATATTTTTTTCTTTTTTTTTTCCATGACCGTACAATGAAAACGATGGTTTTGTCATTTGACTAGCATGTTAAAAATTTTATAGTATTTTATTTTGTATTTATTTATGTATATATGCGTGTAAGTATACATGCAAAAAAAGAGATATAGATACCTATATGTTCGGGAATGAAATTTTAAGATCATCGAATGCACATCGAGCTGTTCCGAACTGTTTTAAGCTTTTTTCTTGTTTTTTCTCTCTTTTTTCTTCGTTTTTATCAATCTATATAAACATATACATACCGATCTCTGTTTCTTTTTCTTTTTTTTATTGTGATAATTAGAGTCACCATTTTGCGATAAAACGAGGAGGATACTAATTGGAAGTTCGTTAGAAATTTACGTAGGAAATCGTGGATTAAGGCCAGACCCAAGCTCAACCTCTGTAGGTAAATACAATTTCTAGGCTCTTAACCTGTAATCGTAGTAAGCAGGAGCCAAGTTTTCTCATTGCTACTAACCAGCAGCCAATCCAAACGGTAATTGGTTGGTAATCGTTTATTGCATGGGTGTAATCAACTTTCTAAATACGTTAATAGAATAGCTTCGAGAAGGTTACGTGTAATAAAAGAAATGCGCATTGAAATGACAATAATAAAAGGAGTTCACTATTTACAAGAAAGAAAGGTGTTTGCTATTTAGAAAAGCCCAAATTACAAGATACCTCTTTAATCCTTAACAAGAATATGTACTTTATTTTAAATAACGAATAGACATTTTTAATACATGCTTTATAATACAAAATATATCTAATGATAGGTATTAGTTGCATTAAATATTTATAGATAAAATAACTATCATTTTCTATCTTTTTGATAATAACTCTTCATTTGTGAAATAATGCACAATCGTGGATCATGTGTATGCTGATAAGTTTATTAAAACGACTTGGAGAATTTATAATACTTGAAACGTTTGACGAGTATCTAACACAAAAGTAATTATTGATCCTGTAGGATTGGATAGGAATCTCGTAACAGTAAGAACGGGAGGCTTCGTATACGTTACCGCAACTGTTGATTAAATCAGTTTTAATGGACTTTGCCAATGTATTAAACTCGTTCACGAGTTCACATGTTGATGATCCCTGTGATACACCGATGTATTAAACTCGTTCATGAGTTCACGTGTTGTACGATAAACGCAAGATAAGATTGTCTATCAAGGTGCATCACGTGAGATAAATTTATTATCACTTTTTGATACCATTGATCACAAATTGTAATCCCGTGATTGCTTTTCATTTGCGTCTCTCTCTCTCTCTCTTTTCTCATGAATTATATATTTGCTTTCACTTATTGCGCATTGTTTCTCGTGCAATACACATTTCTTCTCTTATCTTTATCTTTGACGAAGGTCCTTTAAAAGAACTCATTTTTTACACGATTCATCAGTTTTTGAAGAAAGAATTTAAGAGATACACTTATTAAAGAATAAAAAAGAAAGAGGGTGAAAGAAAATTCACTGATGGATTCTTTCAACTTTTTCTTTTGCTTTTTATCTTTTTTCTTTTTTCTCTTTTGTAGAATATTTAAATCTCTTTCTCTATCTCTCTTTCTTTTTCTCTTTGTCCACATCGATCGGCTTAGGTTGCACGGTACCGTGTCTCGTAAAGGAAGTATTTCAAATATTTAAACAAATCTCGAATATTTCAATACGTCCCTTCATTTTGACGAACGTTTTTTTATTTCTACCATGAAAAATTTCAAAAAAGTTAACGAAGTGAAGGAGATTTCGAAAATCCATCAATTAACTCCCGATTAATTTCTTCATTCATTACCTGTTACGCGGAGAGAACTTCTATTGATTTCGTAAAATAATCTTGTTTTTTATTAAAAAACGATCAACTTGAGTATAAACGATATTTTCCCCCCTTTCTCTCTTGACTTTAATGACTTACTGGAGTAAAAGAAAGAGAGGAAAAAGAAGGCAAATAAAAAAGAAAAGAAAAAAGAAAATAAAGAAGATAGACTCAAATCGATTGGTAAAATGCGCAATTACGTATGTAATCGGAGCGTAGGCGCGTTATCGAAAGGTTTCGGTTGTCGAGGATAAAATAGGGAAAGAGAGAAAGAGAGAGAGAGAGAGAGAAAGAGAGAAATGTAAATTTATGCGAGAACGAATTTCGCCAGGGATGTGTCATCCTTATGCGTCACAATTCGACGAGAACACAATGCCGGGAAATGCGTTATAGAAATCGAATAAAATCCAAAAGTCCGATTATATTCTCGCGAATAATAATGACGATAATAAAAGAAGTAAAATATAGAAGATAAAGATAAACCACGAAAGAGATCGAAACGAGTATTTAGATGCAGCGAAATGTTTCACGGAAAATGACTTATTTGATTATCTCAAAATAATTTTATATCGTTTTTCCAACAATATTTCAAATGCAAAGAGAATATTATATTTATACTGTATAATGCCCGGATTTCAATATAAATCAAAAGAGATCGAAGAGTAACACCATTGAGACAATTGGATATCAAATTTTTTTTTCTTACTTCTCTCTCTCTCTCTCTCTCTCTCTCTCTCTCTCTCCTTTTTTCTTTTTTTTAATCGTTTGGTCAGAATCATGAAAAGCTACATTACTGTTGTTAACAATTCACCGACTCCATTAAACATTCGGTTATACCATCGCGTAAAAACTGGAAAGAATTTAATCGAATTCGACGAAAGCCAGGAGATGGTATACGCGTTTATATTACGATGCGACGCGTATAAGAACCTTTCTCTCTCGGTTGAAATAAAGATGTCATTACGATTGTAAATTACTTTACGATCTCGAACGAAATTTCTTTTTATTTTAGCGGTAATATCGTGGCAATATCGAGAATCGTTAATCCCCGAAATTCTGGATATTGAAACACATATTATTATGGACGATTAAAAAAAAAAAAAAAAGAAAAAATAGAATGAAGAAAATGAAAAAGAAAGATGGTAATAAAAAAAAAGAAAAAGAAAAAATAACGAAAAGAAAAAAGAATAAAAAAGTCGAAGGGGAAGGTTGAAAGGAATAGAGAGAAGAGTTTCTCGTAAATTGTACGCATCGATTTCTCTTGGATGCATCGTATTCTCTTCGATTCAGAAACGTTCGCGACTACGAGTAATATTCTCGCCTTTTATAAACGGAATCTATCGTTCGTACGAGAGAAAAAGATAGAGAGACAAAGAAAAATAGTCCGTTTGGCTGTCTCACTCTATGATATTACGAGAAGTTGAAATCGCCGATCGAGGATGGCAATACGGCTATATAATTTACGAGTATTACGTAGAGACTTGGATGATTTTCTCTTAGGAGTTGTCTGGTTATTGGGTGGGTATGTATGTGTGTATATGCATACGTGTGTGTGCTGAACAGAGAGAAGTCTTTATATATTTGCCGTGCTTAAGGAAGAGACATAGGAATGGCATATGTTTACGTTTTCTCTTCTCTTTTTCGCATGATTCGATTTTACGATTTATCAATCGGCTTTTAGATGCAACTCAGATGAATGTTCCTCATATGAAATCATATATCTATATCTTTATGATTAATTATTAATTAAATTATCAGGTCATTAAATTGTCACGTTCGAGATTAAATATAATGGATAATAAAGGATAAAAAGTTGCAAGAAATAGGAGAAAGTTATTTGTTTCCTGTATTTTTTTTTATTTATCTTTGTCCTCTCTTTTTTCTAAACGATGTGTGTTAAAAGTTTTAATATAAAATTGAAATATAATATGTAAAATGAAATGAAAACAATATTTAACTCTATATAATATATATATATATATTATAAAATATTATATATATATATTATAAAATATATATATATATTATAATATATATATATATATTATAATCTGTATAATATAACTATACTAACAAATAATAATTTATATTTTTAAAAGATATTAATCTCTGAATATAAACTAAAAATGAAGTTCGCGAAAAAAAGATAAAATAAGAACTAGAAAATATAAATATATCAGAATGTGATCGCACAGGTCTTATGCGTTGTAGAGGTTAATATTAAAAACAAATTTTAAACATTAAATGTTAAAATAAAATTTTATTAACATCTAGCACATTGGCAAGAGTGTATGTGAAATGTAATCGATCGTATAACTCAATCTTGCAATTATGCTATTTTGTTACACCAATCGACGTATCGACTGACATTGTCAATTACTCTATATTTAAATGATAGATTATTTATCGTTTCGTGTCTTTTTATTCTGTCGTAAAAACATATATTTAAGGGAATAGCAATAAAGAGAGAGAGAGAGAGAGAGAGAGAGAGAGAGAGAGAGAGAGAGAGAGAGAGAGAGAACATATAGTTCATTATTTATTTGATACGATCTTCCTCACGCAAGTCAGTACGAACGTCCTCGTTTTTTTTCAATGCGTGTATGCGCACACACAGTTTTATGTAAAAATCAACTCATCCGTTTTCTGCATTCGATTTAATATATATAAAAGCTTTTTTCTCATTTTTAACAGCCTCTTTCAGCATCCTACTATCCATTTTTAATTCTATCATCACGATGATTACCATACATTACAATTATATTCTGATTTTGTTATTCAATTTTAAAATTAAAAATTAAAATTTTTATTATTATGGATATTATTAATTTTTAAACATTAGTTTTACTCATCTTGTTTTTATTTATTTGACATAACAACAACTTCTCCATATCACATTTTAATATTAAAATGTTTGTATTAAAATGTAAATGTGTTATTTTAAAAATATCTAATTCTTTTGAAATCATATATCTACAACAAATTTTCACATTTCTGTTTAATAATACGTTCCCTGTAACATTTTGATACAATTAGTTCGGTTATTACGGTCATTTTTAATATTCGAACGTTTAATTTAAAGCGCTTTTATCAAATTATTGATATAATAAAAAAAAAAACGTTAACATATACACATTTAAAATTGTCCAAAATTGTTTAAAAATACTTGACAATACCTGTAAAAATTAAAAAATATATTTCATTTTTATTAAAATTTATAACGAGCGAACACTTTTCATTTTATAGTGATTGCGTGTGACACTTCCAGTGGTCATGTCTAAAAAGTCGATGGAACAAAGGATCGTTAAAATGTTTCTTTCTCATTTTTTTTTGTCAAACCTCGTTGGCACTATACATACTTTTTCTCGTTTTCTCGTAAATACAAAACTGGTAGTTAACCTGTTTCGCATTTATTGTTTCAGATTCTTGTTATACTAATAGCTAAAAATATCTTTCTTACAATTATTTTTAGACTGAATAATAGTACATGAAAACATAGATATAATAGTATATAAGTATATAATATAATGTAATACATAATTTATCTCTCTCTCTCTCTTTATATATATATATATACATATATATACATTATATATACACACACATACACACATAGTATATAATATATAATCTAAAAAGAATAAATAAATTAAAATTTTAATCCACCCACCATCATCTATAATTTTTTAATGATGTTTTACTTAAATCGTTTTTCCTCCCCACCCCCTCTCTCTCTCTCTCTCTCTTTCTCTCTCTCTGCGTTTCTTTTTATCGTTTATCATTGAAAAAAATAATGAGTATAAAATTGTTAATGAAGGACGATACTGTTTGCGTTTAACGTGGAAAAAGAATATGCTACTACTATTCGTATAAGACAATAATAATTAACGAATGTAATTTGCTAAGATATTTTATTGCATATCGTTAATTTCTAGCAAGCTCTACGATAAACTGGAATTTTAATTGCTGGATTGAAACATATATGTGTGTGTGCGTGCCTGCATATGTGTATACGCGTGGGTGTATGTTAATCCTTATTATTATTATAATTATTAATATCATTATTTGTTACTAACGAACAAGAGAGGCAACGCACTTATAACCTTTTCACAACGCCAAAGCTGCTAGAGGAAATTAGTTTTAGGCGACCATGCATAGAAAATAGAGTTACAATGTAATCGTCGTAGATAGATACCGCGTAGTCTACTATGTACGTTATATCGCGAAGAGAATGTCGTACATAAATCATATATGGTAACATCGGTAATACCTCCTACGCATTTCTCGCACGCACATGACACTTGCACTATTTTGTTGTCTCTTTGTTTATCTGTCTCTTTCTCTCTTCTCTCTTTCTCTTTATACACTGTGAGAAGTGACCCATTAAATTGCAAGAGTTTCATTCACAACAGTGTTTATAAATAATAAATATGATAAATATTGATCCCCATCAGAATCATAAACCAAATTATTTTTATTACGATCAAGAACGTAACTACGTGTAACGTAACGATGAGATGAACTCAGATTAAAAAAAAGAAAAAAAGAAAAAAGGAAAAAAAAATAATAAAGGAAGAAATAGAGAGAGAGTGAAAGAGAGAGAAACAGAGGAAAAAAGAGAGAGAAAGGGAGAGAGAAACAGAGAGAGAGAGAGAGAGGTTTCTTTTATCCCTTTCTCTTTTCTTTCCTTGTATCCATGCATAGTATCCGTGGTAGCTTTGATTCGGTCTCAATAAAGGAGCAAACTCTTTGAAAGCTTTTAAAAAAAATGTGAGCGTTAAGAGGACACCGTCGGTGAATAATATTACGGTGGGAAATATCAAAAAAAAAAAGGAAGAAAAAATAAAGAAAAAAGAAGGGAGAAAAAAGAAAAAAGAAGAAAATTTAAAGCAAAGAATAAGTGTAGCGTCCTGCGCTCCGGGATGTTCTAGTTTTACAATTTAATTTTGCGCCGTGAAATTACGGAAGGAGCCGCTAAATTAGAATCAAGCAGTTATGACTGAGAATCGAGTTTCCAACGTGAGCAACTCCGACACTCGTTGTCCCCACAGGGATCCGTCGAGATCCTGACAAGTAACCCTTAATGAATCGACGCACGTTTTGAAATATGACTTTCGATTAAAATCATTCTGATTTCTAAATGCGCCGAGTTTCGATTCGTACGAAAATATTTATTTACCTTTGTTGCTATGTTGCTGAAAAATTTAGATCATACAAATTTAATCCTTATCACTCGAATTGCCAGATAATGTTGTCAAACGTAATTTTTTTTTGATTTTTTTTTTGTTTTATTTTATTCTGTCTGTTCGGTATTTATGTTCATGTATCATTCATTAACATTTTTACTAATAAATAATTATCTTATAAAAATGATTTATAATTTTTTATTTCTTAATACGTTAAAATTTATAAAATTTTTTCGAAATTGGTTGGCAAATATGCTGTAGTATAATATTCATTAAGTGATAAGAATTTATACGTTCTTTTATTTTGCTCTCCGAAATTCAAAAATTTTATATCTTTTTTCGAGAATGAAGATGAACGTACGTAATCTTTAATGAAAAGTTTGAACGATCGAAAAGTTGGTTATGATATTTGTCTGTATTGCATAATTTGTTCTCTACTTTGTGTTTTTCTGCATATATTATAATTCTTTACTTTCGTCTATCTTCTCTTTTAATATATTTTATTCTTTATGATTTTTTCTTTCTTTATGTTTCTTATGATTTTTTTTATCTTAATTTTTTTTATAGCCTCGATCCAAAGGAACATAAAAAGAAAAATATGTTCTATTTATCATCACGTTTCTTATTCGTAATAAAGAATAAAAGATAATTAATTATTTTTAAATTATTATAGGATTTTAGATAAGTTTAAGTTTAGATTAGTTCGTTTCTTCTTTCGCTTCTGACTTTTTACTAATTTTGTTTATTTTCTTTTTATAAATATTTATTCGATATATTACTTTTAATTAGTAAGACTGATTGTTCAAATCAGAAAAAAATAAAAGATTCTATTAAAAGTTGATATTTGAATGTATCGTGAGAACATGAGTATGTGAGATAACAAAGAGATAAGAATGAAATAATGCATGATACGATAATAGATGCAGTAAAATTTGATCGATAGGATTTGAAAATTCGAGTAACGTGTCAGTATGACCAAACAACGAGCTACTGATCGTTTATTCGATGTTTGTTTGTGAAAGGAAAAAGAAAATAGGATTGTCGAATTACGTTTTAACCTAAAACCTTTATATTTTAACCTAAAAAGCTATCATCAAAGGAAATCACGTTAATGCTATGATGAGATAAATTTTAATTCAGTTTTTTATTTAAAAAATCAATAGTATCAAGCGAATACAATTAAATGTTTTATTATTATTCAATATTATACGAAAACGAGAGAAACTTCATCGTTTGTAATAGTTGCAAATAACATTTAATGGTGTTTAAACAAAATTTGTATTGGGCGAAATTTTATCTATGATAGATAACTTAAAGGTTAAAGTTAAACTATATAATGTTGATTTTAAAGTACGTTATATTTCCATGAAAGTTTTCATTAAAACGAGGCGAATAAATCTCATCTCTCCTTCTAACAATTATAAACCGCTTGTAAATTATGATCTCCATCGTAAATCTGACAAGCCATCGAGTTCTTCTAAGCTACCGATACGCATAGATATCGCGCTTTATTAAAACATCACAGGAATATTGTGGCTACCCACGTAATTAATTTACACGTCACACCTTTTATCCATTGTAGTTCGAAACATTTTTTATAGCGTAAATCAAGTACGAAGATAACGAAGAAGACATTCGTTCGATTTCCTCGATAATAACATTTATGAAAATCTAAATAAAACTATGAATTAAAAAAAAATAAAATAGCATTAGACAATTAATTGATTACCTTTGCGATACTTGTTACCTTTTTCTTCTTCGTTTCTTTGCTTTTTTAACGAAAATGAAAACAAAAATTACGTCTACCTTAAATTTTTTCTTTGTATTATTTTTCTATTTTATTGTTTTTAATTGACAATTGACAAAAGAATAATAGAATAATTGTGAAGAATATTTTTAACTGAATTCGTGTATCGATCACGCCCAAAAGGGTCATCGTCATAGGAGTCAACGTTTTAATAACAAAGGTCGCAAGATAAGAGATACAAAGATTAAAAACAGAACAAACAGCTGGTCTTTAAAGTTCGCGAAAGAAAGAGAAAAAAGCAGTGAGAGACTAGAGAGGTGGTATCATGCCTCGAAGCAACTTCTTCCGCTTTAAAGCTTTTCCAACAGTTTCGAATGGAACGTTCGTATTCGTTTGAATTTCACAACAAAGGAGAAAAAGCCGAGTTGAGTATTTTTCCATTTATTTTTTGTATCTCTCTTTCTCTCTCTTTCTCTCTCTTCTTCTTTATCTTTTCCTTCTTCTTCTTCTTTTTTTGTTTCATGCTCCTCTCGTCCGATTTTATTCACGATGGACTCTGTTTCCATTGCGATTATTCCTTCGGGCTAATCTTATATTACTCTTTTGTTATTTCTCTCTATTATCTGCAAAATCAACCCTTTTTCTATATAGGACGATATTATAATATATGGGAAACTACCATCTGAATCAATTTGGTCAAGCTTTTATGTAGGATACGTTAAGTACGATATACATAAAATAAATTCCTTGAAATTATTTAGGTATGGTTGGTGGATCATATAGTAATAAGAATAAATCATCAGTCGTAATGTTGAGAACTATACGAATGTTCTTTTTCTTCTTTCTTTCTTCTTTTTTCTTTCTTTTTTTTAAGCTTTTATGTTTCCATGCTTTAAAATATTACAACAGTTGACAAATATGTATCTACATTCGATGGCACATTCGACGATACGAAAATAACATTGAAATCGTCCGTGATCACGCAAGATTTAACGCGATATAATATAATACAGGACAATCACTATAAACTAGATTACTTTCTTTCTCCGAGTCCTCGACCCAGGAAATTGTAAAATTTCAAGATTAGATGTTTTCCGTCAAGGAGGCGCAGACTCTTGGAGTTTCTCATTTTTCTCATTTTCTTTTGGTCATTGTCCTCGACAACACGTGCTATTCCTTATCATAAAATAGCGAGATGTATAGCTGTAGAGGGTGAATCATTTGACATTTCTTTGTAAAATATAAATAACTTGATCATTTGTAACCGCTGAGGACAATTTTTTTGATACATACTGAGGACTCGAAATGCCTGAAAAATAATGATTACTTTTCTTTTTTTTCTTTTTCTTTTTGTTTATTTGTCCTTTAATATTTTCAATAGAAATTTGAATTGATTTGTCCTCTACGTCATATTACTTTCTGATAATTTTTTTCGAGATTCTTTTCCTTTTTTTTTTTAATTTATTCTTAGATTTCTTATATAAAGAATCTTTCGAGCGAAGAAAAAAAAATACAAAGGAAATTTAATACCATTGCAGATGAATCGAGCTTTGAAATCGTAGATATGTGATATTTGATCGGAATTATGAAACTTCGATGATTATAGCAACGTTCGTCCGTATGATCCCGACGAGCACTCGCGATAAATACAATCGATTTGACAAATTTCTTTTAATAACTTATTGCATAGCGTAAATTATAATAATATTTATTAAAATCTGTACATACAAATGAGGAAGTTTTAAACGATTTCATCGATTTGATCTTTTAATTATCTAAAAAATTTTATGTTAATTTTCTGTTATTTAAGATAAATACCTGTTAGATTTGTTTCGAATATGATTTATTGCTTTTATTTGTTAACTAATTTGACATTTGTATAAACAATATTTTCAATATTAATTCGACGGGAATAATATAATTTATCTTCATTTATTTTTAAATTCTACAAATTCAGAATAAAGAGAGCAGTGTATTACAGAATCAATAAAATAATTTTCTTTAGTAAATTATATAAACGCGAGATGAAAAATTATTTTCAATTAATCGCTTTTCATGTTTCACACCCACGTACGTATGTAATAGTAATAAGCTTTCCGTCATTATCATATTATAAAAAAAAAAAAAGGAAAAGAAAAAAGAAAAGGGAAAAAGGAAAAGAAGAAAAAGAAAAAAGGAAATCAATTTCGAGTACAACAAATTGTTGGTGACGTTCGAATCAATGGATAATCGTCAACTTGACTTCCAACGTAATTCGGTAACGTGTTTGCCACGAGATTTTCGTCAATCACTGCACTATCCAGATTGTATGGGTTTAACCATGACACTTCAAAAACATCGATTTAATACATAACTTTTTTTCAGAAAAAAAAGGAAATATATTTAGTTTTTCGACAATAATTTTTTAAAAAATCATTTTTATATAATTGACTTGTAAATCTTTTGAAAATTAACAGTTTTTTTTTAAATAAACTATACAAATATAAAAAGTAAACACTGTAAAAATTTAAAGAAATTGTTTATATTAAATAGATTAGAATTCTAGAGTAATTTATTTCTCCTATTAAAAATAAGGGATGAGTTTAAAAATATACAGAAATTGTCGTTTATTAATAATCAAGCGTCTCGTTTAATAGTCTCGTCAAAACACGCAAGTACTCGCAAACAACTTGTTCTTTCCACTACGTGCGAATTTTGTTCCTGTTGTTTTATGACTTTCATAGAGTTCTTCGCGTCCACGAATATTAATGTTCCGGTGCTCGATTTAAAATGGCTGCTAGTCGCATGGAAAGTTTAGAAGGTTTGCTTCTCTTTAATGAGAGTGGTCGAAAGAGTTAAAAAAAAGAAGAAGAAAGAGAGGAAACAATTGAAATTGTTTCTTTCTTCTCACACAGAACTTTCTATTGTTTTCTTTGCGTTTACAACTCAATGAGACGTATAAAAGAACTTTTGAAAAAGATCGAATCTTTCTTTTCCTTTATTGTATTTATTTAATTGGCTACTAAATAATGTATGAATTCGTCATCATATTATATAATATGATATATTCAAATAAACGACAATAATATTTTTATATTTATTTTAATTTTCAATAAAAATAGTGCTCGTTTATTTAAATATGTAATATTAAAAAATCTAACCTATATTATTATATAGTATCTAACAATTTAATATTACATAATAATTCAAAATTAATATTAAACGAAATTACTTTCCTTTTTTCCAAAAAGATAAAAAGATAAAAAGAAAAAGGAAAAAAGTATAAGGGAAAAAAAATTCGGATAAATCACTATCAGAAAATCTTTTCTCTCGCGGGAAATTCGGACAGGATATCAGAATTCTTTTCTTTCATCTTTTTTCATCATCACAATCTGTCCGTTCTTACGAATGACGAATACGTCTTAAGCGGCACGCAAGTTCTGTATTAATAAAATAAAATCTAATCAAGTTCGTAACGATAGATGATCTGTCTTCGTTACACTGTTATTCGTAAATGCTTTTAGGATATTTTTATAGTTTTTAATTAATCGATTCAGAAAAGTATAATAATGATTTTTAAATGATATTGATAATTGAAAAAAAAAATCTATTTCTTTCTCTCTATTTATAAATAGTCGATTTAGCGTTTTATTTAATATTTAGTATTTAATATTGGATATTATTAGAACGTTAAATTTTGTTTGAACGTCATAATGTTTGTTTATTAATATTTAATAATATTTAAAATATAATATACATACGTACATATATATATATATATATATATATATATATATATATATACACATACATACATACATACATACATGCATGCATATATATATATATATATATATATATATATATATATAATGTATTTCAAATGCCTATTACATTGTAATGACACAGAATGTTAGAATGACATTTTCTTCTTTTTTGTTTTTGTTGAAAAAATATTACTTATACTCTATTGGAAAGTAAGATTTCATAGAAATAAATCCCGTTAGGAACGATTTTCTCGTTCTCGAACGTAACACGTAAATGCATTTACGCGTAGATATATTTTATTCCGTTGGGACAGAGCAAGCATACTTTTATTTTTACAATGGTACGTGTATATATCTATCACTGTCGATTCTATCCTCGTTCGACCTATTCCCAGTTTCAGGATGGACATACGCATAGGATTTTACATTTGCCCCTTCCTCCACTCCTATCCTTTTCTCATTCCAGTTCCTGAAGGTTGCTTGAATTTATCGTAGAACGACAAGAATTTAAATCCGATCAGCTGTTTTTTCTCTTTTTTTTTCTTTTTTTACCACAAACTGCTTGAGCGTCTTACTAATCGCGATAGTTTAAATGTCTTTTTACAAAATTTGTTGTTAACGTTGTCTCGATACATTCTTATCAGAGACAAAACTATTTTAGTTAAATTATATAAATTATTAATATATCAGAATGATTTTTCTTACGTATCTATTTAAAATTTTCTTGCATATTTTTATTTGTAAACTAATTATATTTAAATTATAACTGATTAAATAAACTAATTATTGAACTAATTATTGAAATTCTAAATCGTTACTCATTAATATTTTTGTTTTATCTTACTAATAAATAATTATTCATAAGAAATAAAGTTTAAAAACTCGAAGATATATTGTATCGAAGTCGATGTAAAGTTTCACATTGATAATTGTAAATTAACTTACGAATCTCTCTCTCTTTCTCTCTCCCTCTCTTTCTCTCTCTTTCTCCCTCTTTCTCTCTCTCTCTCTCTCTCTCTCTCTCTCTCTCTCTCATTTCTCTCTCTTTCTTCGTCGTTGCCATTATTCTGATCATCATAGATCTAAAAAGGATCTAAAAACAAGTAACGAGTTTTGTGCCTCCGTGATCACTACTAGCTTGGTATATATGTATATATATAACAAATACATATAATTTTATATATGTGTATGTGTATATTCAATTCCAACTTATCTTTTGTAAAAGTTTAATTGGAGAATATGGGCGTCTTGGGTTAATTGAGAGAAATTCTGTTCTCCTTACTTTTTTGAAGAAGTAAAGAAATAAAAAAGAAAATAAAAGAGAGAGAGAGAGAGAGAGAGAGAGAGAGAGAGAGAGAGAGAGAGAGAAAGAGAAAGGTAGAGAAAAAGAAAAAAAAGAATGAGATAACTAGTTTCTTTAAAGGTTACTTTTCACTTTTGCTGAAACAATTCATTTACGATTAGTTCAAATAAAGATATGAAAATTATCTAATTAAAATAACATTTTGTTAATTTTATATATGTTGTAAAATTTTATATATTTTTATAATATATATAATTATAGTATATATATATGTATATGTATAATAATATATATATATTTATATAGATATATATGTATATGTATAAAGATGATTGGATTTTTAGATTCTTTCTCTCTTTTAAATTTTTATTGTGTTAATTTATTAGATAAATAGAAAGCTATTTAAAAATATAATAGACACAAGGATAATTAAAAAATGAAACGTTTTGTTAAAATTATATAAAAAAAAAACTAATAACCCTCTTTTTAAAAGGTTTCTTTTTACTTTCGTCAGATCAATAAATTGATGATTAGTTAAGACAAAATTATTAAAGTTGCTATGTTAAATGTTTTTTCAATTTATAAAACGTTCTGTCGATTTTATATATAAAAAAACAAAAAATAAGAAAACGCATATACGCACACCACACATACACATACACGCACACATGCACGCTCATCGATGTTGAAACAAATTTAAATGCTTTGATACAATATCGATTTTACCAAATAAATATTTGGCAATTTTTTTATTACATTTATAAACGAATCACGCAGGATATTACTCAGATAATAACAAAGGATCCCAACGAAACTCGTTTTCGTTGGAACGCCCACACGCCAAAAGGAAATAAGCTAGGTTTAATAACGATTTCCACGATCGATCGCCGAGCAGCGTGTCTGTGTGTTTTCGTACGCGTCTTATTTATTGAAAAATCAAGAATATCGATTACGCATCGTTGAAACGTCAAATGTATCGAAGCTTTTATCGTTATCTCGTCGACGATATACAATAGAACGTATTTACGATGTACTAGGTAGAAAAAAAAAGAAAAAAAGAAAAGCAAAAAAGAATTCACAACGACGGTGCTTACATATGCTTGCGCGTACACTTTATTTTACCTGCGGTTTTTCTTTTAAAAGGTCGTAAATTGAATGCGCATTTAGGTACGTAAAAAGCATCACTTATTCGTTTATCTCGTGAGTTAGACGAAAATACAAGGCGAAGAAAATCCGAGAAGTGAATCTTTTATTTTCTTTTTTCAGTTTTTTCGTTCAGAAGCTTTTTAATACATCGATGGAAGATGTCATTTAGTTTCCAGTTTTTTTCCTCTTCCTTTTAAACGTGTCGCTATTTAACTTATACACACACACACGCACACACACATGTATGTGTGTATATATGTTTTATACTTTATATATATATATATATATATATATATATATATATATATATGTATATGTATATATCATATATTATATTATTTATTTATTGTTATTACTTTTATATAATGTATTTTTGTTTTCAATTTAATTTAATTTTCACTGAAACATTTCGAACATTTCGAAAGAAATCGTTCAGATTTCTTTATTTTTTTCTTTCTTTCTTCTTTGGTATTATCGTTATGACGATATTTATTGCAGTTATTACGAGGAGCTAGATGAATCGTGGAAATTAATTAATGGTTAAATAATATTCGCGATCACTTCAATTGGCCGAGGACAATGACGACGATGTCAACTCGTTGTTGGATATTTTCTTATTGCACCTTCCTGACTCGGAAAGTTTTTAATATCGTTCGTGAATGTAGATCGCGCGATAACGTATCCGTTTGATGTCGTTCACGTACTGCTTTGAATCTTCTGTTTTTTGTTTTGTTGGTTCTTTTTTTCTATTTTTTTCTTTTTTATTCTCTCGTTCTCTACCGACGTGATAACGAATGGTATATGGGCTGCTAGTGTACCTACGCTTTTTTATTTTTTCCACTCGACTACACTTTATTATTCTCGTTAAAAACGAACGAACGGAAAAGTGTATTAATAACGCACAATAACAATATCGTTATCAAAAATTTAATGATCGAAATTAATTATTATAATAGTGAGCATATATTATAATTATTTTTATCAGTTCCATTTGTTGAAATAAAAAAAGAATAAAACGAGGAAGAGAGAGAGGAAAAACAAACAAAAAAATGTTTCGAAGTTCGCTAATAGTCAACCATTAATTGTCAATTAACCAATTTCTATTTGTAATAACGTTACACGATTCATTCATTGGTAATAAATTAACTGGAAATATAAAGGACGAAACGATCGTATCAGATTTGTTTTGCTTTCTCTTCGGAAAGAAGTAAAGTTATAAAGGAAGGGAATATGTATCCCTGATGTCCTATTCGAAGACAGAAATCTTGTAAGAAAACAAGGCAGGGATCGTAGTAAGTACAGCTTCGCGAATGTTTACCTTTTTCTCTAGTACCTCCGAAAGATCGATTCTTTCAAGGACGTTTCGAGTAACGTGTTTTTGGATCATGCGTGTGCGTAGAAATCATAATTCTACGGTCTTGTATCATAAACAACAATTTTATTTAATTCATGAATTAAAATTAATTTATGCAATAATTATTCTTATTATCTGTGAAATTCAAACACTATTATTCACAATTTTATTTGAAGTATAATGAGCTTGTAGACGACAAAATATATATACATATATACATATATATGCATACGTACATACGCGTGTATATACGTGTATATACTGATTCAAATCGTAGAATAATTAAAAAAAGAAAAGAATAAAAATCAACCGTTAGATATCCTTTCAAAAGATCCTAGAAGCGATTATTTGCTCTTATCAAAAGTACAACCTCGCATGTTACAATTTTATTTCACATTTTCAATTTATTATTTTTTTATGTGTTTAACAAAGGCACGTTATAATCTTGGTTATGTTTACATCGAATATTTCGAAAATTTACAAACGAACTTTTATCACGTAAAGTAAAACTCAGGATTTTCCTAACGGTTTGAAACATCCCCTTTAAGTATTTAGATAACGTTTTCCATGTTGTTATTATATTCCTGGAACAATCACGGAGATTCATATATGTAAATGGGAGAATGATAAGTGGGAGAAAGTGAGAAAGTCGAGATTTCGAAGAACGTGTCCTTAGGGTATAACGAAATAAGTTGCACGCGTTTAAGCCAGTAACAAAGCTTTTAAGTTCGTCACGTTTCGTTTATACCAAAGTAATTATTCCATGATCTTTCTTACCAAACAGGAGGTGTCAAATTAAGATGTAATTAAAATTCATCAAATCCGCGAATTTAAATCAATTCGATAGCTAATCATTATTTCATTAGAATTAATTTATCTAGGTAATTGTCAGGACTAAAAAAGAAAGAAAAAAAAAGAAACAAAAAGAAGATTTTGAAGTTTAGCGTATAATATTTTTTATTACATTTCCTTTTGATACATTAAATATCCTTGCAAAACCATTTTCTATGTTAAATTGCAAATTAAACATTTAGACCGGTTGGATCGATACTTGTCTGATCAAACGAAACATAAAATTACGTAGAAAATTAAAAGACATTATAAAAATATCACAAACGTATATTTAAAAATTATCAGAAAGCCTTAAAATTCCAAGATAAATTAAATCTACTATCAATTACAATTCGAGATCTAATTCCTTTGATATTTTCAATTTTTGATCAAGTTCTCGCTTCTAACCGAGATATATTTTCCGATGTTATGCCTGTCGTCACACAGTTAGGATCGGTATAAAATAATTCTCATATTCTTCATAGGACAAAGAAGGTGATAAAAACGACAAAAATATCAGCCATAATCCGACGAACAATCACATTCGTCTCTCCTATGACGAATCTTGTTACTTGGACATTCGACCTCCGGCCGCCAAATAGGACTAATGAATTTTTGAACGTAGGTAACGTTGTATCTGTAACCATTATCCTCGTTACCCTTAACCTGACAGCTGATATTCGAGGAATTTTTAAAGAGTGTCAAAGGTGGACCAGTTACATCATCGGGTGGATATATTAAAATCTTTTCGAGACTCGTTTTACCAGAACTATTCTTTGGCTTGACGATCCTAAGATCAACCGTATTACATGGCCACTCTTTTCGTGAAATATTATTCGTTTTGATAGGTCTCCATAATTCTTGAACGCTCGTTTCACTGTCGTACCGACATTCTTGGTGTAAACGATTCTCGTTTAAAGCTTTGCTCTCTGGATTCCCTTTCCTTGTATCGAGAGATCGATTCAGAGTTTTGACTCTGTCGCAAAAGCCCTCAAGCTTCCTAATCGAATCCTTTTCAAGTTTTTTCTTCGACTTCGTATCGTGTTTCGTTTCGTGTCGTTTCATGGATCTTCCATAACGGTCGTACGGGTATTGTAAGGTTTCACGAAAGAACTCTCTACAATCGCAATCATTGTTTTCCTCGATTTCGTTCGGTCGAAAGGAAGAACGAACGTCGATCGTTCTTTTCGGCGAATCTCTTAGCTCACCGAAGGACGAATCTTTTCCAGACGGATAAGATCCGTCGGTTTTCCTTCTAGTTTTATTACGACGATAGCAAATGTCTCGCATGGTCTTTAAATTGGTAGACAATTTCTCGTAATCCTCGCTGACTTCCTTCAAACGTTCGTTACATTTCTTCCAGTGATCAAGAAACGGTGTTTTTAGAGATAAATCCTCCTTCCTTTTGCAGATATTTTCTGCAGGTTTGTCTGGCGAATCAATTCGAAAATTGTTACCTGAAAGAGAGTTCGTATGTAAGTAATTTTTATCCTCCGGATATTTCTCGTAGGTCGTCGAAAGGTCACATTTTTGACGAGCTTGGAACTGCTTACGATTTTCAGGACAACAACAACAGTCATTGCATTTCGTGTTGTTTTCTTGTTCGTTGTCGGAACAGCAACATTTCATCAATACCTTTCCCTCCTTGCTTCGTACCAACTTACACAGCTTTCGATTTCTTATATTATCGATTTTTTTGTTCTCGCAGACGTAACAAAAGTCTTCCTCGTCTTTTCTAAGATCGCTCATTCTTATACATTTTGGCTCGTAATGTACTTTCTTTTCAACGAAAGACGATTTGTCGCTTTTTCTAGATGATCTTGGAATTTGACAAGGTGTCCTTTCGAAAATTGGCATTTCCGCCAATTTTTTATCGAAGGTAACTCCCTTGGTCGATCGTGTAGAAGAGAGACTGCTAAAACTTCGAGAGGAAGGATATCGTGGCTTGGACTTGGTACACGGTGGATCTTTAAAAATCCAATCGAAGTTCTTCTCACAAATTTTCTTCTCCTCTTTTCTCTTAGACGACGACAGTACGTCTTTCTCGCAGTTGAAATTTCTCGATTTGTTTGTCTCCTCTTCGCAAGAACAGGGTCCGTTGAGCCGAGGACAATATTGGTTATTGGTCGAACCACTGAAATTACTACCGCCGCTCAATCTCTTCTGAAACGAGCTCTCGTTCATTTTATCGACGTAACGATGGACCTCCGACTCCTTCCTACCGTTCACCGCTGCTGCTTCCTCGTGATTGAGGTTAGGGTCGAAGCGTGGATTTATGTAAATTGAATCGGTCGATCGTTTTCTCAAACTCTCCTCGAAACTGTCCCTCTGAACTATCTTTCGAGTCTCCAAACGATATACCTTGTCTTTCGATCTTGGAACTCGTTGATCAGTTCCAATATCAGGCCAGTCGTGGATAACCTTGATATCGATATTACCTGGATAGTCTCTTGTCAAATCCCTTTTTATATATCGATTATACAATTTTGGAGAAACCAGACGACTAGAATGACGTCTGATTAATCTCGAACTTGGATACGTCACTTTAGGACGATGCGATTTGTTCACGCATGGATAACCAGAAAGTGGCTGAATGTCGCAATCAACGTCTGTCCTTTCCAATGGACAACAGGGCTCGCTATAGTCCTCGTTTTTTTTCCTCTTGGGTCTTGCCTTCCTGTGCCGTGACCCGAAACCTTGCTTAGTTCGCGAGGACTTCATCCTTTTTCCCTTGACACCTCTAACCGAACGTCTGACATTCTCGAGTTCCCTAACTGAGCTGCTTCTGTAATCGTCCTCGCTGCTGATTTCACGACAATAGTTCCTTTGGATATACCTGAAGTAATTCAAAAAATCTTCTCTCTTTAAACTCTCAGTCGCCTCTGTTCTTAATTGTCTTTCGTAATTGTCAAACCACCTGATCTCTTCCTCGCAATCGTCCTTCTCTTTTTTCTCCGAATGAGTCACCTCCACCGTTGGTTGGGCCATCGACATATTTAATTGACTCTCCCCGACGAAAGTTGGTAACCTCCATCAACTGACCTCTCTACGAGATGCCATCTTTTTGAGCGTCCTTCGAGGAACATCCTTTGCTTGCTTAGCGTAAAATCCTTTGGATCGTGGTTATCAGGATCGCTGTTAAGATCAAAAGGATGCGTGTTAAGGTCTGAACAGACGACTGTGATATTAGGTTATGTATATGTATGTTTGACGTTGGACTGATCGAAGTTCGATTTTTGTTCTTAAACTTAAAAATCGATTGATCTATCGATCCAATCGACAAATTTTTTGGATTTAATAGAAATTTATTATCGTTATTTCATAAGATAATTTAATATTAAAGGAATTAATTCTTAGATATTTCATGTATCACATACGTATCTAATTTACGTACGGAATAGAACGTTTGTTTTACAATTTCATTAACACGTTTAAATTATTCTTACGAAAATTTTCTTATTAAAATTTTTTTCAAGTATTAATAAATATTATACTCAATATATGTATATATATATATATATATATATATATATATATATATATAAATTAGAAAAATACTCTTTAGTTTAAAAATGAGTTTTTAAAACTAATTCTTGCTTGTTGCATAAAGTGTATCTATTGCGTTATTAAAAACCCTTCTACGAATATAGGCCAACGATTGCAAAATGCGTCTTTCCAGTAATCGTTCGTCGACGCGTGCCGTAACCTATAAAGAAGGAATCCCACATCCTTGCTATAAAAAAAAATGACAGAAAAAAAGAATTAAAAAAAGAGAATGTCTAACGTAGAACATAAAGTGAAAAGTGTATGAAAATCAAGCTAAGATGCTCCTGAGTTCATTGAGTTCTCCATGAAATATCGAACGGTTCGAAGAAGAATGAAAGGTAAAAGAAAAAGAAAATCGGTATCAAACTTTGTTAACAACTTTCCAAGTCGATTAAAGTAACGCGTGAATAAATGGAAAGTTACTTTTCGGAACAAGCTTGGTTTTTCTTCCGTTTTTTTTTTTTCACAAAAATGAGAGTAACGGAAATTCGAAAGAAACTTTAATAAATTTTGAGCAGATATTTTAGCAAAAGATAAGCTTGATTTATTAAATCTTTTATCATAATTGTCTAACGTGAAACTAACAACTCCGACAAATGAAAATAACTTAATAAGCTAACATTAGTGCTTTCTCTTTTTTCTTTTTACAGTTTTTAATATTACTTGATAGATTTTTCCTACAGGTGGTTAATCGGAACGATTCTATCGATCTTTTCTTTTATCCAAGCTTTCATAGAATTAAAATGTAATATTAGAGTTATGGAAGAAATTTCGTTGGCTATGCTCGTTAATGAGCGAACCTTCTAAGCTGAGTGACATTTAACCCTATAACCGGAAGATGAGGTGACCTCGCTGACGGTAAAGGTAAAGCTCACTTGTTCGATAAATATGTAAGCTATTTTCTGTCTCTCAGGTATAGTAAGATACAAGTACATGAGAAACGGCTTGGGCACTCTTTTACTTTTAGTTTTGTAGGTACACACACACATACACATACATGCATCTATATGTGTGTGTGTGCGTGTGTATATATATCGGTAATCAGTCAAGGAGAGCTCATTTATATATAACTATATTACTACGTGTACTTACATGTTTACCATCTATATGTATTCACATATGACGTAAATCATATATAATACGTATATATCGTACATATGTCATATTTTCATGTTTGCTCGATACCTAAACCAAGTTTTAATACATGTGTCAATGTAATCAATCGCATTAAAAAAAAAAAGGAAGCCACGAATGACTAGCTTGTCTTTCGTCGATTTCTTTTTCAAGATCGTAAAAAGGCTCTCTTTGCAATCGCTTACGAGCACTTCTTGCGACAAATCGTTTTCGCTGATCGACCACTTGTCCGATAAGTATAAAATATCTAACTCCAACTATTACATACGTACTCGAGAGACAGAGAGTTAAGTACTATAGATAAAGATCATTCTTAATTTCTGCTGCGTGGTCAACTGGGAGAACGTAACCGAACGATAAGATTGATTGCCGTTTACTCGAAAAAGGAGCAACGAGTTGAAGTGATGCTCTACAAGAGTATTTTTAAATCTTGCTCAGCTATAAAATGGTGTACTTGTTCAACGTTTCCCGGATGGGCGTGATTATAATTTGATAAATGTGTTCATAGTATCGGAAGAAGAAAAAAAGACAAATGCAAAGACAAAAAAGATAAAGAGACTGATGCTCTTCGTTTATTGTATTATTGTAATACTTTCTCTCTCTCTCTCTCTCTCTCTCTCTCTCTCTCTCTCTCTCTCTCTCTCTCTCTCTCTCTCTCTTATTCTCTTTTAAACTAATTGTATCCGATTAAATCGTACTAAAGAATTCGTATTTTAATCTAGGCCACTGCTCTAGCGAAAATCGTTAACGAAATTAACTCGCCATTGCGAGATCGGGAACAACGTTGTATACGAATTGTTTGCGTAGCCGCTTCTCCTTCCTCATAGGTCAACCATTAATGTAATATATCTCGTTAATCGAGACGATATGTAATTATCTTCGCTGTATCCTATGGTTAATTATATCATCCATCTCTCATGCCACTTCATCGTTTCGCGTGTTCGTGTCCTTTATTATCTATACAATAATAGAAAAATAATTTCGATAAAACTGTATATAATTATTACTTACGAGTTCTAACGTTACTTACTTCTTCTTTCTCTAACGTTCTAACTTATCTCTCCTTTTTCTTTTCCTCGCCTTGAAGTTTCATCTTGTTAGCAAGAGTTCGTCTTCGTTGATTATTCGAACAAATATCGTGTTGGTATAAGCGTTTATGCGTTTGCAGATATACAGAAGACAAGCAGCCGAAATTGCATACGAGGATTCCACCCTCGGCGATTCTCTACCTACGTTCCTGATGTTCTGGAAATTTGATTCGGTCGAAACTCCCATCGCTATTCAATGTATGCCGCAAGTAAAACGACACACGTGCGATTTACTTGCTGCTTCGCAGTCACAAACGTATTTATCAGAGTTCTGCCGTCTAACCTTGCTTTATGTTTCGCCATAAAGTCACGCCCTATTCTCTGCCTACACGGTGTTCTTCGTTCGCACGGAAAGGAATCCGTGATAATCGAATTATGTTCGGATTTAACAGTCCGCTTGATTCATCCTTAATGAGAGGGAGAAAGAGAGAGAACAAATTTTTTTCTTTGGAATATTAATTCAGGAATAAATGAAAGAATGAAAGAATTTCTTTAATTCAATATAATTCATTGAAATGTAAGGTAAAATAAATGAAATTATCAAATCGTTCATTAAATATTATTTAAATTAATTATTCAAAATAAACCGATATACATATCATATACAATGTTTAGAGAAAAATGTATTTAAGAAATGATCAAAGATTCAAATAATTTTTTACATTTAATTATCAAAGTGTAAGTAACGAAGAATATTAAAACGATAACGGGTAAAATTTGAATATTTTCGACGGTCGTATCTTACATTTACAAGCAGACATGGGATTCTTTATCGAGCCTGGAAGCAATGAACTTCTTTTCTCGCGTTAAGACCCTCCGCATTAAGTCTTACTTAGCCAGATAATTTGAAATTAAAGTTAAAATACTGGCAATGCGGTAGGATTAAAATAAAATAATTTAAGAATAAATATACTTGAACGATACGATTTAACTTTCGTTATCTCTCGAGAGACTTGTTAGAGAAAGGTAAATAGATAGTACGCACACATATTTTAGAGCTACGATCGATTGGCATCTTTTCTTTTTCTTCTTTTTTTCTTTTTTTATAGAACATTGGATCGAAGGGCAACTATTTTTCCAGGGAACGTTGGACGATGGTTCATTGAAAAAAAAAAAGAGAAAAAAGAAAGGAAAAGGAAAAAAAAGAAAAATCGAACTCGACACCATTTTCTCGAGATGAGTTAATGCAAACATAGTCCATGTTCTTCTCTGATGATGATAGGCGTGGGTGAATCAGGGAAACACGTATTGTGCGAGAGCTTCATACTATCCCTTTACACGCATCGTTCTCGTTACACATGCAAGCCATGTAAATAACAACGCAAACTTGGGAACAATACGAACTAGAGATCTACATACGCACACGGATGAATTATTTCTTCTCTTTTTGTTTTTCTTTGACCTTTGTCGAATCACTGAAATATTGCTGAATATATATATATATATATATCCCTTTGCTATTTATATCTCAAGAGAGAACATATTCTTTTGAGAGATATGTTGAAAACAAAAAATATTGCAACCTAGAGATTCATCCGAGCATCTAAATATTCTCTTTCCAATTCAATGATTGCACCGACTCTGTGCCTACAACATACAGTATTCTCCTACTTAATTCTTGAGCTAAATAAAAGAAAAGTTATTATTAATTATTTCATACATTGAGACATATCTGATACGTGGTTTATTAATAAAAATTATTTATAATCATTTTTTTTAAATATAGTCTACTCCTTTGCATTGTGTTGCATTTCTATGTTGTACGAGATGACATAGGAAAATATTTAATTACAAAATTTTATATTTTCGTTAGAATAAACTATGTGAAATAGAATATACATAAAAAAAATGAGAAGTGTTAACAAATATCACTTTATAATAATTAATCTAATTCATTCATCTTTATTAATACAAAATATGAGAAATGTGTGATACGAACGGGGTATATTAATTAATTTATAAAATAATAAGTAATATAATAAAATACGATGTTGACGAATTAAATGTTTCAACTATAGCTAGTTAATAGAACGAAAGACGCTTCAGAAAAGGAAAAAAAAAGAGTAAACTACGATAACGCCTCTCGTGATAGAAAATCCTGGATCGTCGACTTTAAAATCGAAGAGTCTGTCGGACAAACTCGCTTTCAGAACGATTACACGAGCGACCGGCCCGTAGCGAGAAACACAAGCTCTCACAACGAGCGCTTCTCTTACGGTGTTGTAATACCACCGATGGTATCAATCGACTCCCCATTTCACCCTCTTTCACCTCTCTTCCATCTCTCTTTCTCGATAGAGTATCGAAGTCATCCTTTTTCTCTTCTATCTCTCTCCCTCTCATTTTCGCCCCGTTTATTCTACATGAGCAACGTAGCAAGCTACTCGAGAGTCCTCAACTGCTCGTGCTACTACAACCCTTATATAAACTTTGTCTATGATTAAATTTTACACGAGAAATTTTGATCCTAAAAATAATTCTAAACACGAAACCCAAACACCGATGAATATTCGCCTAAGGGTGTGTAATGGTGCTGTCTCTCTCTCTTTCTCTCTCTCTCGCTCTCTCTCTCTCTCTCCCTCCCTCTCTCTTTCTCTCTCTTTCTCCAACCGCATTGAATTTTCTCTCAAAACATGCTTGGAATAAAGAGACTCAATGATTACGATGTTACGTATGCGTATTCTCGTGTTTAATGAGAGCTTATGTAATAATAAGGAGAAATTATTTTATGATTTCGTTCAGAAAGTGTTAGACCGACGATTTTTGAAGTGTTTCTTTCAGATAGAAATGTACGATGATTGAAAATGGAATGGATAGGGTTGATAAAGAAATATGTGTAATTATCGACTTCGTTGTTTTCTTTAGAAAAAACAAATATATTCTTATTCGAGTTCAAAGATAGAAATAGAGCATTGTATATAAAGACTTGTGCGTGTGTATAAACTATAAATAAAAATAAAAATTCAGGGAAAAATATAAAACATTACGACTTTTTTTAGATATTAAACATATTGTGAAAGATTAAAATCCTGATTATCAATCAAAAATATTTCGTATGTTCGAGATGTCATAACCGTAAAGAATTTTGAATGAAACAATCGACATGTGTGATCCACGTGAAAGCTTATGTCTTCTGTCTGTTGAATGTTATATAATAATTAACGAGTTACATGTTTTTTTTTTTTTTACAGAGAAACGAACCTTTTGTACCTTGTACAAAGAAAAAAGAAAATAAAAGAAATAGGAAACCGAAGTTAGATCATTTTTTTCTTTCGTATAATTTTAGCCTTTCATTTAGTCAGATTAATTAATTGTAGGTATAATTCGGGATAAAGAGAAAATGAGAAAAGTTCTTTTTTTTTGCGATATAATATATGTATGAACATTTGTGAATATGATAATATTCGTGTTCTTTACTTTTAGAACTATACTATGCCGAATAAAAATGTAATTTTTTTATATAGTCATGACAGAAAAAGAGAAAAAGAGAGAGAGAGAGAGAGAGAGAGAGAGAGAGAGAGAGAAAGAGAGAGAGAAAGAGAAAGAGAGAGAGAGAGAGAGAGAGAGAGATTGAAGAAATATGTAGATAACTTAAATGTCAATGCGTTATTCCCAACGTTTGGAATAATTTTGCATTTCACAAATGCTCTGGTTCGTTCACCGTTTAATAGTAGATTTTAATGAGATGTCAACTCGACTTGTTATTTACGGTTCTTTTTTCTTTTATTTATGTTGCTAATAAAATATGACGATTTCTTGGAAATGTTTCATCTCGTAAAATAGAAAGAAGAAAAAGAAAAAAAGAAAAAAGGAAAATAGAAAGAAGAAAAAAAATTATGAATTTATCTTAGGTGACATAAAACATTCTTACATCTTGCGTAACTTCTCTTTTCAGGAACTTCATTTTATGCTTTGTGCACGCACGAAGATTATCCCGTTGCATCGTACCGTTCCGAAAGGAAACAGTAACGATGAAAAGTCAGTCGTGATACAAAATTCATACCGGAGAGAGAGATAGAGTTCTATGCATGAATAATGTTTTTTTTTTTCTTTTTTTTTTCTTCCCACGTTTATACTTCGTAAATATTTGCATGTTATACGACGTGTCTTGTGGTAACCTTTCATCGGTTTTCTTGTAGTCATTACAGCGTTGACGTCGTCGAATCATATCATTCGACTCTAAAAAAAATCTGAAAACAAAAGAGAAATATATTACATAAATTCATATAATAAGATCATTAACTTAACTATGTAGTAGTACGCTAAGGAGAGACAATCGAAATGCGGTATGTTCGACCCATCGATAAATTAATTAACACGTTAACGAGCTCAACGTGACTCTCATCCTCTCATCGTCAAACGAGAGCTTCACGGATTCTATAATTTATAATTACAATAATAGTAATTTGTTAAATCACATTTCTCGAATATCTCGACACTTATACGTGCTTGGGAAAGATCAACGGGAATGTACTTATTCTTTCTTCTTCGGAAGGAATGCGAAAATCGAAGGCACGCGATTAAATCCAACGCGAAGTATCATTATCCTCTCGACGATGTTGGTTAAAAATAATTCACCGAATGAGTCCAATCAGCGGAGCGTCGGCTCTCGTTCGTCGCTGTAAAAAAAAAGGGAAAAAGAAAAAAAAAGAAAAAAGAGAAAAAATGCGTTAAGAGTCAACGCTTTAATTGCATGGATACGAACGAGCTCTTATAAAGATTCGAGAAGAGATATAAAAAAAAAAGAGCAAGGTTATACGTTCATTGTGGACGCTAGATTTTTCTTTTCTTTTTTATTTTTTTTTACAACATTCGCTATCGGTCGAATTAACTTCGACCCCATGAAAATAATAGAAAACGATTGAGTTCTTTTGAGACAAGTACATATATATATATATATATATATATATATATATATATATCAAAATTTTGTCACAATCATTGACATTTTGTATCAATTATCTTTCCATTTTGATAAAAAAACTCGGTTGAGATAGTTCTCGAATAGCAAACATGTAACTATTTTACAAATAATTACGATTTTACTGATACTTGCTTTTTTATAAAACACGTAACTTGAATCTTCAGATTCTTTTCTCTTTCTCTTATTTTTTTTTCTTTTTTTTTTTTTTTTGTTAACACGCGTGAAACGATATAATATCTTACTTGAATTGTAACAGAAAGTAAGTATTAACAATGTAAAATAAACAATAACGATTGTTTGTTACAGAATGTTCATCAGCTCGTTGATCTTACTCGCAGCGTCGATCGTTCTTTCGTTTGCTGAGGATTTGTCGTCGAATGATGCGCTCTCTATCAAACGTGCTCCGATGGGTTTTCAAGGTATGCGTGGTAAAAAAGATGAGCTGTCGTCTATTCAACACGATGGTCTATCTAAAAGAGCACCCATGGGTTTCCAGGTAAAATTTTGTTATTCGAAAAGAAAAAGAAAAAGAAAAGAAAGAAAAATGAAATAAAGTAATTTGTATGTTTTTCGATTTAAATTCTTTTTTTTTTAACTCTATGCAAAATATATTCAGGGTATGCGTGGGAAAAAGGATTTAATCAACGAGGACAATTTTCTACATGAGATAGAAACATCTGATAAACGAGCACTTATGGGATTACAAGACATGAGAGGAGAAAATAATTTTCTAATTCCTGATTTCGAGAATGCTTATTTTCAAGATAATTATGAGAAGCGAGCACCAATGGGATTTCAAGGTATGAGAGGAAAGAAAGCTATATTTGATGAGGAATATTACAAACGTGCACCAATGGGATTTCAAGGAATGAGAGGAAAGAAATCTCTCGAAGAAGTACGTATACGTATTTAATCGTTACCTTGTAAGCGAGAGCTTATTGTTTAATATTTTGAGTGTTACGATAGTAAACGTAGATGTATGCCAGTATTTAATCAGGCAGGAATGATTTCGTTATTATATATATATATATATATATATATATATATATATATATATATATAAGCATCTCAGGATGTTCCACGCAACTGGAACAAGTGTATTTCCTAAACTATTCAAAGTAGAAAAAAAATGTTATGAAGTTAAATAGTGTTATACGATGTATAATACGTAAATAATTTTATGCACTTTTATGCATTAGTATATCAGAAGAATGTAACTGTACTTTTTTTTTTAATAGCTGTATCAATTAATAATTTTTTTATGTTTCACATAAACATATCAACATATTTATTCATGCTCTAGACCTATACGTTAGAAAGTTATTACTTGTGGTATCACATACACACACACACACACACACACACACACACACACACACACACACACACACTATGAAAACAATTAAATCTTCATTTTGTTTTTTTTTAATAAATATAAAAAGTTCATCGTTTAAGTCTTCCGCCAATTATTTTAATAATGTACTGAATATATATATATATATATATATATATATATATATATATATACATATATATTTAAAACAAAATTATTGAAAATTGCATCATTTTTGAATTATATTATGACACGAAGTCCGTGTGGTTTATTGATTTATCAGTCTCACGATTGAAATATTTTTGGTACTTAAAATGAAAATTAATTCGTTTCGTAATGCAAGATTAATATAATAAAACGACGACTTATTGATCTATCTACCTGTGTATGTAATTCATATATGATCAATAACGTTTTTTATGATATATAACGTGGATCATCAATAATGATTTTAAAATGCGATCGACGCTCGAATAGGTACTAGAGGAGATCGAGAAGAGAGCGTCAATGGGATTCCAAGGTACGAGGGGTAAGCAAACCTACTTGTTCGACTATCCAGAAGAAAACGAGAAACGGGTATTGCCGATGGGATTTCAAGGTATACGTGGAAAGAAGGAAGCATTCCCAATGGACTGGGAGAAAAGAGCTCCCATGGGATTTCAGGGAATGAGAGGAAAGAAGACTCTCTACGATGAAATAATAGAGGAACTAGAAAAACGTGCTATTATGGGTTTACAGGTAAATTGGTTAATCATTATGTTATTATGATTACTATATCGACCTTAAAAATTATCAAAAGAAACGTTTACGTTTATATTTTTCTGTTTGTTTCTTTTTCGAAAATGGAAAATCGTCGTTCGGTTACATACAAATAAATTTGATTTCAATAATTTTTAGGATATTCAAGGAAGGGAGGAGATTAATGACAATTACGTGGATTCAATCGATTACGAGAAAAGAGCGCCCATGGGTTTCCAAGGTATGAGGGGTAAAAAGGACGGTGACAAACGTGCACCTATGGGTTTCCAAGGTATGAGAGGCAAACGGAACATCGTACAACTTTATGGAATCAATGGAGAAGCAACACAGGCGGAATTCCAAGGTAAATCTCTACTGTGGATATATTTAATGAATAAATAAATTAAGAAATAGAATTTTGATAACCTTTTTACTTTTCGGGATGCTCTGTTATTTTCTTTTTCTTTTTTTTTTCTTATTACTTTATTGGTATAAAAAAAATAGGATAGAGTAATTCTTTTGGTCGATGGTATATACGAAAGTAAAAATAGACGAAGAGAAAGAGAGAGCACTTAGATTAAAATTTTTTCTATGGCGGAACTAAAGAGAAAAGAAAAATATATATATAAATAAATAAATATATAAATAAATAAAAAAATTAACAACCTTGATGACCATGGCCCATTCTTGAAATATTTCTTCGAGCAGGCGACACAAACGATAGAAGAGACGGCATATTGTCATACCAATTTGAAAAGCGATCGCCCTACCGATATTTCGGGATCCGTGGTAAGAAAAATCCACAATGGGAGATTCGGGGAAAGTTCGTAGGCGTGAGAGGCAAAAAATGGGCGAAGGCTCCGTACGTGGACAACGGCAGCCTCAAAAATGTCTTTGATAACATCAAAAGGATCGACGTGAAGACGGGCCCGACGGTAGCATTAGGTAATTTTAGAGTTCGAATCAAAGGATATATATATATATATATATATATATATATATATATATATATATATACACACACACACATATATAGATATATAAATAAATAATTCAATAATTATTATAAAAATAGATTTTTCATACGAATTACGCTCTTTTATGATTCTTTCTTGTCTTACTCGAATTTGTCGCTTCTCTAAAAAAAGAAAAAAAAACAGAAAAAAAAGAAAAATGAATAATAAGAATAGTAACAATTATCAATAAAAGGGCCATTGTCATTCTCTCTATCGACATCTATTAAATTTTATTCTGTAACATTTTAGGAAATAACTTTTTTCATCTACTGGCATATATTTTCTCTAGGTTTTCAAGCTCTCTTCTATCATATTTGTATCAAACTTTGGAGTTATTAAACTTTATTTAACTGACATTCCAAATATTTACAACTTTTCCATTAATATTCAAATAATCTTTTATTCTCCATCGATACCAAACAGCTTGTTTAAAATTACAATATTTATATCTTCGTATTTTTATTTTTATTCTTTATTTGTTTTCGTATCGTTTCGTTTTATGTAGTATTCATATGTAACATCCATAACGAATGTTACTACATATATACATATATATATATATTGATTATTCGTTAAAATTGAAAATTTATTTTAAGAATATTACAGATTCTGTAATTTATTTTACATGATTAGTAATATCGATTATATTAAATAATATATTATTCAAATAGGACATTTGTTAAAAGAAAATATAGAATAATATTAAGGTAAAAGTAAATAATCCTTTTTTTCTTTTTTTGTTAAATATATCCGAAATAAGATTAAATTTCAAAATATCAGTTACCTCACTCGTTATTTATTATTCGTTGTAGAAATCGAGAAGTGCTCACATCCATTTTCCATAAATCGAAAAAGAATGCATGAGATTTGTTCATATTTTCAATTTTCTCTCTTAAAAAAAGAAAAAAACAAAAGAAAATAAAACAAATTTTTAAAATATATTCTTTTCAATTTATCACTTTTTAGATCCACTCATAAAATGGTTTAATTCATTTTAAATTATTTTAAGAGTGGATTTTTTAAGAAAACAAGATTTCAGATGTTTAATCGTAAAAATATTTTGAAATTTACAACATATGTATGTATCTATCTTTTACTGTATATATGTTTCATTTACGAGTACCAAAGTATTTCTTTTTTTATTTCATAATGAAAACCCGGAGAAGCATATAAACCATGTGACATTTTCACATAACTGCGTATTATCTGAACACCGATGACGAAACAATAATAACGCAAGGACTACTTTAAAAGTTTCTCCTTCGTTGTGTATGTGTGTATGTATGACGTGTGAATATGTATAGTGTCTGTTTTCATCATCGCGTATATTTTGTGTGTATGTGGGTGTATGATTGAGTCGGTACATACTTTGAGCTGGTATTGTTTGAAGCTCTCTAACTCCATTGTTTCGTTTATATGAAGGTATCATATCCTGATAATGAACCACCAATGAAGGAAACTTTCGAAATTCGATAATTTATGTGAAAGCTCTTAATCGGTCTTAAAGCTAAGAAACTATGTATTACTTTCATAGATACTACGAATTCTAACTTAATATCGAATTTCTTAACTCAAATTTCTTAACTCGAATTTCAAAGTTAACTTTGTGTCTTCTATTCTACACGAATATGATCCAATCTACATGAATAGTTTCTAATTTTACCTGAAAAAGAATATATATATTTATATATGTATATTTATATATATATATATATATGTCTATATATACATATCTATATTACATATATATGTAATATACATGTATATATATGTGTATATATGTAATATATACATATATATATATTAATACGAATTTCGTGTAAATAAATAAATAATCTTTATAGAAATGCATTTTCATTAAATGTTGCGAATGATTCGTTGTTATTTATTGATAGAAGAGAGATAATAAAAAGTAGAATATACTGTTAATACGAAAGAATTATTAATACGTATGTTGTTTTCTGTTACAGACGCCCAGTAATGGCACCAATTGTAAATCTTACAATCGTTACAAGCTGTCTCCCTTAAGTTAAGTCGACCTATTTGACAAAAACGGCGAATTACGGACAGGGTGAGCCGAATGCGAAGTTTAATCCGTTGATTTCAACTAGAAATAATTATTAGAGCACAAATTTTTTTTTTTTCTTGTCGTAGTGCTTTACTATCTAGTCAATATAACATATAATAGATAATTCATACACCAAAATGAACAAAAAAAAGGACAAAAAGAAAAAAGGAAAAAAAAAAGAAAAAAAAACTAAAATAAAAAAGAACCACCTCATTTAACTTGCATTTCCCCAAAGGAATGCAGATGCTAGAATCAAAGAACGAAAAAAATTGTGACTGTTCATGCGAAAGCACTTTGAAAAAAGCCTATATCAGTATTATCGTTAACTTGAGCGATTACCGATTATTTAAGAGTGAGAGTGAGAGAGAGTGTATGAAAAACTTAAAGAGAGAAAGAGAGAGAAAAAGAGAGAATGTATGAAAAAGTTAGACAGAGAGAGAAAGAGAGAGAGAGAGAGAGAGAGAGAGAGAGAGAAAGTTACCTTATTTTTCGTTCCTAGACGTATAGTAAGAGGCTATAGCAAAGCAATTGAATGTCCCAAATCCTAAACAAACATGCATAACAATGATATGAATATAAGAGTAAATGGTAAAAAACAAAAGTATTTAATTCACACATATACACATATACACAACATACAAGAACATATACATAAATATCAGGTGTTTCATTTTAAAAGATATGCTCGAATGTCTCTGATCTTACTGGTTTTACGAACAAATGTTTCAAATAGAAGTTGTTACGTTTCGAAGAGAAAACGTAATATATATTACACTTTCTTCTTAGAAGACGTTGTTGTCAAGATACGAAAATCATAACAATTTTTTTAAATGGATATCTGGAGCTAACAAAAGTTATGGAGAATATCAATACGAGTCCAACCAGCACTTACATTGTACCTTGTCATTGATATTTCATCAAGTTATGGCACTTTGAATTTTAACGTGATCAATTTTCGTGTAAATATTTTTCTGATAACCGATGAATTCAGCAATCAATTTTTCTTTTTTCTTTTTTACTTTATTTATCTGTGCTTATACATTTTTGAAATTGTAATCACTAGAAACACATCAGAGGTCACAAATAATATTATTATAATTACTTCATAATATTATAATTTGATAAAATATCGATAAACTAAATACTTATATTGTAGATACTCTTTGAATCCGTAGTGATATTCTTTACAACTTCTATTTGGCTTAAAATATACGTTTACGTTCCAAAAAATTATTATAACTTTCGTATGTAAACAATAGCATTCTTTATAAAATAGTTATAATAAATTTCTTTCTCAAAATACTAGTAATTCTTATATGAAAAATTTAGTTATTAAACTAATAGAAATAGAGATATTTGGCCATATCGTTTAAAATGAGTAGCCTATGTAGCGATAGATAGGAACTATATTTTTCTCTGAATGTTATAAACTAAATATATCTATATCTATATTTGTGTACCTCGCAAAAGTGATATTTTTCTTTTTAACATATATCATACTTTGGTCATCTGCAATGCTACACAATATCTGTGTATCTAATTTAGTCCTAAACATACCATTATTGGCAAGAATTTATCTTATACTAGTATTCATATACTATTAAAAAATCTGAACTATATACCTCCCTATATAATTTCTTAGAATAGCAAATGCGAGTCGAAGTTGAAGGAAACTATTACCAAAAATATCAAACTGATGTGACAGGATGGAATGGAATAAGTGTCATACTACTTTACATTTCTTATGCAGCTAATGTACCTGAAATGCACAAATTACTTTTCTCTGTACCTCTTCAAAAATAATCGCTATTCCTTCTACAAAGTGGGATGTTTTTGGTGAATGCTTCTAGTAAGCTCGATCAGCGGATTTCTTAGGCTGGAAGAGGAACAAGATTGCTTTGTACTTTAATTCTTAATCCTAGTCCTAAACATAATCTAATATAGTCTTACATATTTTATGATTAAGGCACAAATATAAAAAATCTTTATTCGACAATGACTAGCATTATATGAAAGAAAAAAGTCTTTATTAGGCTAATGAATCTATCGACAAGTTAGTTGAAATATGTCCTACAATATTCTATAACTACAAATTGTAGATTAAAGAAAGTATCTCCTAACAATAAGATGCACTATTATCATATGCTTGGTGACCAAAGTATGGTAAACAAATAAAGTAATACAAAAGATTCTAATATATTTTTTTCATTTTTTTGAAATTAAACTGTAGCAGATTCTTTAATTGAAATTTTCTGATTATAAAGAAATATTTTTATATTCAGTAATTTTTTTTATATTCAGTAATATGTAAATATACTTTAAGACATGATTTTTAATTTTTTGTAACATTACTTATTAATTATGCTTTTATTTAACATTTCATTCGGATAAATTATTATATGTATTAATGATATCCTGTTATGTAACAAAAATTGTAAAATAACTGGAGTCATAGTACCTAACAAATTTAGCAAAATATACTGTCATACATCTCACATATTATTGAATGTTAATGAACTTTGATTTTTTCTAATCTATGCTAAAACGTAATTCATAATCTTAAAATATACCATGTCGTTCAAAATTGATTCTTTGTTTACCTGTTAATATTTCTTTACAAATTTATCTAATAGATCAAGTTTACTTTTTAATTATATAATATCTTATATGAACATTTAATTATTAGCTACAATGAATTAAAAATAATTCATGCAAAAATATGTTCCAATATGTTGTATTTTGGGTGAAATGATTGACTGGGTGCTATGATGAAAAAACTATAAAAGTGTATATAACGCAGAGAATAATTATGACGATTAGTAAAATGATTATTATGTATGTACACATATCGATGTACTATATAAATATATGTCTACGTACAATTGAATGAAGAACATATCAATAAATATAATTCATTATATCCATCCCCCATTCTTATTGTGTTGATATTTTATTAATGATATATACTATTTATTATTGGAAGTCTTAAAACTTATCAAATATACTTGCAAATTTATCAGTTGTTTTTTACTTACTTTGTTGCATTTGTCGTTTTGTCTCCAATCGCATGATTGTTTTCAATTTTATCAGTTTTGAATTTTTGCCAAGATTTACCCAGAAGGCCTTGCATCTTTAAAAGATTGATTGGTTGTATTTCATAGTATATTCAAAAGTATTCAAGTTCAATCTGTCTCGTTATTAGTTGAAAATTTCCCGCCGCACGACGTTAGCTATTTATGGAAGAATACAATGCAGTGTTGCAACCTTCAAAAAAAAAGATAAGTGTGTTGTTATCGTGATTTATCGTGATTTGTGCAGTGTATTTTCATCTGTTCTTTATTAACCTTACAACATTTGTAAGTGTTTTCTTTATTTTTATTTTCCTTCAATATTCATAACATGATATAATAAAGTATTTAGAAATAGTAATTATATATACTGTTGCACAAATTTGCAATTCAAATGAAAGGCAAAAGTTACTTTAGTGTACTGTTACTTTTATTCTTTTTTTTATAAATCTCATTTGATTTATGATTTATATTGTCATTTATTTTTAATATTTTTCATTAGTAGATATATCTTTAATTTGTCTAATATTAATAATGAATTTAAGATATCAAATTTCCTTGTTAAAAGTTCCTTAGTATGACATATCATAATTATAGGTTATGTATGATTTGTAAATATTATGAAATTATTTAAAAGTAGGAACATATGAAGTTAAAAGAAGTGAATATATGTTCATTTAAAGGAGATATTGATAATGTTCGTTTATTATTTAAGATAGAAACATAATTGGAAACATTTGTAAACATCTATTCCTTTTAACCGTTTTAACATTTATATACAGGCCACATAAAAAAGTTGCATATATTCTTTATTTAATATAATTGCATAAATAAAACAACATTATAATTTAAAGGAAGTAAGAGGATAGGTTTATGGATATCGGATATTAGAAAAAACAATAGAAAGAGTGATTGATTGCTTAATCGATTGCTTAATAATAAATAATACAGTATAACATAAAGTAAATATTTTTATGGAACTGCATGTTTTTATGAAACTGCAAAGAGAGTTTTTGAGTAGAAATAATATCAATTAATTTGTAGATTTTACAATCTCATTGTAGAAGCAAATAACTGATTTTATTGATATCTTAAATCAATTTATCCACCCCATGGAAAGAAGACCTGTTGTTCTTTTGCTGGGTCGTTGTCATGAAGATCATAATTATTGGGAATGATCATGAATTCTTCATTTATACTTCTTTTACCACCCCAAGGTTCAAAGTGGGATTTTCTAGAGTTCTTATTAGTATCTTTTTTTTCTGGAATTAATAGTTGATCGGTGGAATTTGTGCTTTCGTCAATCTCATCTTCAAAACGTAATGATTCATTATTTAAAGGTAACTGAAACTCTTTGATATCATTTCTCTTTCCTCCCCAACTATTAAAGCCTATTCGTGATCTACTAGTTTTCATTTGTGCAGCACGTTTTTCATTCCCATCCAAGATTGTATCTTCTGCTGCATCGTCTGTAACATTAGTAAGTTATTGGATGATGTATTTGTTATTGAAATTATAATAAAGCACATATAATAGAAATATATAATTGAAGTTATACCTTTCGGTAAATAAAATTCTGTTTCTTCTTCAGGAATAGTATTGATGTATTTGTTTATGTCAAATCCTGTATTTACATTTCGCTTGCCTCCCCAGCTATAAAATGGTGTTCTTCTTCCAAAGTTGGACAATCTCTTGGCATACTCGACAAAGTTCTTATGAGCATCCTTGTCAGAAAACGATTTGCTACCCCTCATCATTAAGAAACTTGCTTTGTCATCCAAATATCCGTGAGCTCGTTTACCACCCCAGCTGTTAAACGGCATGCGAGTCGATCGTTGATTCTTCGATCTGAAGGAACTAATTCGTTTACCATCCCATCGGCTGAAGAAGGGGTTTTTCATTTCTTCAGAAAAATCCAATTCGCTCGATCGTAAGCTCTGCTTGAAATAATAAATACGATAATATCATAGAAAATTATCTTTCTATTAAAATATCATATAAATATATCTTACTCGTTTATTTGTTGGTAAGTATAACCATGAGACTGCAGGCAAAATCTCGTTATTTTTCAAAACATACCATAAATTTGATCCCTCAACTAATCGTTTATTTATACTTTTCTGAAGATCATATTCTAAAAATAACAATATTATTCATTAAACGACTAGCAAATGAAAGATTAGAATTAATTAATTTATATACAGAGTGTTCTAGAATAAGTAAGAAATATTTTACAGCTTACTTCAGTACAACTAGACTCTAATAAAAAGAAGTTCATATAAACATATGTCCTATTTGATTTTGTTTTTGAATGATAGTAGATTTGATTTTCAAATCTTTATCTTTCATAAGAGATTTCAAATATCCTTCTTGCATTTGAACACAAGTATGCAGACGTTTTATCAATGATTGCTTACCATCTCCATATGTTCAGTTATTATTAAAATTTGTTGGAAATTTCGTTTATTTATTCCAAAAAGAAACATAACGTTCACTTAATGAAATAATTATTGCGATACATAATTTTTTATAACTCGAAAGCAAAATCAAATAGGATATATATTTACATGAACTTTTCTTTTTTTATTGTTTTATTATACTTATATCAGCCCTAAAATATTTCCCACTTATTCTATTATACTCTGTATATTTCAATTACCTTTTCTTTCATCGGGATTCATCGCAAATAATCCTACCGAATTAATATCTTTATTAGTATCTCCGAATTTTTGTTGCATCGAATCCATGGTTTCCGCATCCGGACTTCCAATAATCGCACGAGCAGTAATGATCGAAAGTAATAACCACATACCTAATCGTAAGATGTAAAAAAAATGTTATTGTTTTATTATATTTTAATAAATCAAAATTGAAACGAAATGATTTTGATTTTGGTTATGTGTCACTATCAATTCGTATTATTTTTTCGTATAGACAAACGAAAAATAAGATTAATTCTATCCAATTAATATATGCATAACATATTATTCATAAAAATTAATTGACTTGTTGTTAGAATATCAATCATATTTCGAAATAGGTTTCTTTCAATGTTTCCTCTAATGTTTCTTTTTTTTTGTTACACTTTTGTTTGATATTATTTTAAGATATAATACGAATAAAAAAAAAAAGTAATAAATATTAAAATAGATTAATGTTTGTAGGAAACGTGTTAAACGTGCGCCGACGCGTTACCGTTATTCCGAGAGACTTCGATGAAAGCACTAAAGTGATTTTTCGTATCAAAAATTCTTTAACAATTCGACGGTTTATTAAGTTATCGAGAACGAAGAGCAATTTCTTTTTTGAATTCTTAATTTCAACTTGTTCATTCCGTGAAGTGAAATTTGAAAAAATAATCTATTATTCTATATCTCTATATTATTTTATATCTCTCTTTCCTCACAAATACCATCCCTACAGCTTTCATATTTTGCGTACAATTAGCAGATTGTTCCTTCGAGCGAAATTAAGAAAAGAAGAAAATATAAAGAGAAAAGCGCTTGCAAGATTTAAGCTCACGAATACACGCGCCATTCATATAATATTACAAATTATGTCTACTATTTCTTTCGTCTTTCATTCAATGATTGTTTTTTTAATCTTTTCCTATTTTTTGTTTGTTTGTTTGTTTGTTACATCACATAGGGGATTCTTTTTATTATTTGCCGTATTTTCGTGTTAAATGGAAATATATTCTATTTCTCTCTCTCTCTCTCTCTCTCTCTCTCTCCCTCTCCCTCTCCCTCTCCCTCTCTCTGTCTGTCTGTCTGTCTGTCTGTCTGTCTGTCTGTCTGTCTGTCTGTCTGTCTTTATATTTGGAGAATAATGATCATTTTGTCGAATCATTTTGACTTCTAATTTTTTGTTTTTAATATTCCTAAGATAACACTTGTATTTCATCCCGACCGATTTTGAATTTTTTATCATTCAAGCTCAAATAAAATATACTCACGAATGCAGACTTTTATTTAGACGAAATAAAAACGAAAAAACGAGCGTGGATACCCATTATGCATATTTTATCAACCATATTCGATCACCCCTAGTAAAGATTTTACGTGATATAAATAAGCTATGTGTGTGTGTGTGTGTGTGTGTGTGTGTGTGTGTGTGTGTGTGTGTGTGTGTGTGTGTGTGTGTAATGGATATGGTCGACTAGCGTTTACAAAATAATCTTTCAAAATTGTTAAATTCTGTCTGATTTAAACATTTTTTAAAAACGTTATTAAAATTTGTAATTTAACTGTATTTCAATGAAAAAATTCGTTGGAAAGATTCAATGAAAAAGTTCATTGTTCTCTTCTTTTTTCTTATCTTGTTCTTTTTTTTTGTTTTTTTTTTGTCACATGTTCCATAAGAAGATACAGGATGGTTGTTTGCTAATTTCATTTTCTTTTTTTATCGCGCTGTAGAACATTTTTATGATGTGCATTAATCGATCGAGAGACGATGAGGAAGGTAGAGGGATAGAAAGCGCATAGTACAGTTTTGTGTGGAGAATGTCGCGCGAAAATTTCGTTAGTACATGCTTTCAAAAGCCGTCACGGAGTTTCACGTTCGTTTTTATAAACCATTCATATTTGCTTTTCAATGTATGACAATCTCGATGATGTAAGAAGAACGCGTTAATGTATCATTATTATGTTAATTTTAATATCGAACGAAAGAGAATAAAGGATCTATTAAAAAAAAGTTTTCTCATATAGAAATACAATAGAAAAATTTAATTCATATCTAAGTTTTTCTTCGTATTAAAAATTTTTTATAATTTTATTTATAAAAGGACCGATCACATGTATCGTAATAAATTTTTGAAAAGAAAAAAAGAAGATTAATATCGAATGATAACTTACCTAACTTCAACTCCGTCAACTTTTTTACAAAAATTTCACGCGAAATAGATACACTCTTTTTTCTTTTGTCACCTTGTGCACAAATATATATATAAATATATATATATATATATCTGTGTGTACTTATATATATATATATATAATTTATATATAAAAAATGTTGGTGCGTAAAGTATATTAATGTATGACAATTAACGAAAAACAAATTCTTTTTAGGTTTTATTTGCGAAAGCTATAGACTGCTGTGGTATAAGTTGTCTAGTGGCAACTCGGGATGCGCGTCGCTCGTCTTATATGCTACGAGCAACCTTCCAATTGCGCAAAATCGTCCTCTCCTTGTCTCGCACGCTCGATCACGCTTTTAACCTCCCACCTTTCTATCCTTTACTCTTATTTCGTCCTTTTCTATCCGTTCACTTGATCCTTGTTTTATCCTTGTCTTATCCATTTATTTTAATTTTAATTTTTAAATTTATACTTATTTTTATTTTTAATTTTATTAATAATTTTAAAGAGGACCATTTACACTTGTGAATAGTTTTGATGAGTTTTCTCGTTTTCTTACTATTTCCTTCTTCGTTCTTTTTTCTTCTTCTTCTTTTCTCTTTTTTCTTCTTTCTGTTCTCAGCATTAACGTCACTACATAACAATATCCGACGAAGGAAAAAGGATGGGAAAGAAGAAAAACAGAAGCTTTTTTTGTGTAGGTGTATAAAAATTTGTTCTCTCCATCGCGTGTTACTTAATGATTCTTTTCCACGATTTTCTTCTCGATGACAGACGTATTCTGTGTATCGGTTCGTTCAATCGTTCACCGGCTCGCAGGATATTACTACAGGCTAGCATTTATTGCAAGATTTATTTGGTCAGGATGGTTTTTACGATTTTATTTCAAAACTCATAGACTCGTTATATTTTCACGAAAATGATATATGAAAAATTTATGAACACACAGTTTTCTCTTCTTTCCTCTTTTTTTCTAGTTTTTCTTAAAAGATAAAAAACAACGTATCAAAGTCAAAATATCCAATAATTTTTATCTATTTAATTTGACTTCTTAAGATTTTGAAACACGCACAATGCATATATTTTAATAACAATATTAACATGCGAGCAAAAGAAATTGAAGATGAGATTAAAAAAATGAGATATAAAGAAAAAAGAAAAGGACTTACGTATTCAGATCACTTTCGATCTTTATTTACCAATTTTTAAATTTTAATGATAAACGAATAATTCAAAATCACTTTTTATGATCATCCTTCACAATATTTCAAAAGGACTTGGAAATTAGTTTTGAGAAAAGAAAAAGAGAGAGGGTAGCATATGATGATGCGATACGTAGATATATGTTTCTTCCACATTAAAAGATCACCATGTTCGTCTCGGTCATAAATTTTTGTCGGGTTAAGTTCATGACTTAAATTTCTTGTAAAAATATGGCCGATGTCTTGGTCTCCTGATGACAAAATTTTTTCTTTTTATTTATTTTTTTTTGAAAAATAATTTCTAATCGAATAATTTTAAAAGTAAATTAGAAAAATGTTATCATAATATGTGTGTGTATGTATATAAATACACATACATACATACACACATACATACATATTGAGATTATAAAATTTTTTTTTTATATAAATAAAACAAATTATATATAACAACATATATATAACAAATTATATATAATATAACAAATATTTAAAAAAATATTAAAAAAATATTTCAAGATAACGATTATTTTTATCATTGAATTGAAGCGTTCGTTAACAGAATTAGTAATCACGGTACGGTGAACAAGGATGGTAGGACAAGATTAATTCCGCTCAATTGTTTTTGTACATGCGAATGCTTCTTCGCAACATTCTTCAGATGTTAAAATTCAATGCGATGCATATTAACGGATAGAAGGTATATGTGCGTGAATGTAAATGTACTTGAAAAAAGAAAAAAACGGGGAAAAAAAGAAAAAAAGCAGAAAGAAAAGAGAGAGAAAGAAAGGGAGGGGAACTATTTTTCGTTTACGTCATCAGTCGAAACATAACATAAGTACACACAGGGTTAACGAAGATAATTCTTTCTTAACAGTAAGTACTTATTTATTCTTATTTTTACAATCTTTTCGTGACAGTCGTGTATACTTTTCTACTATAATGTTCACACATTGGTCAAAAATGTCACCGAAATCATCGTATGCCTTTGCCCACATTGCTTGAATATCTTTTAAAAGAATAAAAAAGAAATAAAAATATATATATATAAAAAAGATATAAAAAACAAAAATATAAAAAAATATAAAAATAAAAAAAAATAAGAAGACATAAAAAAAAATATTAATATTCGAGATAGAATCTCATTTGCGAGTGTACCGTTTATCAATGTTTTTAATGTTGTAAGATAAACGCCCTTTTGCAGAGAGTTCATTGCGTTAATCCACTTTGGATTTAAGCCGATCTTCTTCTAATGAATTACTCGAATAGATTCTCTTACCCTTAACGATGTAAAACGGATCGTATTTTCTGAGTAATTCGTCAAGAATATTTCTACGATCTTTGTCAGTCATCATCGTATCATTTTCCATGATAAATTTCGTAATATCTTTGCATTGTTCTGTATTGCATATTCTAGAATCTATCAATCGTTGAAAAATTTGTTTAGCAATGTCGAGAGAATCCAATGATTCATCATAATCGATCGGTGCCATTCTGAATTTCCGTTGATCTATATTCTTTGATTTCTTTTTGCTTTTGGAAATGACGAATGGTTCCTCGAATATGTCATAAATGTTCGAATGTTTGTCCCTTTGTTCGACGTAACCGGAATTCAAAATAGCCCTTTCGAGGTTTTTCATCCAATGTATCTTTTTGTAATCATCAACGGTACAGATTAAATGGCCGCAAGAATTTTTTTTCGTTCGCAAACGTTGTTGTTCTTTGGATAAGGTCACATTGTTCATCCCATTTAGAAAAGAACTTGTATTTTTATTAATCATAGTCATGTAATACGTAGGTCCATTGATCACCGAACGTTTCTTTATTTTTTCGAGTAATCTTGTTTCTAATGTCTCTTTTTTCAAATTTTCATCTAAGGTCGAATACTCACGATTTTGAACGTAAAGTTTCTTTCCTCGTGTTAGAACGAATGGTTCCTCTGTTTTCTCAAAATTACGTATCAACTCTTCCAATTGACGAGTACCCAATTCTACAGCCTTCCTTCTCTCTTCCTTTCTTTTCGATTCGTTTCTCTTGATCTTGGTGTCCTCAGTGGACTCTTCGTTCGATTTTTCGAGAAACTTCTCGCGATTATTCGCTTTAGAAAACGCGTGTTCTTTGATCTTCGGCCTAAAGATTTTTTTTCCACGCGTCACGAAAAACGAGTCCTTCTCGTTATTGAAATAATATGGTAAATTTTCTTCATAATCGAGCTCGATTTCGACCCATCTCGGTTCGTCGACATAGAACGGCTGTGGAATCGACCATTTCTCGATTTGCCTACGATATTTCCGAGTATTACATTTCCGTATTGATCTGTTGCACTCTGACGAAAGACCAAATGATATCTTCAAACTCGGACGCTTTGATCTTTGTAGAATCGATTTATCCATGTTTGAATCCTTTTTCGTTAGATCGGTTTCCCTGAAATCGAAAAATTATTTTAAATTATTGACGTTATGCTTTCATTGTTCTTTGCAATAGACATTCAAGAATTTCTCTTTTCTTTCTTTTTATAATTTTAATAATTGAGATGATTTTATAAAGAAATAAATAATAATTTTAATGAAAAATTATGAAGCACTGACGACTATTATTATAATAATTGTTGAGAACGATGCTTTACCCAATTACGCTGTTTGAAGATTGTTCCAAATCGAAGCTTTTACGATCTTTTTTGTTTTCATCTTCACGAGATGAACTTTGTTCAATCAAATTCGGATTAACATTGTCCCAAAGGGCACGGTTGGTTCCCTTGTCAACCATCGCTTGTTTTTCCGCATCATCGAGAGATATTCCACGAAGATATTTGATCTTACAAAAAGAAAAAAAAAGAAAAAGAAAAAACAACAACAAATATATTAAAAGGATTCATTGTTATTATTCTTTTTTTTATGGGACAGTATTAACTGATAAAATTGTACAAAATTACTTGTTTTTTACTGACCTCTAGTCCGTTGGTTGTCACCATAGCTAGTAACAATATTATCACAACGACCGTAGCTTTTTCCATATCTGAAAATGATCATATTTCTTTTTTTTAAATCGATTAAATGCAATGTCATCAAATTGCACAATGAAAAATTGAACTTCGTCCTTTCTATCTTACTATCTTTCACTCTCTCTCTCTCTTTCTCTTTCTCTCTTTCTCCCTTTCTCTACTTTTAGATACGTACACATCGTTCTTGGTTCGTAATACGTCGCGAGAACTACACGTGTTTGCGGTTAAGAGATGAAGCGCAAACAAGTTTAGTGGCACAGGTGTTTTTCATTCAGGCTTCTATGCAATAATAGAGTGAAAAGATATTTTTTTCTTGTTTTTTCTTTGAAAGCAAATTTTTCTTTTTTTCTCTTCCCCTCTCCCATAATTTCGAGAAGTTAGCGAAAGTTTGACGATTTCGCGTTGATATTAAAATCTAAAAAAAAATGACGATTTCGAATACAGTATTATATACTTGTTTTTTATTTATCCTGTAATCTCTAAATAAGCTCAAAGTAGCCTGATAACGTCATCAGGGCGTTTCTCGCGATATATTACTCTGTATACTACTAGTCATTCTTGTTGATAAAGTAAAGAGAATCTTGTAGGCTAAGTGATACACATTGGCGATAAGTCGGACGTGTTTTAAGTGGAACAACTTCGTGCTCGATCAGCCATGTAAGTGAAACGAGTCAGGCTTCGATCGGTCGAGACTATCTCTATCTTACTCTCTCTCTCTCTCTCTCTCTCTCTCTCTCTCTCTCTCTCTCTCTGTCTCTGTCTCTGTCTCTGTCTCTCTTATTCTTCCTTTTTTCGTACCTGTTGCTCTTGATTTTTTTTCTCGATTTCTTTCTATCCTCTTCTTCTTTCTTCTTCTTTTTTTTGTTTTGTCCGATATGGTTAACACGATACGACTAGAACACGATGGCCTCCTCGAAGAGAATGCCAAGACTGGCATTATTTCAACCGTATTTATGCTCTCTCCATTTCTTCTTTTTACCTCGGTTCGTCGATGACCGACGTCGCGGTTCGAAGATTTGGCGGATTGCATTGGGAATTCTTTTCTATTCCGTAGCGAAACCCACATCAATCTTCTGGTCAGCAAGTGCAAACATTCGTCGTGCGTTGTTCGGTCCAACGGCCAAGGATCGACTTTATATTTAGGTTTGTCGTAAGGGAAATATGCGTTTCTATACAGGGTGATTCAATCAATGATTATTTTATTATTGTCTGTTTATATCGTTTGTTTTCTTCGATGAAGTTAAGGAGATTCATTGTAACTCTTATATAAAAAAGATTTATCAGAGAAAAAATTACGTCAATGGTATCATTGGTAAAATTTTATTACGGTATATTATAAAATTTTATTGTGTTTTTGTTTCTAAAAATGAATAAGTAAAAGAATTTCTGTTAAAAGATGTTTGTTTTAATTTAATTCGATGAAAATTTCTTTATATTTCACAATAATAATTGCAAATAAAATGACGGTGATATCAATAAATCGATTTATCACATTTCTTTCTCATCTTTTTGAAACGAAATTTTATTGATGATAGACTTTAAGGACTTCAAAAAAAAATATTTAAATTTTGTAGAAAAGAAAAGAAAAGAAAAGGAAAAAGGTATCTTTTTTTACATAAAAACGGATATTATTATCGATGCAAATGTTTGTCTTATACTGTATACTGCTATAAACTTTGAACGAATATATAAACATATGTATTTTTATATATCTTAAATGATTTATATAAAAGAGACAGAGAGAGAGAGAGAGAGAGAGAGAGAGAGAGAGAGAGAGAATATCTTCAATAATCATTGAAAACGAGAAGAAAAACAATTTGTGAAGTTTTACTGAGACACTCTGTATACATCTGTGATACATATATCCAGTTTGCCATTTTTCTCACTCTCGGGATATCATTGGTAACTTTACTGACTGGGAGTATAGAAATTTTGATCATCGAAGTAGAACTTCTTTAACGCGTTAACCCACAGTTATGGAACGATTGTCGCAACTATAATAAAGACTGTTGTGTTGCAACGAGACGACGATAAAAACAAACAGAAAAAAACAAATAAAAAAAATTACAATAAAGCTGACGATATAAAAGCAAGTGTTTTTTAATACAAATTGCGAGTAACGTTTTTATCTTCCTTTGATTTGTACTTAGCTTGTTGTTTCTTCTCATTCTTCTTCTCTTCCTTTTTTCTTTTTCTCTCTTTTCTTCTTTTTATTTTCCTCTCCTTTTTTTTTATTTTCATCATTTTTAGTAAATAATACGATTATAAAGAGAAAATTTAGCAAAGTGCTATGGTGTAAACTCGTTACTCGTTTTTCTGAATTATTATCGATCTTTTCGACTAAACGTTTTACTACTGACATTTTTATATTCTCTGACAGTTTTTATTTTTTTGTTCTTTTTTTTTTTTTATCTAACGTGAACAAACACGTTTGAGTAAATTTCAAAGAATATTCGTATTAACGTAAATAAATATGTCACATAGGATATTAGCGCTTAAGAATTCTAAATATGGCGTGGATCATTTAATTCGAATCGTTCGAACAAGAAATATCCTTGATTCGTTTCGTTCACGGCTGTTAACTGGATTTAACTTTGTACGAAACGTTTGGCAGCGACGATAAAAGCAGAATTATTTTCACGTATCATTCGAAATAATGTAGAACACACATAATTTAGCTTGACGTTTTAATTCGCTTGATATTAAACATTATTTTTAATGTTTAATTTCAATATTATTTTTGATGTTTCATTTTAATTTTTAAGCGTAAAAATTTTAAAGCGTGATTTCAAAAGTAAAAATGTTATGTTTTTTCTTTACTTTTTTTTTTTGTTTCAGAAAACGTTGAAACGTTGAATGAGATCATTCTAATTAAATAAATACAAAAAAAATGGTAAGGTCTTTTAAATATACTTTTACGATAATCGTAATAAAAATAAATAAATTAATTCGTTTTTAATAATTATTGATTTGCAGAAATTTCGGTTTTTGGGCGACGGGGATTGTCCTGATTGGTTATTAGCTGAAATTAATACGCTTTCACGAATGGTTCGTTGAATTGTTTAAACGAATTATTAACGAACTTTTATTTTTTAATAATATTATACTTAATCTATTTATAGACGTCGATTAAAATGAAAACGTTGGGACAGATCGTTATGAAGTCTTTAACGGAAGGAGAACTGGATGTAAGTAGGATATAATAAAAACATTATTTTTTTCTTTCTTTCCTTTTTTTTTAATTAACCACATGTTTTAAGACAGTCTAATTTAACATTAACCATTTACTTTTCTCTCTCTTCGATAATAGGAGGAGAAGATAAAAAAAATCACACAGGATGCAAAGCTCGGTAAGTTGCATTTTGTTTTCTTCTTATGATAAAAAATATAGAAAATTATTTAAAAAAAAAAAAAAAAAGAAAGCATGAAAAATAAAAATCGTTTACTATCGAGTAAAAGTAAGCACGTTGTTAATCTCTGAAATAAGAAGTGAGAATTGTAGAGAGAAATTAACAGTATTTTTTTTTCTTTTTTTTTTTTCTACAAAGATTTAAGCGATGCGAAAGCTATGATCGCCGCATTGGAATTGATCTTCACCTCGTCAGCTCGTTACGGCGTATCTGCGGCTGATCTGAGCAGCGAATTGCAACAATTGGGCCTGCCAAGAGAACACAGTACAGTAGTTGCAAGAATTCATACAGATTATTGTCCACAACTTATGGCTACACTCTCATCTCAGTCTTTAAGAGGTGAAATATTCTTTTTTTTTTCTTAGTAAAGTAAAAAAACAAATAATATATGACGCGTATCCAATTGACAAATCCGAATAAAAAATTCAGAAACAACATGAGTACGATAATAACGTTGAAACTTATTTCCAGTAAATCGTCTTTCGTCCATCAAAGTTGTATCCTGCGATGGTTCCTCGCCATTCTCGACGGTCAGTTTGAAAGTGAAGAAAGTGGACGGAAACGAGGAGGAATCAACCATTAATATTTCCAAAGACGATGTGCAGGTTTTACTCACGGGTAATTCCTACGATAAGAATTATTAACCAATCATATTTACTTATTTAATTGACATCAATATTTCTTGACAAAGGATAATCATTATTTCAGAACTTAAGAGGGCTCGTACGTTGATGGAAAGTCTCTGAAAAATCTTGACAAATTATTATATGGAACGTGAGATTATATCGTTAGACGAAGATAAAGATTTTTGTGATACGTGCAGTCGTCGTTAAACGATCATTGCAATTAGCGATCGAAATTGCAATATTGTGATCTAAATTATATAACTGAGATATGTTAACTATACTATAACTTAAGAGTCGTCAGCGATCCGTCGAATAATTTATCTTTATTCTCTTTGTAAATGAATATACAAAGTTTACATTTAGTTTAATGGTTTATACGATGCACTTGAATAATATTCATACATTGTGACAATAATAATGTCGCCGTTATAATTGCGCTTTATCTCGTTTCTTCGTTCTTTTTTTTTCTTTTCCTTTCTTTTTTTTTCCTCCGCTCACTGTCGTTCCTCTCTCGCCTTTACACAACAACAATTCTTATACATACTCATTGTCGTCCTTAGTACGATTGGAATGATCGGAGCACATTAAAGATCTTATCAGCAATATATCGTTAATCCATGAAATCAACTAGCGAACCAGTTCAGAATTCCTAAACGTATTTATCATCGTATATCATCGAATTGCTTTGTTGCATCAGCCTTCGTTCTCATTTCATTGAATTTCGTTCGATTCATTAGAGACGTTGCAATGAAAGCATAACAACAGTAATAAGGATAAGAATAAGAATAAGAATAAGAAAAAGAATAAGAATACAAAAATTATGATAATGATTGATGATAATGATGATGATAATAGTAATTATATATCAGTCGAAAGAGACAGATTGCGTGAACGATGTAACTGAAGATCATATAAAATATATATATATATATTTATATAACAATATATATATAAAATATATATATATATAGGCCTAAATCTTCGTCGAAAATACGAACGGAATCAGCGTGCGATATAAGTTTGAATGATATTTGTAGTAGCTTTCTCTTTTCTTCTTATTTTCTTTTTTCTTTTTCTTTTTCCTTTCTATTTTTTTTTTTTTTTTTTGAAGTTAAGAATATCAAGAGCAAGTAGATGATCGATTATCAGCTCGTACAATGGACAACGATGCTCCTAGCAAAACGAAGGATATTTAAAGAAATTTGTAGAGGGAATACCTTTGGCATCGTGTGCTCCATGAGTATTCTGAGCGCGCAAGCGATAGCATTAATTGTAAATTTGAATAAATACCAAAGCTAGTCTAATCAGTCTTTATACAATTATTCGTACACATTCGTTTTCCCTATCTCTCTCTCTCTCTCTCTCTCTCTCTCTCTCTCTCTCTCTCTCTCTCTCTCTCTCTCTCTCTCTCTCTCTCTCACTCTTGTTCTTTCTTTCTCTCTCTCTCTCTCTCTCTCTCTCTCTCTCTCTCTCTCTTTTACTCTCTTTTCATCCATTCGATTCAATCATGAACTATTTACAGTATTTGAAATGAGTTGCTCACGAACGACGTATGTATGTATGTATGCATGTATGTATGTATGTATGTATGTATGTATGTATGTATATATATATATATGTATGTATGTATGTATATATGTATGTATGTATGTATGTATATATGTATGTATATATGTATGTATGATGTATGTATGTATGTATGATGTATGTATGTACGTATGATGTATGTATGTATGTATGATGTATGTATGTATGTATGTATGTACGTACGTACGTGTTTATGTGTATATGTATGTATATTTTTTGTTGTTTTAACAGCATTCTCTCGCGGTTATACCTTCGCTCTTAAAAAACGCGATACTCGGAGGGCCCAGAACGGTCCTTCTCGACGTTACTTCTTCAAGTCTAGGATCTATGTGATTAAAGAACTTGGCCGATTAAGAACGGACTTTCTTCTTTTTCGAACATTTTATATATATATATATATATATATATATATATATATATATATATATATATATATAAAACGCATTCATATTTTTTTTCTCATATGCAAATGTGAAGTGATCACTTTTTGTTTCGTCATACTATTGAAGTTTCGGAAGATCATCTGATCGGATTTTACAATCGGAGTTCGGAGCCATCCTTTTGGACAATGTCTATCGTTGTCTAGGTTTTCTCTAGTCGGTTATCTAAGAAGGAGACAAGGAAAAATTTATGATCGCTGACACTGACGACGCTAAACGTGGTAAAAAAATAATTCTAGGAGAGTCGCGCTCTTAACGGCACGTTGGCTCTCTTTATTCTCCTTTTTTTCTTCTTTCTCTATCCTTTTGTGGATTTCGAAGATTACAATAATGATTCGCGTCGCTGCGATTATCTCTTCATTTTTTCTTTCTATTATTATTATTATTATTATTATCATTATTATTATTATTATTATTATTATTATAATTATTATTATTTTCTCTTCTTTTTTTGTTCAATGTGCAATTGCAGTTATCAAAAGATAGATTTTTCTTTTCTCTATTTTATTTGAACGTTTTATTGATATCAAGAATAAAAAAAAAGAAATAAAAAGGAAAACGAAAGATAGTTTCGTTCGTCGCAGCGACACGACTCGCAACATACAAGGGAAGTAAAGTCGCTTTTACAAAATTGCTATATCTCATTTTCTAACACTGAAAGGAACGGACATCCGCACGTTTGTCTCGTTGCACTCGTTGAAACGGATTCTTTGGAGAATAGAAAAATCTCTATCCTTACTTTCGTTTGAGAAATTTGTATGAATTCTCATAATCGAAGAAGAATCCTTCAACGAATACACACCGGTAAACTGCTCGCCGTATACAGAGAAATTCGTTGATAACAATTTCCTACAGATTGAAATTTTATCACTCGGATAAGAAGGAAAGTTACAAAATCGGTCTCGTGAGAAATCTAGAAGAATATGTTAATTATATCTCTTTTTTTTTCTTCCTATTTCTCTTTCTCTTTCTCTCTCTCTTTTTCTCCCTCTCTCTCTTTCTTTTTCTCTTTCTATGACATGTTCGAAAATGACGATAATGATGATAAAAGTTTTTCGTAGGTGATACGATGTGTCCTCTTCTTGATCAATACTTCTAAATATTGCCGAAGATTCCCGAGAAAAGTGAAATGCATGGTCCTTGCAGATGATGATATGTACAATCGACATGGCGAAGCGACGTTTCATTGAAAGTTTTGTAGAAAATATGTGCGTTTAAACCGACACTCGTGATTAATTAAATTCATTGGTCGTAAAAGTATCGCCTTTCGATTTTTACAAACAACGAATACGCGCTAAATCGATACAAAGAAAATGATTTTGTATCAAAGAAGCTATTTCTGTATGCATGCCGTCAGTTCTCATTTTTTCTTCTTTTCCCTTTCCTTCTTTCGTATCAAATCGATTTATTATTTCTTTCCTTTCTGTCCAATCATTGTAAAATAGTAATGGCATTGATGTGTCCAAGAAAAGTTCTTTGATTTATGAAAATTCTCTTACTAACTGCAAAGCGAAATGTAATGTATATTCTAAAAATTTCATCGTTTCTGAATTCTAGATAGACAGAATCTAACTCTGACAGAATAGCACACAATTTAATTTTTAGTATAGCTGTTACTTTTTGTATTAGTTTCTACATGTTTTAAATAATCCATTTAAGTTTTATCTTCGCTAATGCCTTATAGTCGATCATAAATATTCGGTGCATGTGCTTCATAAAAATATTTTCGTTTTCATCGAAAAAGTGAATAATATCTTTTCATTAAACTTCGATCTGAAAAAATAGTTGAATCTGGCATTACCGGGTTATCGTGCCATTGTTCATATAATAGGACATTTGGATTTTTCGTAACGTATTCTTCAATGAACTGCATATAACATGATAAATGTGTTTAATTTAACATGACAAAAATACAAACGATCCTTTTGTCTTTTTTAGTTAAATATAAAACAAGCATGACCAATGCATATTGGATCACTACTTGATCCGTATAACTATTGATGACTGTGTGCGTATTTTTCTATCAGTCAATCAAATTACGTTAATAATTATTTCTATATATTTCATATCAAATATGTCAATATTGTATGATCAATCAAAAATAATAATAAGTAATCCAGTATTTTTGTCTTTTAAATTTTAACACAATTTTTACTATAAAACAAACAGTTCATTTCATAATTCGATACTTATCGTCCTTCTATTTGTTCTCTCTCTCTCTCTCTCTCTCTCTCTCTCTCTCTCTCTCTCTCTCTCTCTCTCTCTCTCTCTCTCTCTCTCTCTCTCTCTCTCTCTCTCTCTCTCTCCCTCTTTCTCTCTGAGATCTATTTAATCTTTACAACGATAACGTCAAGGAGTACGATGTTTCTTCTTTTTTTTTTTCAAAATACCTATTGCTTCGTCGGGTTTCTTATTTTCACGTTACTCGGCCATTTTCTCTTATGGCACAATCTAGTTCTAGTTCTCCACAATCAGTTGTACTTTTTAATCGCGTGACTCGTAAAAGCGATTATATAATCGCGAAAGAACGCAAATTAGCGAACGATAATCCATGCGAGTGGGTATCTCAGCATCAGTACTTTTCTTTATCTTTTTTTTTCTTTTTTCTTTCTTTCTATTTCTTTCTTTTAACGACTTAAATGCAAGTGGTTACCATCGGGGAATTAACATACGTTAAATATCGTTTTTTTTTGTTTTTTTTTTTGTTTTTATATCTGTGAAAAGGACGAAATAGCATGGCAGTTGATAAAATAAGTAAATACAAACGGAGATTAATTCTCACGATAAGTGGCAGTTATCGTTCCCCTAGCCATTAATTAATAAAACTCGTATACGCCGATCTTGAGTAACACACTTTACAATTTTTTTTTCTTTTTGCTTTTTCCTTTTTTCTTTTTTTTTGTTATCAATAATATTTATATATATTTTTTTTCAATAGAGAGAGTGCACGAGAAAATTGTTGCTCGTAATATTAAGTAAATTATCGCAACGCAATTAATACACAATTGATGAATTATTCTATTAATACATAATTGATCATTAAAAATAATTAACAACGTGTTACGCAAGACTCGGCATATGCGCAACACACGATCGTTATTTTCTACATAGGATAATTATTACTAATGTCCATTATCCCGTTCGATCCTTCATTTAGAAACTCTGCTCATGGATCGTCGTAAGTACGTATACAACTTTGCGGATAATAATCTTTACATCCACAAAGAGAGCAATTACATAAATTGCGTTAGTACATTCGACAACGTATGATCTCTCTTTCACGACAAACCATTAAAATCGTTCATTCTTAATCCTTAAACATACGCAATATATATAAAGCATTAACACGATTCAATCATAGAAAAGCATTTTTATCTTAACAATTATCTAGTCGCGTTTGTATATACGTATAGGAATAAAAGATTCGTTCGAACGAAAGGGAGTAACGTTTCGTGACAACGCACGACGTTGCTTGAAAGAGAATAAAAATAAACATCGCAAAAGAATAAGAGAGAAAAAAAAAGAAAAAAGTGAGAGTGAGAAACAAAACAAAAAGAGTTCATTGAATCAATCTCCCTTTCGATCATTCACCGAAAATTTGTAATGGTCCGAAAAGCAAAAGAACTAAAAGAAAAAAACAAAATAAAACGAAAAAAGAAAAGAAAAATGAAATGAGGAAACAAGTTACCCCCGGTATAATATACATAGTATCGACGCATTAACAAAATTTACAATTATTAATTATCGGTAAAAATGGATTTTAATTAACGGTACAAAAGATTTTACATGCTTACACGGATGACGCGCATGAACGTTTCCAAAAAGATCACCCTTTTAATTATTACTATCCTTAATCCATTCTATACACGCGCGCGAATCTTATTTAAAGCAATACGATTAATTCTTGTTTGTGTGTGTGTGTGTGTGTATGTGTACGTGTTTTTTCTTTCTTTTTCCATCATTATTATAACACATATAATTATGCTTCATCTCTTTCCCGTTCCTTCTTAATAATCTCTCCAACATTAAACGTGGCACGTAACTCCTTTATACATCGAACACTTTTCCGTAAGAATAATCAAAACGCAAGAGATTTCTCATTAAATTATAAATATATCTTAGCGAATGGAACTCGAGCGAATGGAAAAACCTTTCACGATAACCTCGTTTTAGCATCACGATGACCGTTCGATCAACCTCCATCTATAATTCTTGAGATCGTAATTAATATTGATATTTTTATTGCAATTAAATAGTATTATATTAATTGTGATCACAAACACGGGATATGTCCACGAGAGAACAGTTATATTTCTTCTATCATGCTCCCTCCTCTTCCCTTAATATTACTATTATTATTATTATTATTATTATTATTATTATTATTATTATTATTATTATTATTATTATTATTATTAGCATTAGTATTAGTATTAGTATTATTATCATTAGAACTTCGTGATCGCCGCCACGTAAGATATCAAAATTCTGTAGAATTTTGAGGAATTTCAGAAAAATTTTTGCGAGTGGCAGATGTTAACATGATATGTTACTGTATTGTGAATTTAAAAGATTGAGTCTGAAAATACAAGAGTTTCAAAGATATCCTCGCAAGCGTTTCCATTTATGACGACGATTAGATCTGCTAATACGTTTACGAGATTAAATGAACGTTGATCGAACAGAGAGTGGTCATCCTGAAAAGTCATCCAGTTGTTCTCGAAAGTATGTGAAGACTATTATTTTTTCGCACCGGTACCTCTTCGACCTTGGGTCTACAAGAAGTCCTACTGATGCATTACTACTGCGTTCTACGCGAAGCGTTTGATAAGTTCGAGTCCATTCTTGTGGAACCATATTAAAATATAGATCCACAAGAGTCGTCACTGTATCAGCAGCAACACGACGAGATTGCACCACAGCTCCTCTAGAAATAATATTCTAGCGAGAGGATCTGTCACATATTTAATGCGGTAAACAAGTATCCGAGTCTCCGCTACTTGCCATAGAGAAATTAGCCGAGTCTCGATCGCTCTGTTGTCTTATCTGAGCGGTAACCGACAGCTTGTTATTATTTTGTGGTGCTTGTGGAAAGGTATGGTGACCTGGCAGAGCCCAGGGCTGAGTGTGAAGCTGAACGGGTGGGAACCTCTTGACAAAAGGATTACCAGGACCACCATGTATCAGCCTGACACCGTTGTGATGCGACGGTAACGTCGTATGAGCTGGTACAGTCGCGTGTATCTGCGGTGGTACAAATGTGTGCCTTGGCACGGATCCACAGCTGCCGGTGGACCCGCTCATGTTCGTGCCAGCCATGCTGTGCGACGCATGAGGCAAGGGCATGGTGGAACAGTGTGGATACGTGACGATAGGCTGAGTTGGATAATGGGGTAGGGTAGCTGAGGAAGCCTGAATACGAATATCATTGCTCTCTGTGAATGAGGTCATCCTCATATTGGTAGACCGACCAAACGGTTCTTCGTTTGGATTCAGTGGCTCCGTCAGTTTCGTTCTCGACAATTTACGACGTATTACAACCGTTGCTTCGTTTGGATTTTCGAGAATGACTGCTGGACAGCCACCGGTTAGTTCGTTGTTGCCAGTATTGTTGAACAGAGGTATGTGATTCGCGTATTGTGGAGAGGAAAACGATTGGCTGGTGCCTGGTCGACTGTTTGGTGGAGAAAAAGTTGTATTTGCTGTCGGTGGTTGTGTTCCACGCTGAAGCGAGCAGCTACGCCATTGTTCTCGTGGTTCTTCGCGTGTTTCGCCAGTTAAATCGTCCACGCTTGTTGCTCGTCGTTGAGACGAACTACTTTGGCTGGCATTGCTGGCATTACTTGCATTACTGTGTACGCCACTTGACGATGTTTCGCTGTTGCTGCTAGTATTACTGTGGCCTATTACCGAACCGGTACCACCTGTATCCAATGGCGGAGAATTGGAAGAATCGGAACGTGGTGTCAACTCGTCGTGTGGCATACCGGAATCTGCTCGGCGTAAACAACGTGGTGTTTGACCACCGTTCATCTGAAATAATTCAAAATTAGAAAAGATCAAACAAAAGATATTAAAATAAATCAATATAAAAATATGCAATATACGTATTACGTATGATCAAAAGACAATGACGACGTACGTAACTTGGAGCACAGTTTCTCTAAAAGCTTACCTCGCTTCATGCATTTTTACGCGAACAAATACTTTTTTCTTTTCTTTTTTTTTTTGAACAGGTTTGCTCTCTAATCTTATAACATTAAGATTAACGAAGAATATTTTCGATAATGAAATATTGGATCGTCACTGCAAATCTATTCATACAATCCAATTGCTGTTCTAATCTATCGAAATAAGTATCCAATCATTTGAAAGAAAAGAGAGAAAAGAAGAAAGAAAAGAAGAAACGAGAGAAGAAAAAAAAAGAAATCTTATTTATCACATGCAGTGACGATCTTATTGTTTAGGTGTTGACAGTGCTGGGTTAGAGATCGTGACTCGTTAGTACCTGGGAGTTAGTGGTTAGTAGCGCCGTGGCAACTTCGGTGGTCGGTGCAGTAGTTGGAGTCGGAGGTGGCAACGGAAGTGGTTCTGAAGCAGGATCGGGAAGAGGATCTGGAGTTAAGAGGGGTGAGGGATCACCCTCCGAGGGTTGCAGATCGCGATTAGCGCTCGCGTAGTACGTCACTTGGTCATCGTTCACGCACTCGAGCAGCTGTTAAAATTCGTATTATCGTTAGTAGACGTGATTATTATTGGAACAAAAAGCGATAAAAAAAAACGATTGCATAAACAGTTTGGAAGGAAGCGTAATTTTAATTCCATAAATAATATATCTAATCTAAATCTCTTAATTACGTGATTTTCGGTTAATTAATTACTCCGAATTGAGTAGTGCGACTCATAACGAGTTATTTAATTACAATATGTATATTCACTAGTTGATTTGTTTACTAGTTGGATATGATATTTGTACAAACACATAACAAAGTCTATGGGTTATATTAGTTTCTAACTTCACGTAACTATATCTCGTCTCTCTAGTTCTAAGCTATATTACACAGATACTCCGTTTTCTAATAATTAGGACATAAACGTTAGTATACGATCAAGGACACACACGCAATTAGTTGTTGTTACTTCGAAGCACGAATAAAAAGTACATGTGTGTGCCTTACGTCTCCGAATTTAGGTATACCGTTCCTACGTGGCATCAACCATCTCTCCCACTGTCAAAAGCAAGAAAAAAAGAAAACTCTAAATTAAAAGCGACGAAACGATTTTTTGTTTTTATTGTTCTTTATTCTTTTGCAACCCACTCATTTTAATTAAAAAGGAAGGATATTGGAATGGAACAGTGTTGTAACTAAAAAGAAAAACAAAAAGATATTTAACACTCACAATAAGACAATAAATCCTCATTATTTATATACACAATATTATGTATATACGTAGTATATATGTTCCTGTCGTTTGCAACAATTATTTGCCTTTTGAAAACAAGATATTAATTTTGAGAAAATATGTGACTTTTATTTACCTTGTTTTCTTCGGAATTTGAGTCGTCCGCTGGATCCAAAGAGGTTATCAGCGGTAGTTCGCGTAACGTGGCGTAATCCCCGTCATCGTCGGGCCCCCCGTCAGCGACGCCTCGTCTGGCTTTTCCCTTATTACTGAATCAACAAGAATAATGATATATCGATTAGTTTGGCACTCTTTTCTATCAAAATTTATTTTGTTAACATAGACCAGAAAAAATTGTCAAGAAATTGCAAAGCGTGTAAAGATTTAATTAAATGGCAGAGTGAAAGAGAAAGTCGAGGAAGATCGATGCAATGAACTTGATCAGAACGATTCAACTTCGAATTGCGAAATGCAGTTTGCATTTTAGAGTTTCCAATGTAGAGAGGTACAAGTTAACTCGACGTAAGGCAATAACAATTAAAGCCTGCGAGTCGCTCTCTAACACCGAGATATGGGCAAGAGGAGAATTCGTGCTTGTAGAAGACAAAGGATGAAGCGGGGGAGGACGTATCCAATTTGGGATTCCGTAGTTTCGGAATGCGTGTACGTACGTGTTGAGGACGAATCAATACGCACGTATCTCTACGAATTGCTTGCACTACGGAGACAGAGAGAACAAGAGAGGGAATTGCACCAGACGTGATTACCGAGAAACTGTGAAGAGTTTCAAATTCGATTCCTTGTAACTGGAGAAGGTGAACGTATTTATAAAATGCAAGAATGTGATTGTGATCTTAAACAGTGAGATATACAATTTCATAATACATTTCATAATATTTCGATTCGAATGGAACTATCTTGAAAAGTTGACTATGATTTTGCATTGATATAAGTTCAATTTCAAATTATTGAGTTTCCGAAGAAGAATTCTACTTATTTATATTCGACCATCGTTGAACATGCTACGATAAGCCAAACAGTAACGTAAGCCAAACAGTGAGCAGTTAATAGCTACAAGGGATATTGCTCATATTAGAGAGATAAACGCATTTCCACGGACGTTACATTAAACGTGACATCGATAAGATTGGACAAGCGACGAGACAAGCAATTAGAGACGTAAGCTCAGGCGTAGCCACAAAGACACCAAGAGGAGGGAGGAGGGTAGTTACCGCGAGCCTGACGTACTAGGCAGGTCGTTAAAGGTGACCTTGGGCTTGAGCTTCTTGTTGAGCCAGCCCTTGTCGTTAGCTTGAGTGCCAGTGGTGTCGCTAGGGGATTGAGCAGGTGACGGCCGTAATTTTGGCCTGAGCCAATAGATTTGTTCGTCGCCATCGGCTGTCGATTCTCCATCAGCGTAATCAACGTTTCCACCTGCGGCGTGAATATATTATTCAATAAATCGCATTGGAAAAAGTCTTTCTTTAGCTTGTAGTAGTAAAGCGATTATATTATCATCTTTGAATATTTTACCTTGTGAACGTGCTTTCCTTTCCATAGCTGCCTTTTGAATAACACTCATGATAGCTTTCTTTGGGGACGTATCTGCGATCGTATATGTCCTACCGTTACCAACGACGAGTAGCGGAGCGCTTGTACTATCTTCTTCCTCTCTAGCAGACAATAAATCGACATCGGTCACCAGTTTGACCGATCTGGCTGAACGAACGGTAGCACGACCGATCGTGACACGTAACTTGAAAGTCCAACGTTGTTTTATAGTCAGGAAGACCCATAGAATAAGCCAGAGTAACAAGTGTAGCACGGTACCAACGATACAGGCGAGGATCGCACCGTCTAGACTGCCTCGATAGACCACCGTGTAGTCGTAGAGTAATGGTGCACTACAGATTGCAATCGCGAGGAACACGCAGAGGGCGGTACAATGAGTGAAGTAGACCCAGCCGCTGCTCTCTCGACCATCCTTCGGCAAGATCACGCGACGTTCGCGTTCCTGATTCAAGAACGCCGCGAACCTATCAAGTTGATTAGATTTTAATATTTCAATCGATACGCATGGGATTTTTAATAGAAACGAAGTAAAAATATTTAAATATCAATAATGAATGTTCTCTCATCTTTACTTTCTATCTTTTCTTGATAATTTTTAAACGCAAAATTTTGAATACCGATAGCAGTTAATAATTTTCAGATGCGAGAGAGGATATATTTTTTTCTATTGTCGATAAAAGGCAATCAATTGATAGGATTGTATATCGAGCAATAAAAGTGATTCAGGAACAGTTTCGTTTACACTGGTACGGGTCACTCGATATTGGATATATATTTTTGACAAGAGTAAAACGATAGAAATCGTATAGAAAAACAAAACAAACGGAACAAACTCATAGCGTTTTTATCTGACAAGCAACAGTTTATCTCTTACCTGCCGTGTGCGTAGAAATACATGACCATACTCGAACACAGCACGAGGAGAGACGAAAGAGCAAACAGGGCTAACGTAACGTGAGGATTAAGAAGGAAATATGAATCACCGAAAATCGTTGAAATCGTACTTGCTGTGGTTACAGTTCGATGTCGAAGAAGAGGTAGAACCTTAAGAGGTCCGACAACTTGAACCTAAAAAATATTAAAACGATACATATATATATTTTTTTAAAATATTACTTATGAAAAAGATGCACTTAACTTCTGTGACCAGTCAAATAAAATTCCAATAGTTGCGGTTAAGACTCTTTGTCAATTCATTTACATCGCATTCAATATTTCTCGAAATAGAGATTTTCCGATATTTCGTTCGATCGCCGAATCTCAAATATTTGTTATACGCTTACCTTGTACAAAACGGACATGCCGGCGTAAGCCAATAAGCTCTGAGCGGAATTGATGACCAGTTGAACGCTGAAAATCGTACCGAGAGCTTTGTTGCAAGACCAAAACACTGCAGGATATCGTACGGAGTAAACGCCAAGAGCAACAGCGTAATTAAGGTATTCCAGTGTTATTGGCCCATAGGATTCAGCTAAAAAAAAAAAAAGAATGCAAATTTTCTGTTATTTTTTCTGACCTAAAAACTTAAGACGAATATAAAAAGAAATAAGAATTTTTGTTGACTTCCACCTTCCTCCTCTTACTCGAAAACTTACTCGGTTGAAGCTCCAGATTCAAATTTTCAGGATGATCCAGATCAGCTAGGCTGTTCATAACCAATGACATACTTTGAGCAGTCATGTTCCCACCAGACGTAGTCTGAGTAGTTTTGGATGGTCTTGCTGTTGTCGATGTTTTCGTTAAATTCTTAATCTTAGACCTGTTCTTTGGATTATTGTTTTTCAAAATTGGTCTGATAGTTGGTCTCTTAAGAGTCGTTGGATATTTTGTTGCAGAATTAGTCGAACTCGTGGTCGGTGTTGTCGTGGAACTTGTACTGCTGGTTGCTTCTGATATTTTAGAAGTTGTTTTACTTGTTGTGGTGTTATTATTGGCCAAAATAGTTGTCGTAGAATTTATGGTGGTTCGATGGACATTAGTCAGTACTGGTCGATTTATAGTGGAAAATTTTGTAGAAGTTTCTTCCGTTCGAATTTCGATTGTTTCGTTGACACGAGACAAGCCTGTTGTCGTTGGTACGACTCCATTAAGGTCCTCCTCGACTTCCTCTTCTGGAGCAGCGGTTACAAAAGGTTGTGGGGTTATGAAACCGGTTAAGGTGCTCAGGTTACCAGCTGGATTCATGAAACTAAGCACCACCAGACGATCTCGGTGAATGACCATCCAATCCAAATCCGTTCTCCATATCGCTTCTGAAAATATAACGAATATTATGTTAACCATGTATAACTGAATTCTTTTTGTGGGATTATATTTCATAGAAAGTCTGAAGTTAACAATTATACTATAATACATATAAGTATAATTGTACTACATTAAATTTAATTATATATCTGTACTTAGCAAATATTAAGTTTCCATATATGAATTAAAATAAAATAAGAATTAGACATTAAACAGATATTAATTATAACTTATGTACATTTAATTTAAAAAATTAATTTTCGTGGTATGAACTAACTGTGATACTTTTATAAATAATAAAATAAGATCTATATAATAGAAAATTAGACTTCGATGTTACATAAGATAACACAATATTAATATTATCTTTTTATTATGAAACTTATAATCTTATTTTTATGACACTTGTATATATACCAATTTCGTATCATTTTTAAAATAATGTTCACGGAAATATAATTCCCAAAGAAAATAATTGCAATAAAAAATACTTTAATACTATTGTACAGACCTCTGTCTATAAAAATTATCCGTAATAAAGAAAAAAGAAACTTTCTTTGAAGATAATATCGATTAGATGAAAACAATCGTTTGACTCGGTTAGGTCAGAGGAGGTCGTAACCATTTTACGAGGTATAAACTAATACGATGTCGAGCGCTCGTAAGATAAAAGCAAATAAACAGGGAGGGAAACGTTAAAAAGTTCGAGTTTGTTATCTTTACATCACACGGCAAATGCTATGTTTTATCTCTTTCATCCTTTCTATCTCACCCTTCCTTCCTCTTCGTTTCACAGTATGCCTCTTCGCGCGTTGCCGGCGGGAAACAAAAAGCCGTGTGTTTAGCTGGTAAGTCAATTTGCTCGCTGACGTTTATGCATGCCGGCGAATGGCGATGTACGTGCCGGTATTTGGCGACTACTTATCTCGATGGCCACGCCATCGTAAAGCACGAACTTTCTACTTCTCTTCTTTCTTAGATATACGTATATATTACCACTTTCCCAAACGATTCTTCTTTTCGTTTTAACACGATCGAAAGTCATCTTCTTTCACGACTCGAGAAGATTAAAAAAAAAAAAAAAAAGACAAGTAAAGAAAAGAAAAAAAGTACAATACACGTGCATTGTATGTATCCTTCGAAGTTAACATCATTGAATGCCGTGAAGGTCACAGGCATTCAATATTTTGCAGATTTTATTAAAAATATTATCAAGATTTTTTTTTTGTAACATTTTACAAATCAAAAGTATACTTCCTAATAAGAGTAAAAAGTGCAAAAATGCAAAAAATAAGTTATGAAAGATATTAAGTAATTATTTGTGTGTGTGTACGTGTATAAGATTATTATTATTGTTATATCTTGTCTATATATGTCTATATATGTCTATCATTGTTTATGTAATAATCAACATTTCTGCATGATACATGAAATAGACATTTATACATAGTTCATATTAATCGTAAATTGTCTTGCACAATTTGTATTTATTATATCGTATCGTTATACAGAAATGTTACTAAATTCCTAAGGTAATTAATTCTTGACAATTATTCAATATATATTAAATTTATTTAATATTAAAATTATCAGATTCGTCAAAAAAATTATGGATTTCAGACTTACTATTTTTTTTCTTTTACGATAGATATTATAATTATTATGGAAATACTAATTGAGAATTGAGTTTCTTTCCCTTATTATATTAATTATTCGTTTACTTCGTGAATTTATTAAGAGTAACAATGAAGAATGTATTTTTCTCAAATATTCGTAGAATTGAAAAAAATAAAAATAATAAAAATAGATCGATAGTCCCAATATTAACGGATCCTTTGTTAATTGTCTTTACTCCCTTTATTCTTCAAAAAACTTTCTTGACAGGAAATGGAAGCAGTATTATTCGAATTTTCGATTAATTCACATCGTGCATAGAAAAAGACGATGAAGAAAACAGCGACGACAGGAGAGCGACAAGAAAATTAGCGTTCTCTTGCGACAGGACGACACACCTTCGTCCTTTCAGACGTTAGCGATCTTTCCTGATCCTTCTTCTCTCATCGTCGCCGTTCTTATAGCACGTCGCGTCCATAAATCGCTGAGGTCGATCCACACACGTCTTTCATGCCACGTTCCCACGGTGCAAAGACATTCATCGTTGTCGGACCAAAATTCTTACTTTATATAAAAAAACGTTCACCGAAATCTAATAAATTTCTATCCTTCGATGATTTGTCACTATTATTTGGAAAATACGATACATATGTGATGTAATATTGTGTGTGTGTATGTGTAAAAATTTATTGTATATCTTTTATCATACATTTAATTATGCGTTTATTTATGATTATATATTATTATTATTATTATTATTATTGTTGTTGTTGTTGTTATTGTTATTATTATATATTCTTATTACATATTTTCGATTATTTGTTTTATTTGTTTAATTCTTTAAAATATAAATTACTATAAAATTATTTCTTTGATTATTATATAATTATTATATTATATAAATTATTTTATAAAAATTTATATATGCATATACTGTATTTTTTGAGGTAGTAATTATTTTATTAATTTAATTAAATATAAATAGTTTAGAATTATGGAAGGAAAAAAATTATATTATAATTATTGTTCCTATTACAAAATACTTCATTTCGTAAATTATACGATTATTTTTTATTAGTTTTCATTATTTTCAAAAAATAAAAAAAAAGAAAAATAAATAAATAAAAAATATATAACAAACTTCAAATAGAAATTGTAGTTCGAATCACTCCATAACACCTTTTCATTCATTTCTTTTACATCTGTACCCATTGTCGTTATTTAATCGTCAATGTACTATAGAGAGCATATATAATCGTCGCTTCGGAGTCCGAAGTTGCAATTTCCGGTAGACTCTGAAATATCGTGCTTGGAAAAGGAAGTGCTTCTCTCGTTCTTCAATACTCTCTTAACGGCTGGCCCGTTTCCTACCTTCTGTTCGACCTATTCGAACAGGAAAAGCTTTCTCTCTCCTACCATTTACTCCCCCTTCGATTGTCGTCAAATAAAAAATCGTATTTCGTTTTCGATTGAATTCCTTTTTACTTGATGATATCCGTGATATAATTCGTACCTATATACATATGTAACGGGAAAGGAAAAAAAAAAGAAAAGAGATATCATAACAAAAGGATCTTTGTTTGCCATCGAAAAGATCTTTCGGTTTAACAAAAATAAATTAATTTGCTTCATTCATGTTCGAATAAATCAATTTTAAACTTACTCAACGACTCAACTGTAATTCGTAAAGAGACAATGTTCTATTAATATATAGTGATCTTGATTAATGGCATGAGCATTCGTGAGCGTGACGAGATTAGCTTGACTTAAATTTCAGATCTCTTAATCTGGATGAGTGAATTTTTGAGGTGTCGATGATTAAGTTTGAATAAGGGGAATGGGTGCAAGACTTCGCTATTTAAAAATGTACGATGTATAATAGAACGAACTTCATTGTAAAGTTTCCAGACAACGCGAACTCGTTCTAGAATAACGATGAAGAGTTTGAGTAAAATAAAAGAAATATATAGGGAAAGAAAAAGAGAGATAGCGCGGGAGGGGGGTGGTGGAGTGAGAAGGAAATAACAGCTCCGAGCTTGCGATAAGTCGACGGAAGCTTTATCGATGTTTCACTATATTTCTGTCACCATTTATTTCAAATACTTTTTTCTTTTTCTTTTCTTTTTTTCTTTTTTTTTTTAGCCATTACGAAGAGAATACGCTGTAATTACGTTCACCAGATTAACCGTGACCCTCTTGCCTTGTCTTTTTCTCTCTTTCTTTCCTTTTTTTTCTTCATATTTTCTCTTTCACTTTTAGCGCCCTTCCCAATAGTAAAGGCTCTAGTAAGCCAGAGAGGGAGAAAAAGAGAGAGAGAGAGGGAGAGGGAGAGGGAGACCAAGAGGGCCTACGTCCAGCCGAGACTTTTAATCTCGACGGAACGACGCAAAGAGAGAAAGGGTAAAGGGAAAAATAAAAAGCTGTGTGAGAGATCTCGAACGAGCTTGCCTTAAGTCAGAGATTATGACGCGTCCCTTTGTCGTGAGTACTTCAACGTCGTTACTACCGGGGCTGAGAGACACGTCGAGTCGAAACGATTAATTAAACGAGATTACACGTCGTACGTCCTCAAATGAATTAACTTGGTTATAAGAAAAAATGAAGAAGGAAAGAAAGAAAGAAATAAAAAAAGGAAAAAGATTGTTGGACTCATCGTTATCAACATATGCTTTATATTAAGTATTTCGAAATGAATGATGTTAAGTAAATCGTAATAAATGGTGTTAATTATGTACGTTCAATCATAATTATTGATATGCTCCAATTGAAAATGTGGACAAATTGAATTTATTAGTTATTTTGTATCATATTGATTTACATTAAAAAAAAAAAGAACAATTTCTCAAATCGAGAAATGTGTGATTCTTATCACTATTATTATCATCAACTCATTTAGATTTTTTGACTTTTAAAAGCTGTCTACTTCAATCTCTCTCTCTCTCTCTTATACGAGTTTTAACATTATTAAAAAATGACAACATTTTTTAAAATTATTTTTGACATTTAATTTTTTTTGAATATTTATCCAGTTTAATAGTAATGATTACGTTATCATGACAGGCTGTTATTTTTTGAATCAGTATTTTTATATATTTTCAATTAATATTTTAAATAAATGATCACTATTTATAATAAAATATCAGTAAGTGATATAGCTGGTTAGTATTACACCGATTAGTACAAAAACTGTCAGTATTTTAATAAAATAGTTGTAAATTTAATAATTTGTCAGAATTTTAAATAGATGATCAGCATTTATAATAAACGCAATCCTGACACTTAATTATTTATATTATAAATACTGATCAAAATATTCATATATATTCATCATATATTTTACGAAATACTTATTTTTAATTAATAAAATTTTAATTAATAAATATACTAATATAATTAATAAATAAAAATAATCAGAAAACAGATCAGTCATCTTACGTATTTCATTATAAACGTAACGAACAAAGTCTGGGTAATTGACAATTTAACTTTTAAGGTTGAACATTTTAATTACAAAAATGATCTGCCAATTCTTTAATAATTTCAGCCAAGAGACAGGACCGTCGGGTGCACTGAACGTTTAACTTCGATGGCCTTTTAAAAAATTCAACGTCTCGTTTCTTACTCTCGCAGCATCCTCTCTCGTCTGCTCTATGGGAGATCAATCTTATCCTTGACATGATGGCAGTTTGCACTTCGGAACAGTCTGTTAATTTTTCATGACGATCCTTTCTCACAGACAGAGAAGTGAATTCCGAAGGCTCGTGTATATTTAATTCCATCGTCCCTCTGACCGATCACCAAACAAAGAATTTTATTGATCTGCCTGCATCTTGCTTCCCTTTCTCGCCCCTCTTTCACCCTCTTTCTCTCTCTGTCTTTCACTCACTTTCTCTCTTTTTTTCTTTCTCTCTCTTTCTCTCTTTCTATCTCTTCTTCATATTTCTCTTTCTTTCGATTTTAACACACACGGAAACAACGTTTCTATTCTACCAAACATCGTAAAAGATTTAACGAGACTTTTTTAAAGGAGCATCTTTAAAAGCGAGAAAATAGGAAAAGTAGAGAATCAAATGACTATTTCAAAATACGAAGTAGTTTCTGTTTTTAGATCAACGTAAATAAAAAAAGAAGAAAAGAAGATTATGATCGAAACAATAAAAAAAAAGAAGAATAAAAGAAAAGAAATATAAAATAAATAAACAATTTTGTTAGACAATTAGAAAGAATCCTTTCAATATCTATAGTTTTGATCACAGAATCCAAATAGATATATGAAAAATAAGGATAAAACTTATCTTATAAAAAATTGATGAATAATTTTTATCCTAAGGCATAGAACGAAATCTAATATCGATATTGACGTTATCGAAAAAATCCGTTTTTACTTTGCGAATCCGTTCGTTCGAATTAAAGAGAATGAAAAAAGAAGAAAAAAGAAAAAACGAGTGAGAGAGAAAGAAACGAGAGAGAGAGAGAAAGAGAGAGAATTCTACCAGCGTGTAGAACGATTTCACCAACGGCCAGATTTTATGCGCGTTCATCGCGCCCCGGGAAATTGAATTCGATCGTGGGATGATGATAATCGACTTCGATCCTCTCGCGTTCTCGTTAATTAACGCTCGGAGCGTTGTACAAAATGAGAGCGCCAATAGATACGGCGAAATTCTCTCTTTCTCTTTCTCTCTCTTTCTCTCCTCTTTCTCTATCTCTTTCTCTTTCATACACACACACACAAAACGTTGTTCATTTTCTGCGTGATAATTCGCTCGACATTCACACGAGAAAGAAGAGAGAGAGAGAGAGAGAGAGAGAGAGAAAAAGAGAGAGAGAGAGAGAGAGAGAGAGAAAGAGAGAGAGAGAGAGAAAGAGAGAGAGAGAGAGTTAAAGTTGATCAAAAATTTTCCATAATCATCCACTCTTTTTATCTCAAGCAATTCTCATTTTTGTTTTAACCCGTCTGAAATTGTTCGTAAAAGTGGCGTATGTAGATGTATGTTTGTTGAAGAGAAAAAGTGAAAGAGAGAAAGAGTCGAATGCCAGGTTCACGTTCAAGTTCATGAATACACGAAGGCCGCCTACCGTGTCGAAGGGGTGCTCGCTTTGAGCCAACCCCTGACCTCTTCACCCTTTCTCATGCTTCCGTTTTCTATCTCATTCTCCTACACGTTCATTCTTATCCTCTCGTACATATTTTCTTTCTCTCTTTTTCTATTACACACACATACACATACTCTCTCTCTCTCTCTCTCTCTCTCTCTCTCTCTCTCTTTGTCTGTCTTTTTCTCTCATTTCTCTCTCACAGTTATTCTTTCCATCTCACACACACTCATTCTTCCTGTCTCTTTTTCTCTTTCTCATACTTATTCTCTGTCTCTCTTTTTCTCTCTCCCTTCTTCTCAAGTTCCCATCCTACCCCCATGTCTCTTTTCTCTTCTCTTTTCATTCTCTTTCTCTTTCACGCACGACGGGTCACGACAATGACCTTTGTATTCCGAGAGCCATCCCAGGCCGATGCATTCTCCTCTGGCAAGACAAAAGAGAGGAAGGAAAGGTCCGCCTTTTACCGCGATGACCGCTCGATCGTTTCTCTCTTCTACGTTTTATCTCCATTTATACTACTTTCCCGTTATATCGATGGAATTGAAGAAGATCGATAGAGGAGCAATCTACAGAAAAATTCTAATGTTACTATTAAGAGATAAATAAAATAAATGAAAACGTTATTATTCTAAAAAATATTCATAGATAAAAATTATCATTCAACGAAGTTGGAAAGAGAGAGAAGAAAAAAAAGAAAAAAATAATAATAATCCTTCGAACGAAATGATGACGTGTGATCAATAAAATCGATATCTCTGCAAACCGGCAGCAATATTTCGCAATATTTTATATATTTTATATATTTTATATATATTTATATAAGCAGTATTTTGCTCGTGAAATGATATTTTGATGTGAATTCTACGCACGTCTGAACCATGAAACTTCTTTATTTTTCTTTCACGTAAGTATCGATACTGCATGGGCCTTGAAATAGGACGAGAAAAAGAAAAGAGAGAGAAAAGAAAAAGAGAAAAAAGGAAAGAAAAAGAAAGTGATGTAAGAGAAAGGGAGAGAAAGGAAGAGAGAGAAAAAGAGAGAGCGTAGCTAGACGTCGTTCTACCGACAATGATAAGTCGATGCATATTTCACAGATATATCGCACCTAGCTAGAAATTGCCTGCGAAATATGCTTGCATCGGCAAGGATGTTCGAGTTCATGAATACCAAATGTGCGCATCGCTAGTAGGTACTCCTGATAGAGAGAAGAGATGAAGTCTAGGATTGAGTTAAACTGAGAGAGTGAGAGAGAGAGAGAGAGAGAGAAGCTCTTTGACCCGTTCGATAGGTCACGACAATGACCTTTGTTCCGGTGTTATCAGCGAGCGTCACTATAGTACATTGCTGAAATGCATCGACACCCTGTATGGGGCTTCACTGAGCCGGAAACCGATATCGAAAACTTCCGCTTCGTGTATTAAATCGACCCTTCCTACGCTTTCGATCCATTCGTAGGAAATAATAATAAACGATGAAATTAATTCAGAATTTAATTGTTTATTGGTAGTTGAATTTAACGATAGGTCGTACTTAAATTAGAAAAAACCAGATATATCTTTCGTCCGGCCTTGGATTCTCGCAATAAGCACGATAGATTTAGTTTCATGTTTGACAATATTTCATATATTCCTATATACACGATTTTCATCATTTCTGTTGCATACGTCGTTTCGTATGAATATCTGAATTTTTGTAATCGGAAATCGGATTGAATTGGAATTAATTGTGGAGTCTCGTTGCCAGCAACTTCATTTTTCGTATAAATTTCGAATCGATTCGTTTGATCATTTGAATACTAGTGTTGACACGCACATACACACATTTAAATTTTAATATGAAACATAGAATTTGTAGATATCTCCAATAATTTCAGAAATAATTGTCTGTTACAATTCTTGTTATGTCCATGAGGAAAACCTTAAAAATCGTTTTTAAAAAGTAAAGAAGAATACCGTTTAGAAGAAACAAATGGTTTGTTGTTGATATTAATTACGAACGATGTAGGGCGAGTTTATTAAATTCGTTAATTTTTTATGACAAAAATAAATCGTTATAATATATTATATTGGAAAAAAACAGCTGCTGAAGTAAATCCAATTTTTTTGTTATAAAATTAATTATTTTCTTTAGGAATTTAATAGTCATTCAAGAGATATCGAATTCCATTTTTATGAAATAATGATCAATGGAAGAATTAATTCCGAATAAATTATAATTAATGTTAAAATCAACGATAGTCGTTCTATTAAACTAGAAAATAAAAATGGAAAATATTTTTCGAGAGAAACACGATCTTTTGTTCGTATTATTTACGAATTATTTCTTATAAGTTTGTCAAGGTAATTAACTGATCGCGTATAATTGTTAATTCGTTATATTACATTAGAATGAAAAAAAGAAAGAAAAAGAAGAAAAAAAGTTTCTCAAACCCATTAATAAAACTGTTAATTTTCTTTCTCAGCAGTTATCTGATAAATGCCGAATACTCGATTATTATGCCATAAGCTCGTTTATAATCTTTACTTGAATGTAAACCAGCATCCCGGCTAAATCATAGTTAATGAAATTGCGAGCTTTCCCTTCTTCACGAAGAGACACATAATCGTCGTCCTATTCGTAGCATAGTCGGGCACGCAACACAGGTATGTACCGCAAGCGGGATCATGCTAATGTATTAGACAAGAATACTAGCAAAGCGTTGCTGGATAGGTTAGTATAAGCCTTGCTGGAAGACCATCGAGTTGAAAGGGACGAAAGATGATAGAAGGAGTGAGGAGGGGAAAGAGGTCTGGTCCGACCACCTAATTTTATGTAAACTAATTATGGGTTAATTCGATTAAGGGGCGCGTGCCCGGAATGGACTACGGCTGCAATCAACCCCGGAAGAGAGGAGGAGGAAAAGGAGGAGGAGAAAGAGGAGGAGGAGAAAGAGGAGGAAGAGGAGTCCGCTGTGACGCAAACAAAATCAGTGGTCTCCTAAATGAAAAAGGAAAAAGGAAAAAGGGAGTGTAGGAAAAGGCGAAGAGAGGAATCAATCTGGCTATAGGAATGAAAAATCTAAAGGAGGAAGAAAAGTTTTCGGTCGTTCTTTTTCTTACTTTTGAACGCGCTTTTCCTTCGACGTTTCTAGAATCGTATTTGATTCAAAATGGCAAGCAATTTTATTGAAAATCACTTACGTCAAAATGTATCTACGTAACGGGTCATATTTTTCTCATAGAATTCTTACATCAATCATATTATTATTATATTAGAGACTATATTAACGGAAAAAAGTATTAAATTATTTTGTATAACGATAAAGTAGGAGTTTGTTAATGTGCTTAACAACGAGTTACGAAGTATTATTGCACGATGGAGAAGTAAGTCAGGTGCAGAATCGTAAAAGGGCGTCTCGTAAACGTAATTGCAGGAAGAAACGCCGCGGGGTAAAGATGATATATATGTGTGTGTGTGTGTGTGTATATATCGGTTATGAAAAAGCAAGGCAGCTGCGCAAAATTGGATCAACTCTGAAAGAGAAATAAGATAGAAAATTGCCGTGAGCCGTGTGTCGGAGAAAGAGCGGGTAGGTTGGTTGGTTGGTTGGTTGGTTGGTTGGGTGGTTGGATGGTTGGTTGGTTGGTCGGTCGGTTGCTTGATGGGTGGGTGGGTGGAAGCGGTGCAAGGTGAAAGAAGGATTCTACGAGCGAGAAATCCTGCAGCAAACTGTATGCACACACCTGGTCGATCAATACGCGAGAGCCAGGACGAGTCGAGGAGACCAGGACGAGTAGAGGACGAATATCGTGTCGCAGTAGTTTCTTATTTTTTTTTTCTTTCTAAAGAAAACCTTCCTAACGACGACTCATTGTTACTTGGTTTTTACTTTTTTTCTTTCTTTTCTTTTCTTTTCTTTTTTAATCCTTGACGATCGTACTTCCAATGTACGAGTAACGTGCTCGACGAATAGATCGTCGAATTATTATTCGTATCGAGTGTTCCTTATTCTTGGAGTCACGTCTTGATTCTACGCCAATGCGGCTAGTCCTTGGCAAGAGATAGATAGATAGAGAGAGAGAGAGAGAGAGAGAGAGAGAGTGAGAGTGAGAGAAAGAGAGAAGGGAAAGTGTACCTCCCTTTTCAGAAGCTTTACGCGTGTTTCATGGATTTCCAATCGTCCTCACCTCATTGAACCGAGCCCCTCGCTTCGTTAGGATCCCTCCTCTCGACAAAGAAGGATTAAATATTTAATAAATGTCTGAGTGTGCTCGGCTGGATTCTAAGAGGAAAGTATCTTCGTCTTTGACTTCGAGAGATCTCGGAAAGATAAATCTAATTACTCCGTATGAGAGGAAAACGAAAAAAAAAGAAAAAAAAAATAAATAAATAAATAAACGAAAAGAAGAAATGAATGATTTATGATTTCCGTGTATGCAAAGTGTAAGTTGTGTACAACATTCGAATATCAAAAAAAAAAATAAATAAATAAATAACTACAAAGAAAAGAAAAAAAATATATATATTTTGTTATGAAGGATAATTTATTGTCCCTGTACGTTTCAAGAACACTGAGTCCTTCGACTTGTATTTGTTATATTTCAAGCAATCGATAATATTCGACCAGATCAAAATTGATATTTCATCAAGCTTCCATCTTGCTTGTTTCTTCCCCCTCCCCCACCATCCTCCGACCCCGACAGTCCTAAAAGTTTCATGCGGTCTACTCATTATCGTCCCGATCTTACACTAGCAACAGGTATAAATCCTGTAATGAGAAAACTTTCGAGGTTGGCTTCCCTTTCTCACAATTTTCCTTTCAAGAGCGAGAAATCGGCCGGTAGAAGAGATCTTTCGCTCGATTTGCACGAGAACATTTTGATATCGGAGTACGGAAAATTGGATTAGTTTCGTGGAGGCCGATTGAAAATTGTTTCCAACTTTTCCAAAACTTTTTTTCCTTCTCTTCGACTGTATATGAGAAGGAATAACATCGAATTTAATTGAAAATATTTCTTTTTCTTAATCAAAATTCGAATCGAATTAAATGTTATTTACAAAAAAAAATCTTGTTAAAATAACAAGCTTCTAACAATTCACGTGAATTAATATGGAACAAATTTTATCAAAAGATTATGATTATCGAAATAAACACTTCTTTTAATACCATTTTAAGCAAATACGTATATATTTACGAATAACGTAATAAATCGTTATAAATACGTTGCCATTGGTATCGTTTCTACTTTGATAAAACAACAGACAGCAGAATTCTCGTGTTAAACGTTACATTCACAATAGATAATACCACGTATTTGTATGGTTGCTTTTATCTCACATTTAGGCGATACGGGAATTTATATGGTCTAAAACTTGCTTTTGCCAAAGCGGTTGCACGAAATAATATATATATACACACACACACACACACACACACACACACACACACACACACACACACATACACACACAATATACAAAGACACATACACATGTAACACTTCCATATACAGTGTGTTTCAACTTTGTTGGCTTCGTAATTTACGAGAGTGTACGCCGAATTTACGATTACAACGTGCATGAATATTGACGTATGTGTATATGTATATGTGTGTATGTGCATATGTATATGTATATATATACACACATACATATGTATCTATAGATTGTATGTATAGTATGTAATGTATGTATAGCTACAAAAACCAAATTGCCTCACGAGCACTGCTTTGCGTTACCTCTCGCCACTTTGCTTCCGAGAGTGAATTAATGTTAATGGCCACGAGTAAAAAGGAAAGAGAGAGGGAGAGGGAGAGGGAGAGAGAGAGAGAGAGAGAGTCCGAAAGTACGCAGTCGAAAAATTTCGCACGTTCACATGGACTTTACTTTTTTTGTAATTAACAAGCAATCAGGATAAAATTACATAGGAAGATTATATACTGAAGAAAAATTTTGTTTAAATAATATTTTTAAAAACCACTAAACAAAATATTATATAAGCTATTTGTAATACGATTGAAACTTATTTTTGTTGTAAGAATTGATCGGATGAGATCAGGAATAAGAATGGAATATAGAAAAATATAAAAGGGAAGAGTAGAAAGAAATCAGAAAGAGAGATAGAGAGAGATTTACAAAAATATTTTACAAAGATATTTTACAAATATTCTACAAAAAGATTTTACAAAGATATTTATATATTTACGATATTTATAAATTTTATGATTGACAAGTCGTTGCACAAATTTGGAAAAAGAAAAAGAAATAGAATTAATTTTTCACTTTTGTGTCTTTCGTGTCACTCACAACCGAACAAAATAATAATTATTCCAAAAAAAAGAATAAGAAAGAACAATAAAAAATATATAATCGAAAAGAAAAAAGTCAAATAGTTTTGAAAAGTTACGAGGGTGGTTTTATGTGAACCCTCTAAAATGCAAGCGTATAATGAAGGCGATACTTAGATATATGGTTGCTTGAACCGAGCACTTGTCCTATTTTTGAAGGACTCGCACGGTTGAGAGCAATTTCGTGTCGCGCTCGAGGCACTTCTCAACGTTCTGATTTTCGTCAATAGTGGTATTCTCTCTCTCTCTCTCTCTCTCTCTCTTTCTCTCTCTCTCTCTCTCTCACTCTCTTTCTCCTCTCTCTTTCTCTCTCTGTTTGTTTCCCGAATCGTTGACTTCCATCACTGGCTGCCCGCTTTCGCGCGAACTCGTTTGCGAACTAATAAAAAAAAAAAGAAAAGGAAAAGAAAAAAAAATGAAAAAAATGAAAAAGTTCAGGATGGTCTAGAAACTTTTAGTGGCCAATATACCATCCTAGACAATCTAATATATCTTTCATGAAAACGATCGAGCTATCTGATATGTAATATATAATAGTTCGAATATAGAAAGCATAAATGATGGATATTCTCTCGTGATAAAAATTTCAACCTTATTTCACGCTAATACTATTCAATGGAGTTTAAAGGATGATAAACCGCATAAGTACGTACTTTTCTTATTATGGTCGATTATAATTATTGAACATTATTTCGGTATATGCGCGTACACGCACACATATATTTTATAGAGTTTTCATTATATATATATATATATATAACATATATTAATATATTATATATATATAATATATTAATATATGTATATATATACACATATATTTGTTTATTTATATGACAGATTATTAATATCGCGCTTTCATCGCGATAATACTCCATTTCCCTATTTGTAAATGGAAATTTAGCTAATACTGCTTCCACGAGCATACTCTAAGATAGACAGATATAGCAACGGAAGCTTTTCCTGTTGTAAATTAACAGAATTTAACCCTCTCTCTTCCCTTTCACCATCCCCACAAGATTAACTTATGAACTAACGTCTTGGATTATTTCGTCTCGCGTATAATTTCATGGAATTTGAACGGATTCTATTTTACTCGAATATCAAGAACAAAATCGGTTTTTTGGTGATAGAAGAAGGAGATTAATGAAGATTTTTTTTGTTATTTTTATATAATTTGTAGTTATATCGTATATTTTGAGATAACTTTCTCTCTCTTTCTCTCTCTCTCTCTCTCTCTCTCTCTTTCTCTTTCTCTCGTTACTTTCTCGTCCCTCCAATTTCCCAGTTTTGAATTTCTAACAAGTTCATCCGCAAGAGAGGAGATTTTCGTTCGTGATTCGAGCTGTGAATTATTTCGAGAACATCCTATGCCAGAGGTCATGTCCTATCTAACTGCGTCCTTCCAACTTCGAACGACTAACGACTTTCGTAAAAGTGGGTCGCTCGCGTCCGAGTGATGCTTCGGTCGAGATTTTAATTAATTTAGTATGACCGTGGTAAAAATTGAAGATTTTCGTGTTGTTTTCGACGTGGCTCTACTACACTTCAAGCTACGTCTATTACTTTTTGTTTTTTTCTTTTTTTTTCGTTCTTTTTATATATTATCAACGTTCATCAAATATAACGAGTATCATTGTTAACACAACAAATCTTCAAAGAAGAATGTGTTTATTTCAAATGTTAAAAGGAATTTCTTCGATAGAACAAAAACGCGACTGGTCCTTTATATTCCGGTAGGACGAACAACGTTTCAACGCTCGTATTGTCACTCCTCCGTGAACCGTACACTATCGATTTTCCTCCCATTGTCTCTCGAAATGCAATAGCGTTCGTAGCATGTGACGGCGACTAACGCCAGCACCAATACGCCCAGATTCCTGACTTTTTACCCCTTTCATTTCCTCTTCATCGACGCGACACAACGTTTTCTCGCCTCGGTGTTTCGTTTCGTGCACTTTTAAAGAGCGTATCGTGTTACCGTGTAAGCCGACGAAAACGAGATGGTACGCTTTCGTACTAAACTATTTGCAAACACATCTATCTCTTTGTGAGATTAGAAAAAATCTTTTGACGTATAGAGATTTTACCAAATTCGTCAATTTGATTGATTTCTAAATACATGTTTAAATGTCACAAAAGTTGTAAATACTATTTTTTAATAGTTTTATATTGAACTTAATCGATGTAATTATATGAGATATATGAGATAATGAATTTCAATAAAGATAGATATATGATCAGTCTTCAAATATGACGTAAAAAAAAAATATTGCATTTTTAACTAAATGTTATAAGAAACGTAATAAAATTACTTTATACATTAAATTTTTTCATTAAAATTATAAATAATAATATAACATATAAAGTAATTAATAATAATACATATCAAATTATTAATTATTAATTATTATTATATATTTTTTAAAATAAATAATTTTTAATTTTAAATAGAAAAAAAATGACCTAATAAATTATTCGCGAAGAAAAGAAAAAAAAAAGGAAAAAGAAAATGTCGGTCACAACGTAGCGTTTTACGAATACTTTTCTAGGAAATCGAGTGGAATCGTTAAATGAGGACTTCGAGGAACGTGCTCTCGCAATAATGAACTTTGCACTTTGGTATCGATCTTATTCGCAAGATCGAAGAAGCTTCGTGTGAGCCTTTAATCTCCTCGCATGCAAGAAGATTAATGATCATCGCGTTAGCCCGAGTTCTAAGCATTACTCAGCACATCTCCTTCGCTTCCAGACAGTTCATAGTAAACACATTCGTATGTGTGTGTGTGTGTGCATATGCATATGCATATATATATATATATATATATATATATATATATATGTATATGTATATATATATATAATGTATTCATTATATATACAGGGTGGTCAACATAATTAAAAGTATTTTGATATTTTTGTAAACATTAATTTTAATGATAAAGTTTGATATTTAAAAAAATAATTTTTCGAACGTTTCTTTTAATTTATTAAATAGATTTTCTATGATAAACAATATTGCTAATATTGAAAAGGATTCAAACGTTATATCATATAATGTCATTTTGAATTTATCTCATTTATATAGATTTTATTATTCGGTTTCATAGGACGAAAAAAAAAAGAAAAAAAGAAAAAGAATAAGAAAGAAAAGAACAAATTATCTATAAGTTTCAATTGTTCTTATATAAAAAATTAATAAATCGTATTAACAAAGTTGTTTAATATTGTTTAATAAAGTTTAATAAAAGTTCGATTTTTTACATTTTGTATATATATATATTCTTTTTTATTGAAAAGAATATTCAGTTCCATTAAAAAGAAAAAAAAAGAAAGAAAAACTTAAAAAAATTTGATAATTTGGCAATCTAAAAGTATAAAAAAAATTTTTAATATTCCATCATGCGATTCCTCCTCCCGCCACTTTTCGAACAATGTAACATATTTCAGATTTTATCTATTAAAATTAATATTTACAGAACATCGAAATCGCTCTATTTGCTTAGACCACCCTATATGTGTGTGTGTGTGTGTGTGTGTGTGTGTGTGTGTGTGTATGCAAACGTTTTTACCAAGGAATGGGGTCGGAACGTATCTTGAAAGAAAATGAATTTTTAACGATTCCTGTCTCCAACACGCTCTAATTTCCTTTCATCACGTGACACCTTTGAAAAGATTTTCCTACGAATTATTATTATTATTATTATTATTATTATTATTATTATTATTATCACGAATATAATCTTTCGTGCTTAATTTCTTTTCTTCCTACGTCCCTCCCTTCCTCTCTCTCTCTTTCTCTCTCGTTTGGAATAATTTAAGATGGATGAAAATTCGTGAAATATTCATTGCCAAGCTCGTGAACTTTGCCCGTTCGACCTTCCACTTTCGCATGTTTCGACGTGTTTATTCTAAGAAGTTCCCAATCTCTATTTCTCTCTTTCCCACTCGTACGGTTTACCTTCGTAAACTCGAGATTTCCTGCGCTTACATTAATGTGCTCTTACATATATGTGTGTAAGTGTAGTATACATGTACCCACATTATACCCACAACCTGGCAACTTTGTCGACAGGGGCTCGTTTAAGTCAGACTGCTTTAGGGAAATTCCTGATTGCCTAGACCACCGTATCACCGTGGTAGTTTGCCAAGCCACACTTTGCACCGACTTCGACTAGTTCTCAAGAGTATCTCCTCTTCTAGTAGTACCGATATGTATCTAATATCGTATTAACTTTTTCTAGGGCACTCGAATGAAACCATAACTAAAAGAAAACTAAGGTTATTATAAATTGAAGCAATTTATGAAAAAAAAGAAGACGGGGATTATATTCGTCCAAAACGATTTTATTTACAAGGAAATCGATTTCAAAGTTTTCATTAAAAGTGCTATTATCATTTCATGAAAATGTGAAAAATGCATATTAACACTAATTTGTTTCTTTTAAAGATACAATAACATATTTTTTAACCGTTTTGAATATAGAGTTTATGATGTGAAGATAAAATATTTGTTTTCTTTTTCATCTTTCCTTTCTTTTCACGAGTTTTAAAAAATTAATTTACGTATCCTTTTTCCGTAAATGGGATAAAATTAAAAAAAAATGGTCTCTTTTCTTTCTTGTTTATTTAATTAAACATAATTATTAAATTACTTAAGTTGCAAGTTTAATTATTATTAAGAAACTTAAAGTTTAATTAAATATATTTATCAAGTTTACAATTTTTTTTATATATTGTTTAAATAGAAAAATACAAAATTAAGTAGGAAAATAAACAAAAAATTTTAATTTTTAAGTAAATCTTATTTTACAAATTCGAATGTATAATTTTTGTAATTTCTAATTGTGATGTTACAAAAAGAGTTACAAAAAAAACGGAAAAAAGAAAAAACTACGAAACATGAGTAGTGAACGAGTGATTCTCAAGAGAATTGCTGCATATTGTTGTGCGAATTTTGAAGGTCGTGCGGTAGTACTACAGTATTTACATAATGTAAACGTTAAAAAAATAACATACATTATATATTTTATATATACATAGAAGATATAAGATAGATAATATATAATAAATAAATAAATAAATAAATACATATATACATACATACATATATATATGTATATATATAAAATATATAAAATATAAAATATATAAAATCGATTTAACGATTTATACATCCATTGATAGCCTAAATCATTTACGAACATTTTTTACCCAATTTTTTTCAGAATAAATCTTCTCACGACATAAATTTTTGACATAAATCGAGTTCGATAATCGAGAGATTATTTTAAATGAAGTTAGACAAATATTTATTGGAAAGCAGCATTTTTCTTTCTCGAGATATAAAGCATTGACCAATAATACTAATGGATAGCCCTTCACTTCAATTTCTTTCTTATCAGATTTCGAGCCCTAAAGATACTCACACGCATGATCGGCCAAGTCCCTTCGTTTTCTACCCTTCGAAGGTCACGATAAATATCTTTTCCAATTTGCCATAAGAACGATGGGCATGCTATCGGTGAATGGTCGATAAAGATTATATAGGATTGTATGGAGAAGAAAAGCTTTTTTGATGGTCACCTAGACGTTTGGTAAAATAATAACATCGTTGGAAAAAGTAAATGGAAGGTGTGACACAATGTTAAAGAAAAAGAGAGAAAAAGAAAGAAGATATTTTATATGCAATGCACGGGGAAAAAATAATGAAATAAAAAAAAAAAAATAGCTTAACCTTCTATTGTCGTGGTAGAGAAAAACGTTTTTAAAGCTCCTTTTGAGGAATATAAAAACGAGCTTCTACGAAGAGCTTCCATTCTAAAAGATCCTTCTTTTACGAGACGAGTGAAGAGTATGATCTTATAGCGGTTACGTATCTTTTGAAAACCACTCTCTGAGGGGGAAAAGTAGTGATTTTCTGGTAAGCTTAGCGTATCATCGTTTATGAAATATTTTATTACATTGTCGATTGCTATGGAAAATAAAATTTAAAGGCTCTAAACGTACGCCATTGTAAAGTAAATACTTTGAAGGTTTGAATTATATTCTTTATATAAAGAATAAAGTAGTCAGATAAATGTTCCAATGTGGCAATGTCTCATATAACAGTTTTTTCTTTTTAAATTTTTCCCACTGCATCCTTTGTAATATTTATGAAAAAAAGAAAATATAAATTTCTATTCGAAAAAAATTGACCTTCAAATAAATCCTTAAATATCCAATTAAGTATAAAAATAAATAGTATACTTGTATTTATTTTAGAAATCGTGAAACTTTAGTATTCAATTCAATATTTTTATCCATGAAAATGCATTATTTTAGAGATATTAATATATCTCGAATAAGATATCAAGTAGTTTTTACTATTATTTTAGTAAAATATAATTATGTAGTAAAATATATATATATATAAAGGTATTTTTGAGAAAAATTTATATAAAAAATTATATAAAGATTATTTGATTACGCAGGGATGATATTATGGCATTTTTTATTTCATTTAATCTAAGATTTCAAGATCATTTTAAAGTCAATTCTGTTTTTATTTTTAAACAAGTAATTTTTGTTTGAATTATTGTTTTAATCCGTTTTCAATTTTTCTTGATATTTAATAATATATTTTCACACGTTTGGAATTTAAATAATATTGATAATCAGAAGCTTTTAAAGAAAGATATAAAAGATAAAGAAATATTTCTTTTTAACTAATAAATTTAATTCTTAGACACACACATGTGTATTATTGTGTAAAAAAAAAACAAAATAATTAATTAATGTTCTTTCTTATTTCCTACTTTTTTTATTTCAAAGTGCGTGCATGTATATAAGTCCATGTCACCCTAAACATTACACCGCGTAAATAAACCAAACTAAAAAATTTGCGAACGATTAATAGTTGTAAATATTGTTTGACAAATTTAAATAATTTTTATCTGTTTTACTTTTTCTTAAAAGCTGTAAGATATTTTGGTAAATATCTCGATGAATTGAAAATGGATTAAAAAATATTTTAGATATGAATTACTTGTTTTTCTTTCTTTTTTTTCTTATGCTACCATTATAACAAATATAGTTTTCTCTTTAAAAAAAGCAAAAAAAAAAAAAAAAAAGAAAAAGAAAAGAAAAGAGAGAAGAAAAAGAAGTTGACCTTAAAATGTATTTGAAACCTTTCATTAAATAAGAAACAGTAAACGTCATAATATTTCTTCCTCGAAATCAGATAACTCTTGCCCGAACAATTTTTCTCAAGGATGTCGTGTTACCGAGATAAAAAAACTTTGTATTCGAACACCCAGTATATATTTTCTTGTTGTCACCACAATAATATATTTAAATCACCCCGCATTAATTTTATTTAATTTGATTTACTTATTAAATAAACAATGAAATTATGTTTTTTAAACGACGACAAAATCAGAATAATTTACGACTTGAAATCATTTTCGAAGCGAATGACCTTGTCTGGTATGAATAATTAAGCAGAACGTATTTAAGTCGTCATAATTTTTCCCACTCCAACGTTTAAAGGAGTAACAATTTGTTGCTCCTCGCCAGACTCTCTCTGTGCGTTATATACTCGTTACGTAGGGCCTATATATGTATAATATATGATATATCTATATATATACACATACGTACACACCGATATACTTCTACCCCTATTCGAGCGTATGTACGTCACTTTGTCGTAATTATGAACGAGCTTAATGCGTGCGGCAAATGATATTTGCGAGAGTCCTACCAGAACATTATGAGCACTGTAACTACCCATAGCTCTTTCTCTCTCTCTCTCTCTCTCTCTCTCTCTTTGTCTGTCTGTCTGTCTGTCTGTCTTCCTCAATTTGCACGTAATACGTCGTAAAATTTAGGTACAAACGCAGATTCTCTCGAATCATTCAACAAAAATCTCTTCAAAGAAAATATGTTAACAAAATAAATTATTCCATAATTTGACAAGAATTAGAAAATATTTGAATGAAAAATGAATTGTCTAACAACGAAATAATACAGTGAGAGTCAGCAACCGAAAATTCGATTTATGGATTTATATCGAAAATGATCAATGATATAAATCAATCATATATTTATACGATTAGTACTACTTTTTACCGTCGTTTGCACTTCGAAAGCAACTAAAAAATAAAAGAAAAGAAAAAAGAAAAAAAGAAAAAAAAGGAAAAAGAAAATGAATAAATTTAACAATGCTAAAGGAAACGATCATCTTGCTACAATAATCTAAATAAAATGCTAACGTATTCTTGTTGAAATTTATAGCTTATTCGCGTTTACGATGTTAGTTAGAATAACTCGCCTGAAGTTACGACGCTTTTATTGTTTGAAAGAGTAAACGTAAAGTTAAGTGTGAGAGAATGATGGCCGAGGAGACGGGGGAGAATGAAAGAGAGGGATAAGGGGGAGGGAAAGAGGGAGGGTGAAGTTCGAAAATTTCTACTGTAATATCAAGTTATGATACATCAAGTCAGAAGACAGATACCAGTGGTAGTTAAGGTGGTGGCAAGAAACGCGTCGAGTTAGGGGTAGTCAAAGTTTTGCTGCGCGTGTTGTTCCGGTTACAAGGGGGTAAATCGAGAGAGAGAGAGAGAGAGAGAGAGAGAGAGAGAGAGAGAGAGAGAGAAAGAGAGAGAGAGAAAGAGAGAGAGAGAGAGAGAGAGAGAGAGAGAGAGAGGGGGGGAAATGGTTGTGGTGTATCGCAAGCGATATAACGAGGGTGTCGACCGACAGTCTATTCAAATAATTAAAGTATTCTCCCCTCCTTTCTTCTTAGGACACGGATATACCGAATCGTCAAGAGTGAAACTAAATTTATGACGATTGTACACGCCATAATGATTTGTCGACGCTTGACCATTCCACATTGTTATTATCTTATAAGATTTATATTAATGGTCGATTCGTGCAAGTAAGTGATAAGCTCGTATCTAAATTAGACAGGCTACACCTAGTGAACTTAATTTCGAGTCCCTTTTATTTTTTTTTCTTCTTTTTCTTCTTGTTCTTATTTTTTTATTGTTATCGAAAAAAATTTATTAGTTCTTAAATCGTTCGAGCTACAGTTTGAATATTCTCTTTTGTTAATAATGTGTGTAAGTATAGGTGTACAATTATGTTCTGTATAATAATGTATGTAAGTATATACGTGTATAATTATGTCAAGAATAGAAATAGGCCGCATAAATACTCCGGATATGTATCGAAAAAATGTGTATTAGATTTTTTGACATTCAAAATAGTAAAGTCAATACAAACGTATTTCTTTTTCTTTTGTATAAATATATTTTTTACTTATATAAAAATATATATATAAATATATATTTATATTTTATATATATTTATATATAAAATATATTTATTTATATAATAATATATAATATATATAATATATACATAATAATATATATAAATATATTTTTTTAATATACATATTGTGTAAAAGTATGTTGTACTATTATGTGCTCCCCCCCATATTTTTACCGCTCAATATCACTCATGTGATATTCTAGAAAATAAAAATAAAAAGCAAAACGTAATGCAAACGTAGGCTGAAAAATACTTCGTTACAAAGTTACAAGAAAAATACGAGATAATAACGGACCGGTTTTCGTTCGATATTATAGTACATATGTATCATAATAACAGCCGGTGTTTATTTAATCTACTTACACAAACTGTTTACATACTTGAGCTCGTTGTAGGAAGCAATGTGGTTCGTATTGACATCAGTAATCATTAGAAAGTTGTACGATTTCATATCAACATGCGGTGAGTGTTCTCAAATGATGAATATGACTATATACATTGCATTTATAGTTTTACTAACGGAATTGCTTCTCTACTTGCTTTATTGGAATATTGGACAAACTTGGAGAAGAGTCAATTCGATAAATATCAACAATCTGTTCTTGTGTTATATCGAACGAAAACTAATTCATTATTTTTGCTATAACCTTTTTTGACAAAAAGTATTTTTGAGTCTATGTATATATGACATTTTTATTTTTTTATTTTTTACTTGTAAATCGTGCTGGTATCGTTTCACGTAGAAAACGTATGAGGACATCCTGTATATAAGATATATGTCTAAACAAATATATCGTGATTGGTTGAAGTTACAAGTTACGTAGTAAAAATTTATACGCGTCTGAGTCAGCTATGAAGTTGTATATAAAAATTTGTTTTTTTTTTATTTATTTTAAATGTATATCTATAATTTTTTGCATATTTATGTAATAGTAATCATAAGCCATTAGAATCATTATTATTATTCATGATAATTATTATTGTATATATAATTATTTAGTAAAAAATTGCTACTATGCATCACTATTTATGAGATAATCAACATCTGAATTGACAGATTCATACTATTTTGTAACTCATATTTCGTTCTATACAAATTATTATACTATATTATTTACAAATCAAATAGTCATATATTTTAACGATTTGAAGATTCAATTCGATCTTACACCGAATATGTAAACGACTTTGAAATATGATGTAATCTGATGATTGTTTTTCAAACTTTAGTACGAAAACTATTTTAATATTTAAGTTTTTTTTTAGAATTTTGAAAAAACTATATTTTTAAATCAATTATTGTCGAAAAAATATTATTTTAACACGTTTTTTTTGAAAAAATGAAGCTTTTTCAGAAATTCCAAAAACAGGACTGATATTAAACCTTCGTTTTTAAAATTATACATTACTCATCAAAATCGAACAAGAATTACGCCTATTCTTATCGCTGGTGTAAACCATTATAAAGACATTACAAAGGCAGATGAACAGCTTTAAGATTTCGATTATATCGTTAACGATGCATAGTAATAACTTATTATTAATTATAATTTTGATTAAAAATGATCACTACTATACAAATATGCAAAAAAATTAAATATTCGTAAAAAAAAATATTTAGACGCATTTTGTAGATAACCAAGAGCCGTGCAAATTTCTTCAAATAAACTTTCTAATAAATTCAATTAATTATAAAATATTTACTCGGACATATTAAATGTACAGGGTATTTCAGAAATAGATCTCTAAACTTTAAGAGCACTGTAAGGATAAACTACTTACTGTAAAGATATTAATAATATAAACATACATATTATTAATGTATTAATGTATTAATTAATATGACATACATATAAACATTGGAAATCCTTTCCAAGTTATAAACATTTTTTATTTAGATCAAGCAATTTACGCGTTTACGAGGTATACGTTAATTCAGAAAAAAATTATCTTCAATAATTTTTATAATGAAATGTTATAACAGTTTTAAATTATTGTAAAGTCTATTATGGGTAAACAATCTTTATAAATAGGAAAACAAATGTTTCTTAGGTATATATAAATTTTGTTTACATACGTTGTTTATGTATGTGACCTAATGTTTGTACGTTTCTTCTTATTCTTACAACGACTAATAAAATATCATCTTAAAGTTCTACCGATTTATTTCTGAAACATCCTGAATAAGACATAGCAGACAGAAAGATCAGAATTAATATTTTAAATTGATCGGTGTTCCCTCTAAAAAAAAAAATCTCGTTTTCTTGGACAGAATAATTGCAAAGGAGTATAATTTTAACCATACTATTTTAATCATTACGTTGAGAGCGTGCAACTTAAGTCGCAGTCAATAATTAAGGGTTCGAAGTCGACCGTGCGAAACGAATACTTCAGTTTCCCTTGCTTCCTGCAGTCTTTCAAAGTCACCCGATCTTAACTCGTTTAACTTTGGTCAGGAGAGACGAGCGGCTTTCGTTCTTCGCTTGATTTCTTCCAATGAAATTCTCGTAATTCGATTGATAAGTATTATTGCGATAATAGTCGATGATAAATCTTTTTAAAAAATTTGTTGAACGAACTTGACAAAAACTGTTATTAATCCTCATCTAAGAATATATACATCGATTGTTTTTTTTATGAATCTTAAGAAGAATTTTTTCTTGGAGGTGTATTTAAGAGTAAATATATTTAAGGATAAATAGTTTTTTAGTTTATTAAGATCATTAAATAATTTTATTTAATAAAAAATAAATTTTTTAATAGTTATGATGTTAAATCGTTTCGACAAAATCTTCAACTTTTGGAGGAGAAAATTAGATAATAAATTTAATTTGTCGACAATTGGTAACCATTATTAAGCGATTAACCCTTTGTCTTTGCATTATTTTTAATAAATAACGTCTATATATTACACGCATTATATATACAGAATGATTCAAGCAATTGTAACAAGTCAGCTTTTTTTTTTCATTGAAGTTAGAAAAAATGTTACAGAAAAAAGATTAATAGTTTAAGATGAACTACGTATCAACGATCATATTTTTTTCTCAACTAGAATAATGCATGTGCATTTTATAGTTGTATTGCTTTTTTAAATCGAAACCTTTCTCATTTTCTGAATTAAATAAAAATTATAATAAAAGTTTTCTGAATTATGTCGATAAACATGAATCGTTTAACCTAATATTAATCTCTAATATTAATATAAGATTAAGATTTTTATTAGTAAACATCATTATACGTGCTATTACTCGTTTATTAATATTTGGTGACAGATCTAAATAATCTAGACAAATTTAGCTACAATAACATTCTAATGTATAAATTCAGGACATAAGTATATTAAATACTTTCGTATAAAGCACAAAGAACTGCATAAATTGGTGTAGTCAAAAATATAAGTTTCTATTAAAAAAAAAAAAAGACAATAAAATTACATTTTTCTGATGCACCGATGCACAAAAGTCCATAAAATTATTTGCATATTATGCACCATCAGATAGCATCAAATACATTAAACTTTGACCTATAACATTTTTATCTATTTTTAATCCTTTAGAAGATACAGTCTGTTTCAGTTGTGTGGATCATCCATTATATATATATCCATTGTATTTATGTTTGAAATAAACTATATAAAGTAAAGCTTATTTTATAAAACGAACTTCACTTTTGTTGATATATTTGACAAAAAAAAAAAAAGAAAAGAATTGTTTAAAATTCACTTTACTTCGTGGAATTTTAATATTCGTTTCGCTTTAACTCGTAAGTGGCTGATAAAATATTTTTTATTCTTACGTCTCGTGATTCATGCTCAAGAAATTATTAAAATATATCAACTACTAACGTACGAATGAGTTCTCCAAGAAAAAAAAGAAAAATAAAATCTGTCTCTCCGTAAAAAAATAATCCAAGTAAAATCTCAGCTACGTCATCGTCATCTCAGAGATGCAGACAACATTGCGACGTCGAGATGGCTGAGTGGGGAACGGAAAGGAGACTATATTAAATTTTCTTGCGACTTCGGAACTTATCGAGTTTACGTACGTCGTTGAGAAATACATTTACGCGCGATATATAGTAACGATTACTCTTATACATGTGTTTACGAACGCACATTTATACGCTTGCGAATATACGTGTAAAATCAACAGACACAAACCAGATCTACAAATTTTCTGATTTCCCACGTTAAATTACAATTCTACGGGATTAAATCTAATCCGGAAGAACGTAAAGATAGGAAGTTTGTTATGGCGACAAGCTATGAGATTAGATCGAGTACATTTCTCGTATCTTGTTAACTCGCCGTATACGGAATGATTTTATAGTATAGATAGAACATACGGGAAACATTCCGATCTATTTTAAGAATTTCATAAATTTTTTTATTATTTAAATAGTGTTATTAAAATGTTTTTTTTTCATTTAAATAGTTCAAGTCAACGATTTCTCAAAAGAAGCTTGCTCGATAAAATTTAATTTCTCTCAATATCATATATTAATGAATAAAATAAATTGTAACGTTTCGAACAAAAAAAAAAATTTTCTTTGTATTTCATTAATATTCGAGATCTCAAAAATGAGATTATAACAGTTTTCAAATTCTATGTATATTATTGTTAAATTATAAACGTATTATTCTCGTAATGATATTGTTATTACTAAAGAATTAAATAAATTTTATTCTTTTTATCTCATTGAATTTTATTTTTATCTTCGATTGTATGTAGAATTATTATGATTAAAAAAAAAAGAAAAATGTTTTCACAGAAAATTTAACAAGTTGACTATTGTTTTTGTATATTTTAGAAATTTTTTTCTTAAGATTGTATTACTTTTGTAAAATGAAAATAATTCCAAAAATCCAAAAATCTCTACGTTCAATAAAAAACATTCGTGCAGTTAATCATATAGCTTAAGATAGAATACAGAAATTCTTGATCTTTTTTCTAATGTTTTTTTTTTTTCGAAAACATGCACGCTTAATTGATATAAAATAATAATGTTCAAAACATATACAATGTCAAACATGCGCATTTAATTGAAACAAAATAATAAATTGGTATAAACATATTGATTAGTCTATTAAAATTTACAAAAATAACCTTTCTTTATTTTGTTCTTTTTCCTTCTTTCATTATATCTTTCTTTTTTTTTCTTTTTTAACAATCATAGTGGCGTTCCGTTTTAAGCACGAAAGAAATTTCGAAGTTAGAGAATTTTAGCATCTAAATTCTCCAAACCATCGAAATATTTCAAGCAATTATCTTGAAATTGTTCGAAACTTCGAGTGGTAACACTTGCGAAAAGTTTCTTCCGAATACAAGTAACAGAAGACGTGACAAAAAAGTGGTAAAACTTATCGCGTTTATTTAACAGGACGAAAGACGACGACGACGACGACGACGACTAAGAAAGAAGGAACACGAGAGGTCGAGTGAAACGAGTAGAAGACATGCAAGGATGGGCTTATTACCTTTTGGCAAAAATCCAGCGTGTATCATCCTCGCCTCCATGAGCAGAGACGGTAGAAGGAAACACATGGCCGTGCAGAGATGTACGAACGCCGACGTTGGTCCACCATGTCTCCATAAATTATTCGCCAAGCCTGAGACAAAAAAGGGAAGAACATTCATCTTATCCGTAACGGAGTCGGCAAATTTTCATACACGAGATATCACGATCTTTCCTTTTTCGATAAAAAGCACTTAAAAAAAAAAAAAAAAACAATAAAAAAATATCCTAAAGTGGACAATTTACATACACACATACACGCACAATATGTGTATATATATATATATATATATATATATATATAAAATATATTATGTATGTATATATGTTATGAATAATAAAATTTAATATACATCATAGGATTAATTTTAGGACCCAAGTTAATTAGACATTTTTTACTCATCTCGGTGAGTACTATAAGCCCTTAAAATATTGGTCCCCTTTTTTACCATTTTCTCTCTGTGTATGTGTATGTGTAAGTGTGTGTGTGTGTGTGTGCAGTACTCATCGAGATAAGTAAAAAATTCTAATTAACTTGGGTCCTAAAATAGTAGTTCCTAAAATTAATCCTTTCGATGTAAATTAAATTTTACCATCTATAATAAAACTTAGTGAATATTAATGAATAATAATGAATTAATAAGTAAGTGAATCGCTTGGAAAGACATTGAATGTACACATACTCCATTATTTACATTACATTATACGCATATTACATTATATTCGTTAATAATAGTTTTTGCTTATTTTCGTAATAAACTTATCTTGACGACCTTGAATTATCTAAGCAAATTCCTCTGTGTACGTTCAATATGTTGCTAATAGACTCATTTACGACATCGAACGTTCATAAATAAAATGCTCCTAAATAAATACGCATAATAAAAGATAATTTAAAAGTTAATTTACATCAAAAGAATTTATTTTACCATCCATGTTAATTAGACATTTTTTACTAAGTCATTAAAATATCAAATTCTTTTCTTTTCCAACAACCTGTATATATACAAGGTCTGTACAAACTTTTGGAATAAGTTCCAGAAATCTAAACAAGAAAATGACTGATTAATTTATGTAATAATATTAATTTATATAATAATATTAATATGAGTTCGGAAATTTTTGAGTTACGATGGTTTGATATTTTCTTGAAGTGGTTGGAGATATAGACGTTATATCGTCTTGTTTTTTTTTTTTTTCCTAAATCCCTAGAGATTCCTTTAACTTCCCTTCAACCTGCATTCCTTGAGCACAAAAAAGGAAAAAAAGAAAAAAGAAACAAAGTTTATAACTTTTCTACGATTTCACGCGATAATTTCTCTAACCGTGGCAGGAAAACTTCGAATCGTTGTAACTTTAGAAGCAAGCGTTTTCGATCCTATGTTTATAGAACATTTTCTACTTGTTTAGATACCTGGAATTTATTCTCGAAGTTTGTACAGACCATTCATACATCCTCCATATATTTATATATATATATATATATATATATATATATATATAATATTAAAACATTAATATTTTAATCAACTAATATAATATTTTTATTATATATATATTTTTATATTATATTTAACAACAGAACAAATATTACATTTATGATATACATATACACATTTATAATATATATATATACACACACATACATATATATATATATATATATATATATATATACCTATTAATTTAATATTATATTATACTTGCTTACACCGTTATATAAATTATATACCAGTATTATAAATTATATATAAATAATTATATATACATAAGTATATAAATATTACATATAAGTTCCATAACTATTATTTAAACATTTAACAAATTTGGTTCGTCATTAAAAATAAAAAGAAAAGAAAAAGAAAATTGAAGATAATTTACGAAGTTAATAAAATAACAAAAATCTTTGGAAGATTTTCATTTCTTTTTTTTTTTTGGTAAATATAATTCTTTGTTGTGGAAAAAGGAAGACAACTCACTATTATCTGGATTGTTGGTAAGTAACGAGGAAGGAGGATCGCGAGAGCACGCGCTCAAATGACGGCCAAGTTTAATTCCGTCGTTGGCGAGATTTCCGAGCTTGAGGAAGGCAGTACCGAGTAAAACAGGAAGTAAAACCACTCCAGCCCCAGCTAGAACCAGGCACGCGTGCAACTCGATTTTCGGTGGTGGTGCATCCGCCGGCCATGGCAACGAGAGATACGCTGAAAGAAAATAAAGAATTCGCTTGTTGTTTTCGTCCGAGTTAAAAATCATGCTTTTCTTTGCCTTTGTTTTTCTTCCTTCGCGTGTAAATTTTTTAACCTGTTAGCAAGGAAGAGATTTTATTTTCCGGATAAACGTGAATGTTCGTAATTTATTTCGATTTAAAGTAAAATAGATAAAAATGAGTATAAGAAATTAAAGTAGAATCAAGAAATATAATGCTTCCTTAATAGAAGGAAAAGAACAAATTACTTGTAATACATTATTTATTATTTTATCATGAGGAAGAGAGAGAGAGAGAGAGAGAGAGAGAGAGGATTAAATATTCATGACGGATTAACTCGTCATCCTCGGTTGAGAATGCTAATAAATAAAATTATAATAAACGTACATTAAAAATAAAAAAAGAAAAAAAAAAGAAAAAGAAAAGAAAAGTAGCAAGAGAAAAATATTTTTACCGTGGTAAGCTTAATTCACTTTTACGAAAAGTTCGACGACGTAGACGAGAAAGGTGCACGTCCTCGATTTACTTATTAGAAGCGTTAGCCGTCTTGTTAACAAACGGCCACGGAGGCCTCGAGTTCTCTCTTTTAATCGGTACGCGAACTTTCCTAGCAGACGGAAATTCTCCTTTAATCCTATAAAACCAGCAGCCTGGTGCACCTAAGGTGAGGGATTAAGAGAGGTGGTGTGGTTCGCCGGCTGATTCGTAAGTAAAAAGAATAAAAAAAATCGTCTGCTTTCTGAAGAGCTTTCTCCCTTTCTCTCTCTCTTTCTTTCTTTTTTTCTCTATCTTTCTCTTTCTCTATCTCTATCTCTATCTCTATCTCTCTCTTTCTCTCTCTTTCTCTCCTTTATTGCGACAGTGATGATGCTTGTGTGTGCGTTTCTCCGTGATTCTGACCGACGGTAAACGAAAAACTCGCGTTAAATCTCGTTAAGATGAACTTCTGCTCATGACACGTGACTTTTCTTTGCGAGATAAAAAAATTAAAATAAGGAAGATATCCTTTGCCATCGTCGAGATTTTTTTTATCTTTCCCTTACCAAAGTTTTTAACGTCTATTACATTGAAATAGATTATCTACAGGGTGAGTTTTAATAAATTCATCGTAATGCTATTAAAGTAATTCGAAAGAGATTGAAACTATATTCTCTCTCTCTCTCTCTCTCTCCCTCTCTCTCTCTCTCTCTCTCTTTCTCTCTCTCTCTCTTTCTCTCTCTCTCTCTCTTTCACTCTACATGTATTTTTTATTAATAAATACGTTGATTGAAGAATCTATATCATAGAAATTCGATCAAACGTAACTATTTGTAGACGTAACATTCGAGAGAACTAATTGTCATTTTTTTTTTTTTTACATTAAACTTTACACTTCATTCAGGCAAATCAGATGTTTCGATCTTTTAAAAGCAACAAAGAAAATCTTCAAAACATATTAATCTCTTTTTATGGATGATCTTTCAAAATTTCGATAATCCAATCGATCTAATTTATATTTGATTTATTTGATATCTCGATTGTAATTAAATAAATAAAAACAAAAACTTTCGTAATACTTCAATACGTTGAAAATATTGAATCACTATTTCCAAAGACTAGACGTAAATAATTATAACTCATGTAAATATCTGTAAAAGTCTTTCTGAAAAGATTAAATCAAAGAAAATTCTCCATTTTTTATTTATTACTTTTTTTTGACGATCGATGGAGAATAAAGAAGAAGAAAATAGAAAAAGAAAGAAAAGGAAAAAAGAAAAGGAAAGAAAAGAACTCACTGGCAAATCTTCTGGCGTATCTCATCGCGATGTAAGTCTGAAATGCAACCGCCAAGATGCCGTACCATACCGACCAAAGACTATTCACGTGACCTCGCACTGAAGATTCCTTCTTACGCGAATTCCGAACCTTCTTTGACGACTTCCCGGTGCTTGTCGTCGTTACACCGCTTGAATTTATACTTGACATGACTGGAAGTGGCTTCAACGGTTTCTTGCATTTCGCTTGATTCACTTCGTTATTGTTCTCGTAACCCATCAAGCTCCCTGTCATTGACATCTTGTTCTGAAATTAAAAAAGAAAAGATTAGAGTTTGGTCCGATCGTATATCGACTCTTATTACTTAATATTTATATCAATAACAATCATACGATCTACGATTCTTACGATTCTACGAGAATTTATATACAGAATATGTTTATATTTATATTTAACATTTAGAGTATTATATACATAATACGTTATATTTATATTAAATATATTTATTTGTTAATTATTTTACTACTCGAATAATCATTATTCTTACAATTAAATTATATTCTATAGAATATAATACATATAATATAAATATCCAATCCAACGATAATTCGTAATTACAAATTTTTACTTAATAACGTTTACGTAATATAATCGTCGTATTACTTAAGTGTATTCGATATATTCAAATTTATTTCTCTCGGTGTTTAAATATTAATAATGCGATAATGTGATATCTCTAAGTAGAAATAATTATTTTCAAAACTCTCTTCATTATCCGTATAGATTTATTCGATCTTATCAATCTTCAGATTTGTAAAATTTTACAACGCAATTAAAATCCATATGAAAGATCAATGTTCTTCTCATCGTTATTATTTTCATTAACGAATTTAAAAGATGTATAAATAAAAAATATCTTAAATTTGTATCATTAAATTTGTTCAACATTCAACAGACGTATCATTGTAAATTTCGTTAATATTTCTACTTGGAAACAACTTCATTAAAGTAGGAAAAACAAAAATAGAGAAAACTCGTTATACTTGAGATTGACATTCGTCGGAATAAAAAAAAAACAAAAAACATTGAAGAAATAGAAACTTTCAAGATACGTGTAGCATTAAAAAGAAACAAATGGTTGAACAAAATGTTGGAGAATAAAAACAAGAGACGTCGTAGGTATTTCGACGGTTTATCTCTTGCACGCCATTGAATCTACCCGTTATATACTACAATCCCCACCCTTCTATTTCATTCTTTCACTTTTTACCATCCGATCCTATTTTCTCTCCTATGCTTCCGTTTATTTATACACGAGCTTGACTCGAATTATTCTTTTTTGCGCGTACCAATGAGACGGAAAAGAAAAATAGGGAGAGAGACGAAAGGGAGGAGAAAAGGGGATGCGAGAGATAGTTCCTGGTTCTGGTTATGCTAAAATATTTATCAGTACTCCTACGCTCGACTCGTTTTCATTTGTCCTTTATTCAAAGTTTTCTTATACTATCATAATGATTAACGCGAACGTACCCATATATGAATGCATTTATTCTCCTTTAATAACGTCATATTTCGTTTTCTGGATTCTATGAATTGTATTTTTATACAGAGTTATTGTTACTACTGTTACTTAGTCGATAAATGTAACTTTTATAAAAGATAAAAGATTAAATTCGATATCGATATTTCTTATTTATGAAAAAATATGTTGGAAATGATTTTTTCGGACCATTCAAGCTACTTGAAATTTATTCGAATTTTGTATTTCAATACAGGGTGAATCATACGATCTATTACAAGTCAGTACATACGATATTTTTTTTACCGAAAGAAATAATTTCATTGGATGGAATCATCCGTTCGATTGCAATATTTATATTTCTTATTTATTGAAAAATATATTAGCAACAATTTCTTCAGATCATTCGACATGATTGCAACTTACTCAAATTTATTTCGTAATATATTATACAAATAACTAATTACTACCACTTATTATAACAAGAAGAGAAAAGAATCAGAGTAAAGTTAAATGCACCAATGATCGTCGATCATTAAACGATCCCTTCTGACTTTTCGAAGTGCTTTCGAAGAAGGTCTTAAAAAGAAAAACTTAAGAAGTAGTACGTACTCCCTAAGGTTCTCGATCGAGCTGAGATTCAAGCAACCTCTACGTGCCGGCCTTAAAACTCAAGGGGTAGTAAAGTTCCGGGTTTACGAGCTTCTTCCTCGGATTCGTCACGCCATTCACTTCGAACGAAGAAAACCACCCACGCGCTGCGTGCCGAGACTACTACGTGCGTGACTGTATGCCGAATAAGAACATTCACACACATAAACGCACACACACACACGATATATTATATATGTATATCACTTTTCTTTTACTGTTATTCCAGTATGTTTATGATCCCAAGTATATGTTTTAATACATGCAACACATATATGCATACATATACATATACATATATATATGTATATACATGTGTACATATATCTACACATACACACACATACAATTTCGTTCTCTCACAATTTCGTTTATGACATAAAAAAGCTCCTGTCCTTTTACTAAAGTAATGTAGCGGTTACGTAAAAACGAAAAAGATTCTATATAAAAGGATAATACATACATACACCTATACATATTTCATATATATATATATATTTATATATATATATTATATATAAATATTCTATATAAAAAATATAATATTAGATTTGAACAAGATAACATATGAATATATGCAGAATCTATAAAACAAATCAGTTTCAATCGATCCATGTGAAGGTTGTTAAAATTGTCAATAATACTTATTTATTAAATAACTTTGATTGAAAACAATATTACAAACTTATAATAAAATTGGTACTAAAACAACATTAACCATTAAAATTGTTAATGATTATTTATTAAACTTATTTATTAAATTATTATTAAATCGTTATTTATTAAATTATTGTTATTCATTAAATTATTTAAAATGTACCCACTTGCATGTAAAATATTTGAAATCCTTTTCGAAATAAGTCCTTATTTATTAGATTACTTTACGAAATTTTCTTTTTGAATTCATTGTTCCGATGGGATTTACATTAAAATAAGAGAAAAAATCTTTAAATTCGTAAATAAAATCATAAGAATATCTATTTTAACACGTTGGATGCCGCATTAATATTACATAACGTTCACAGTGTCGAAACATGAATCTGCTATTTTACGATACATATTATTTTGAAATATTACCTACAGGTGAGGTATATAATCATGTTTAAAATTGTTCACTATTCCTGGTTTTATATTGGTTACTCCAACAATGAGAACAGTCGTAATTCTTGATCAATTTTGATGAAAAAGGTTTCGTTCTAAAGACGAAGATTTAATCTAGGACCTCACTTTTTCGCGTATTTGAAGAAGTTTTAATCTCTTTTAAAAAAATCGTGTTAAAAATGATATTCTTTTCGACAATAGTTTATTCAGAGATATAAAGCTTCTTCGAAAATTCGAAAAGCAAGGTTCTAGATTAAAAATCTTTTATTTTAAGACCTGTTCATTCGTCATGAATTATTGTTGTTGGCATAAATGTTGTTTTAGACTTTTCTCGCGAAGAAAAAATTTTGTACAATGGCGCCTATCGAAATCTTTTTTTTTTAAATCATTTCAAACGTAAAAAAATGCATTTCATAATGCTTACATCAAGAAGTTAACATAACTCCTCACTTGGTTACTTTAATCAGCTTTAGATAGATGATTCTATGGCAGAAATAAGAAAATACATGTTCAATCGTTCATGTCAAGTTTCTAAAATATTGTTAATTTGTTTATATTCTGTTTATATTTCATAAACTAGAAATTCTAGTAAGTAGAGATTCTATAGCAATATGTTTAGAACGAAAAGTATAATAAAAAAGAAAGGATAAACAACCTTAATAAATTTATCTTTGTAATTACGATGATACTATTGAAAAATTTATAAATATTAATATTTAATTTGATTATCTATTTCTACTAATCTTGACGTTGTTGATAACTGATTTATGATTCCCGTAAAATTACAGATAAATTCAGTTTCGGTCACTAGTGACCCCCATGGCATTCAACGTGTTAACAGGTTTATCATAAAAGATGCTGACAATTAAAGGACCCTCTTTCCTTCAGGAAATTGTATTGCTTACTTTCTTTTAAGAGAATCTTTCAATGGAAATGATGGAAGACATTTGAAAGAATTTTAATAGCTGTATCACTCTCGTAAAAATGTTTCTTTTCTTCCATTGCAACGAGCAAAAGTTTCGGTAAGAAAACTTTTTGATTGGAGGAGTGGACTGGAAAGGGATGGAAGAAGTAAGGGAGGTTATGGAGTGGGAGAGTTAACGCGAATTTATGAATATTCTAACGAACCGGCGAACGATCAAGTTTTAGGAAAAGAAGTAGCAGTCCGTGAACGAGGAAGCTTTTCGAGTAGAGCTTACGGATGCTCCAAAACCTCTTCTCTTTCTGTTTTTCAACGTCTCTCTAAACTCCTCTCTCTCTCTCTCTCTCTCTCTCTCTCTCTCTCTCTCTCTCTCTCTCTCTCTCTCTTTCTTTCGTTATCTTCCACTTTTCATCTCTCAAACGAGAAAATATAAATTAACATCTCAGTGAAAGCTTTCGAGAGGACTTTGAACGTATATATATGTAGTATGTATGTATGTATATATATATGTAGTAAGTATGTATATATATGTATGTATGTATGTATATTATTTTAGCGAATAAGTAACGTCGAAATTTTCTATATTTTATAGTTAAATAAGCAACATGAGATAATATTAACTGACTAAAATATCCAACTTAATATTAGGCTATTAAAAATAGTAGAAAGAAAGAGAAAGAGAGAGAGACAGTGAGAGAATACTAATAAATATACTAGTAAAAAATTCTAATAAAAATACTAGTAAAAATATTAATAAGAATATCAATATATACTAGTAAAAATACTACTAAAAAATACTATTCCTATTTATTCCATTATATTATATAAAATACTACTGTTATTTATTTAGATAAAAAACATTTGTTATTTGTTCCAACATACTATACTAGTACTAGTGATATTTATTTATATTACAAAATACTAATATTATTTATGCAGATAGAATCAGATAGAAAATACTGAAAATATCGACATTATTTACTGACCAACCCATATATAAATATATATACTTCTACATATATGTATATGTATATCTGTATATATGTAGATATATGTAAATACATACTCGTTAAGTTCATTATCGAGTAAGAATCATGACTTTTTTTTTTGTATATATAGTAACCGAAAAGACCGACGTTATCGGAAATAATTTAATTTTAAAGTAGATAATTCGATCGGACAACGGAAATTCTGTAATATAAACAATGAAAAGCTCGACCGATTCTACGATGGGTATATATATATGTAAATATGAATTTATTTGCGAAGTGAATTTACAAGTTTGAAATTTTATACAATCGCGTTTGGAAATAATGATGAGATTTTCATGAAAAAGATTTATACATCGTGTGAAATTACGATACAAGAATTTATTAAAAAATATTATAATAGCGATCAATGTTAGTCACAATATACATAGTTTTCTAATCCAAATCTTTAAATAAAAATATTTGTACAAAATTATAAAGAAAACTGAAATTAGTAGGAAACAAATTGTAGGAAACATCGACGCAAATTTCTGATTTTTAAATTTTAAAAACTAATTTTAAATCTAACAATGTTTCAAGAATATAGAGTGATAAAATTAAAAAGAGAATTAGGTTTAGGGGATTTGCCCGTGTATAAAGTTCAGTATAAAGTATTCATTGTCGGGATGACACTGATCGCCGACCAAGGAAAATTCATTGGACTATCTCTATTCAAGACTTTAAATATTCAAAGGAGAGTTGAAATTTTGCTACCTTCCGTGATCTTTTAACCCGGGTCGGCATTATCCGCCTTCTAGAAATCGCGTAAAATGAGCTTTCGTGCCTGGATGATTACTTACTTCTGAATCTTTCAGGTGACTTTTAACAGGACAGATTTTCGAAATTTTTCAGATTTTAAGAAATCTTGATATTCCTGTTAAATTTTATTTTATCTAAAACACCTTTCTTGAACTTTTATAATAATGCTATCTCTAACTTTAAACTTACATATATCTTTATATTCGTTATATTTATATTTATATATTTATATATTTTATATAATATATTTATATATTTTTTAAATTTTAATTTTAAGTTCATTTCTGGAAGATTAAAATTTGCATAGTCATAGGTACTGTGGACTAAAAAGGTTTGACATTTCAAAAAAAAAAAGAAGAAAAAGGGGGAAAAGATCGATTGTGCGTATCTTCGTATACTCCGGTGGTATGTGATCCTTTGAAAATATCTTCACGTTTGACTTTTTGAAAAATTTGCAAAATTGTGGTCAACAGACCGTAAAACTTAGCGTGGCGTGCGGCTAACCAAAAGGGCATAAGGTCTTGGTTGCTTCGGTCTTGTAAGGTTTTGCGGTTTAATGGATTTGCTACGTTTTCTTACTCATAAGTCATACGACAGAATAGTAAAATCCATTTGTCAAACAGTTTTAGTAATTGTTTCGCTTAATTATGAGTAATTTTCTTACGTACATAAATATTACATAGAAACTTTAAACGATTTTCTCGAAACTACATTTTCTTTGATGATTTCATTTGCCAACCGCCGGTGATACACACACACACACACACGCACGCACGCACGCACACACACACACACAAACTTGAAATTTATCAAGGAGAAGTTGCGAAATATTATGACATATTAATTAAATCTGAAATCAGATTAAGAAGATACACTACGTCATTGCAATTTTATATTAACAAATAATTCGAATTATTTCATATTTCTCGTTTTTTAAACGCCATTTTATTAATTCTACTTTCATTTTCAATTTTTCAGATACAGTTAATGGAATCGAGTCCAAGAAAAAAGATATTATAAAAAATTCTCGAAACCTTCATCCGCTCGACTGGAGTTGTGATAAAACTGGATTTTAAATAGTTTTCTCTTCATTACGTTGGAACGCTTATATTATTGATCTAAAAATGATTATATTTTATATTGTTACAATTCATACCTATGAAACAAGAAAAGCTTTCATATTCATTCGAGACCTTGTAATAAACGATTAAACATTTAACAATTTTTTAAATTTCAAATATTCATAATCGTTTTAATAGAAAATTGGATTATAAAGGCCTATGAAGAGAAAAAAAATATTGATTTAAAAGTTAATAAGAAAAATTTTAACTGTCACATTCCATTGAACGTCAGTCTCTCCTTTTTCTACTATTATTAGTACTACTATCAGCACTGCTATGATTGATATCATTATCGTTATCATTATCATCATTATTATTATTATTATTATTGTTATTATCATTATTATTGTTATTGTTATTATTATTATTGTTATTATTATTATTATTAAATAACAGATTATTAATGAATTATTATTGACATTATCATATTATCATTTTCATTATCATTATCATTATCATTATTATTAATATTATTACTGTAATTATGTTGTTATTATTATTATTATTATTATTATTATTATTATTATTATTATTATTATTATTACTGTAATTATGTTGTTGTTGTTATTATTATTATTATTATTATTATTATTATTATTATTATTATTATTATTATTATTATTATTATTATTATTATTATTATTATTATTATTATTATTATTATATAATAAAAATAATAATTATTATTATTATTATCATCATCATCATTATTAATATTATTATTGTAATTATTATGTAATTGTAATATACAGATTGTAAGATTGTTAAACTTTAGACATCCCCATTATCTCATCTCTCCTTTCTCATTTCTTACAGGATCTTCTTCCATTTTTTTCTCCTATGGATGTTTTTTATAAACATTTTTCAAAAACTCACAAGATATATATTTCGATTTCCGATCTAATTAAACACTCAAGAATTCACTTTTTCATTTTTAAAGACCTTTTTTTCAATTATCACCTACAAACAGATACTATAAACTACGCGCCTCGACACACTTTTTAATTCCCGTATTATATGATTTATTGTAGTTGGAGACGAACTCACATTCTTATCGCGTGCTGTTTACACCTAAACCCAGTACGAAACAAAAAGGAATATTTACTCTCGGGGATTATCAATTCAATCAAAATGAATTAAAAAATGATTTAACGATATTAAGAAACGTTTAGGACATAAATAAATAAATAAATAAACAAACAAAAATAAAATAAAATAGGCGAAGACTTTCGGAAAACGTAAAACGATAAAGATAATATCGTGAAAATAACGAAGAAATCTCGAGTAGTCAAAAGATATCTTCTCAGATCACGGAATCTCACTCGAAGGCTCGTGAAAACGAAGAAGAGATAAGGGCGAGCCAAGTAGCAGAGAAAGAGAGAAAGAGAGAAAGAGAGAGAGAGAGAGAGAGAGAGAGAGAGAGAGAGAGAGAGAAAGAGAGAGAGAGAGAGAGAGAACATATAACGAAGAAGTTTTCGACGAAAGTCCAACGAGAGCGTAGTCCTAGTAATTGGCATTTTCTCGTGATGGTGTAGAAATGTTAAAAGAGAACACAAGCAAAATGAAGGAATTCATAGCTTACCGAAAACTTGGCTGTGTGCTGTTGATGGCGATTGCGAAGAACCCAAGGACGCGCGTCTATAGTTTCGAGTAGGCTCCTTCAGGGTAATTGGATCGAAGCTCTTGCATCTTTGGCAAGCCGGCACCGCACGGCCTGCAACACCAAAGTAGAGATACGCTCGTTAACGAAAAAGATCCAATAAACGATGCCGACGACTACTACTGCTATCATCAATAACAATATCTCGCGCCTTCTTGCAGATTGCCATTGATGCTCCTGCTTCTGCTTTTACTCCTGCTCCTGCTGCTGCTGCTGCTGCTGCTGCTGCTGCTGCTACTGCTGCTTCTACTGCTGATGATGTTACTCTCGTGCTACTCAATCAACGTCAAACCCGTATTTATCTCTTATCACGAATCGACCACCGACGAATTTTCACTTCCTCTCGTCGAAAAGTTTCTCATCGTGAAAATTGTCAACTCATCTTTCCAATAGTTTTCTCGAAGTTAGTAAAGTTAGTTAGGTACGTAAAATCCTGTAATTGTTCGAAGATAAAACGTCGGCTTTATCGAAAAGGAGAGAAGTTCGAGCTCGATAAGGTAAATATTTTTAAGACAAAGAAAAAGTAACTTCTTCGAAGTTTTTATAAGTTTCATAGTTTAGTTGTTTGAAATTATATGAAGTTATTTACGGAAATGCTGGATTTGAAGAAGAATTATGAAATATTATGAATAAATAACTAGTCGTTATGTGATATATAAACTCCCTTTATATGTCATAGAATTTTTTTATCACGATGTATTGTAAATATTAAAATTATAATAGATAAAAAGTACAAAACAATCTTTTTTTACATTGTTTTTAATGTGCCGAATTTTTTTTTCAAATACGTAAATTTTTTTTTCAAATACGAAAAAAATACAAAAAAAGAAAAAAAACGAAGCAAAAATCATAAAATAATTACCCAGGCCGTTAGAGATTACCAAAATGATGGCTCGGGTTGATCAATGAAATTCAATGTTCAACCGTGAGCCTTGGGGTATGCATCGAACAAGCACGATTAATTAGATGGCAATTTCGCCATGAGTGAACCTGCCAAAGGCGTAACTTCGTTGTCTCTGTGGAAGCGTGTAACTTGTGGTAACCGGACACGTTTTGCTTTTCTGAGCTAGGCCTCACCTACCTCTAATATCACACACACACACACATACAAAACACGTATACATTACGTACACATTATCATACGTAACATCGAAGAATGAATACTCATACGGATTTTATGATACATAAAAAGTTGATTTTATTTACTAACAGAGTAAAAATTTCCATATGCTATCGGAATAATGTAAAATCAGGTTTCATTTCTAACAAACAAATAGCAAAAGAAAATAATATATATATAAGATTAAATAATTAATTAATTAGTTAATTGTTCTGTAATCAATATAAATTGGAAGACAGTACAAATTAATTACATTGCTGTGCTTGGTCGATGAGTAAGTAAGCGTTGATGATGTGATTTATTTAAAATAAAAATTTATTTTTTTTTTAAATAAAAAAAATAAATTCTTTGTTTTATTTAAAAAAAAACTTCTATTTAGAAAAAATAAATTTCTTTATTAAAAAAGAAAAAAATATTTTATTTTAGAAAAATAAATAAAAAAGAAAGACAGACAAGGCTTTGAAAAATATGTTGACAGGTCATTGAATTCATCAAGATCGAGTGTGATGACGGTACGACAGTGAGATAAAATAAATATAGGGAATATAAAAAGAGAACTTGTCTCTTTATGTCTCCTCTTCTCTCTCTTCCTCTCTCTCCCTCTCATTCTCTTCCGGTATTTGTCTGTTCGTCCGGTTAAGAGGAAGATAACCAGTGGTAAGAGAAGTAGATAACGGTCGACCATTAGTCTGATTACCGCTTTCTATCGGTGGATGGCATCGCGTAATGCTATTCGAGCTTTTTTCCGTCGCCATCTTTTATCCGTACCTTCACCTGTGCGATGTATAAAATGTTTACGTAAAAAATGAACAAAAATATTTAAAAAATATATATCTTTAACGTTACGTAATTGAAAACTTTTTAAAACCATAACTCTAACCGCTTAATCCTGAAAGAAAAATAAAACGGAGAGAGAGAGAGAGAGAGAGAGAGAGAGAGAGAGAGAGAGAGAGAAGGAAAGAAAAAACTGTTTCAACTTATTTGCTTCCATAATTAAAAATGATAAAATTATTGCGTACCAACAGTAATAATATATTTTATTAATAACAATTTTATAGTAATTTATAATAATAATTTTATAATATATCTTATTAATATATTATCATGTTGAAAAATAACTGGCTGAAAACAACGAACTAATTAGATAACTAATTAATCAACTGGAACATAATAAAAATAATAGTAATAATATATTTTATTAATATATTATTATATTGAAAAATATAATTGTTATAAATCACTCGTTATACAAAATATAACGATTGTGTGAAAACATTTTTTAATATGTCGTCGTATTATTACAAATTAGATTCAAATGAAATCAAGCGTCAAAGTGGAGAAGATAAGAAACGAGATAAAAAAGAAAAGAGGAAAGAAATGAAAAGAGAAAGAGAAAAAGAAAAAGAAAAAGAAGAAGAAAAAGAAGAAGAAAAAGAAGAAGAAAAAGAAAAGAAAAAAGGAATTTGTTAATCGATTTATCAAAGGAATTCTAGCGTACTATTTACGACCGGCGAGTTTTCGATCCACCCTCGGGAAAAGCTTCGCGTAAAGCTCTACGAAAACAAAGATCGTGATTAATTCCTCTCCCTTCTTCCCTCTTTCTCTTTCTTTCTCTTTCTTTTACTCTCTTCTCTCTCTTTCGTACCGGTTATTATTTTGCCAACTCGAGGATGAATTATATTCATCCGCGGGAAGGAAAGCTCGGGAATTCTGTGGGAAGAGAAAGAAAATAAAAGAGAAAGAGAAATAAAGAGAAAGAGAGAAATAAAGTTTGAAAGCGAAAGCTCTCGGGAAATCGAGTGGGAGCTTTGGAATTTTGCCGTGCTTGCGATTTCTCGTAATATTTCTTTTTGACTCTCTCTCTCTCTCTCTCTTTCTCTCTCTCTCTCTCACTCTTTCTCTCTCTCTCTCTCTCTCTCTCTCTCTCTCTCTCTCTCTCTCTCTCTCTCTCTCTCTCTCTTACTTTCCAAAGTCTCTTTTCCTTTCTGTTTCTTTCATTCGATATACGAGTGTGATTCCACTTCGAAAAATTCACAAAATACAGTTTAACGCAAACGTTCCGAGGAAAAAGAAAAAAAGAGAAAAAAAGAAGAAAAAAGATAGCTTCGAAAGAAAACGTCGCGAAAGCTTCGAGAAGAAGATTTCACTAAGATGGATTTAGGAAGTGGGATTGGAACACTTTCCGTAACGCGTGAGAACGCTGCGGAATGTTGATTCGATATTCTTATTTTGAAAAAGTTAGAAACCTTCTATATGTCCCTGGTTTGCTACTCACTCCTACTCCTTGAATCGAAACCGTAAATTCGCGTGTCTTTTCTTCCAAGCGATTAAACTCGTGCTTTTGAATCGTTGCGATATCGTTCGCTTTTCTGAATTTTTATGAGAGATACATGGATACACACACACACACACACATACATAGAGAGAGAGAGAGAGAGAAGAAAGAATGTATTCGAGCGTGCTTTTTGCTCTACAAAAAGCTACGTCCATTATTTCTCTGCTTTCGACGCTTTTTTTCTGATGAAAAAAGACGTCGTTTTACGAGAGAAAAGCTTTCTTATCGAAAAGCTTTTCGTCGGTATGAATCAACTTTTACAATACTTAAATATAAATTCGGGGTGAGTTTCCATGGAAAAAAAATTTTTATTTGTTCGTGTGAAATACAATATTGTAACCTTCCACCTGGAAGGATCAAAATTCATTCAGTAATATAACTTTTTGCGATAGTCTCTATTTATAAAGTTTTATTCAACAATAGAACAATGTTGAATAAATCGAGATACAGTTAGGATAATTCCAAATGAGAGAAATTCTGCAAGAAATGAGATCACCGGGTATCGTATTTTGTAGATACAGTCTAATTTTTGGATATTTTTAATCGTAGTATATTTATAATTATTAACAAAAATCATAAACAATACTATTTGTTTGCTTTCAATTAAGAAATTGTTATTTGTAATATAAACATTATTTAAATATTCTGAAGAATTTTCTCATTTTTCTTTAAATCATAATTTTACAAAAAAATAATGACTTTTTCTGAATACAGTACATTAATATAGTGTCTAAAGATTTTGTTTATAATCGTGCAACGATTGTTGTAATATTATTAAAAACAAAAAAATGATATCATCATTTCTTGACTTTTGAATTGGATGATCCGATTTTTTTCGGAGATAGTTGACCCATCATAAAATTTTACATTTCAAAAATATTACATACTTCTACATTTTTACGATGTAAACCCAGCTGCTTACGGAGATGATGGATTATTATTCTTTATGTTAATCAATTTTAATGACGAAGCTCTAATATGCACTTTCCTAAATGAAGAACAACAACTAGAACAACGTGTGTCTCGTGTCACTGTGAAGAATATACAAAGAAAAATAGAGAACCAGAATCTACCTCACCTGGTTGTTCGCAAGCAATTAATAAAAAGACTCTCGTGACAGACACGCCAGACACAATGCTAAATAAAAATAATCCAATTCCTAGTATTTCATTATGTGTAATTCAAGGAATTAGAAAATATTATACACGTTTCAAACTGCAAAACTAACAAAATGTGTTAAAAATTTAGGCAAATCGAAATTCGAAAGATTAATTCGAGAATAAAAATTTTTCAGATTTTCTAGTCCAAAAGTCTGAAAAATGTTTTGAGAAAGAAGATAACGTCAAATGCGATGGGTTTAAAATATCAGTATAGTTGTACACTGAAACAAGATGACAGGATTCGATGTTTGAAATGTGATAAGTAATTTCACGAAGGATGTTCAACATTTTTTGATTTATGTGAATTTCATAGAGAAGTTTTATGCGAAAATCTGAATGAAATTCCATGGAAAATAATTACTTTCTTTTCCCTTTTTTTTTTTTTAATTGGAAATCTAAAATTACTTTTTTAGTTTTATCTTGATATTATAATTTATCATATATGTATCTTTGCAAATATATTTTTCGGTTTTTTATACAACCTGAGTCACGGATCATTTCATTTGGAAAGTTCGAGTAAAATTCCATGGGACAAAATTGTTTTCTTTTTCTTTTTGTTTCGTTAAACAAAAGTCTAAGATTATTATTTAATTTTATCTTGATATTATAATTTCTTAATAATTTACTTTTGCAAATATTTTTTTTGCTTTAAATATTGAAGCTTTAAAAAAAGACTTTACTATTATAAGACTATGTATTACCATCGTACTAGTCTCTATGTATTATAAGACTCGCAATAGTTAGATTTTTTTAATTTGACTATATTGTTCAACATTCAGAATGCAACCCTTTCACACGAATTTATCCATGAGAACAACTGAAGAAAATCAAGGAAAGTAAAAAACAAGTGTTTTGTAAAACGTTATATAGAAAAATGGCAGGATCGATATTTGATTGGTCGGGACTGGGTTCGAAATATTCGATCTAAATATTTTTTCGATAATTTCATGCGGGGTTTGTAAATCGTACTACCATAACAAAGGAAAAGAAATTGCTATCTCAACAGAAAGGTTCAAGATCAAACGCAAAATACATGGGTTCTTTGGCCTAGATTAATTTCTATTTTTATTAAATTTATTTTAATTCTTGAAAAAATTCGAAATCTATACGCAAACGAAGAAAATACTAAAACGGATAATATTAGGACATATATTTTTTATTTTATTTATCACTTAGAATTTCAACGAAAAAAAATATTCCATATCGTTATAAATTATCCTTTCGAGAGAAGGTCTAACTATCTATTAAAGACGATTATTATACTGGCAATTACGTCGGTTTAATAATTATTAATACAAAGTTACGATCATACATAAATTTGTTTGAAAGGTTGTACGTATATATACAATATCCACGATCAAATTCGAAATGATTATTTTTAAGATAATCTAAAAAAGGAAAAGAAAAAAAAGAAAGGAAAAAAAGACAAAGAAGACAAAGAGGAGGATGATATAGGAAAAAGAAAAAAAAGAAGGCAAGATATATCTAACATGTTTTCTATCACTTGTAACATTTTCGTTACACACTAAATCTTATCTTCAAGATAAAATAATTGTTATAGATAGATAAAATGCAAGAGAACTATTGTCGGTATCACTATTATCAAGTTCTATGATGACATTTGTAGTTCGATTTTGAAACGTTGATTAATTTTGTAAAGTTACATTTTTACGAAATAGTTTTGAAAAAAAAGAAAAAAAAAAGAAAAAAAGAAATAAGAAAATTAACAAAACTAAAATGGTTAGCTTACTAAAGTAATTTTCTAATCGATTTTTTATATAAAAAAAGATGTTAAAATTGATCCATGTGAACGATGACACAATATCATTCGAAACACTCTCGATAAAAATTTCAAGTCAATCAAATAAAAATTTATTGCAGTATCTATGCGTCTAGTTGGGAGAATGCAATTTCGAGGAAAAAAAACGCGTTTAAAGTTTCACGGTAACGTACAATGCGAGTAGTGACCACATGCAATTCCATTAGATATTAACTTCGTTAACAATTCGAATTTCGATGAAATTATTTAAATACGTATTTTTGAGAGATGAAGTATTCAAAGAATAGAAAAATAAAAAATTGCGATTTTTGAAACGATCACAGTTGTTTCTCTCTTTCTCTTCCCTCCCCAACTTTTAATCTTTGTTAATTTTTAAATGCATATAATTGTGCATAATTACGATGTATTAATTAATATTCAATGTAATGGAACAAATTAATTTTTTTATTAAATTTCGTACAAAAATATTTATCCAATTATAATAATATATAATTTTTCAATTATACATTCTCACTTTAATATTTACCTTTACGTGATAATATAATATTTTCTTTTCAAAAATTTCAAAAAAGACTGAATTAGTGTAACGGAACAGATTAGTTTATCATTAAATTTAACAAAACGTAACGAACAATTAATGTATAATAATAGTATAATTTTTCAATTAGGTATTTCCTCTTTAACGTTTACCTTTATACGATAATATAATATCTTGTTTTTAAAAATTTCTATAAAAAAAAAGAAAGTAGAAGAAAAAAGAAAAAAGAATCAGTTAGTTTTTCATTAAATTTCGTAAAAAGAATAAATATATAATGATAGTATAATTTGTCAATTACTTTAATATTTATCTTTATATGATAATACAATATTTCGTGTCTAAAAATTTCTAAAAAAAAAGAAAGAGAAAAAAAAGAAAAAAGAAATGATTGAAAAGAAGATTGAACCATAAAAAGTTTAACAGATCATTTCGAATATTTCCCAATTCTTTATTAATTGCTTGCATAATGCAGGAGTGACAATGATTGAAATTTTATGAAGATCGACTACAATTTGTCGACGACATAGAACGAAAGATAGAAAAAGATAAAAGTACTACTACTATGTACAACAACAAAAACAACAACTACTACTACTCTTATTCCCTTCAACATTGTGAAACACCGAAGAGATTACGTTTCTTTCTCGAACGAATCTCTCATATACCTCGAAAAATTGTCGACACTCGTTCGTTCGTTCGTTGGTTCGTTCGTTCCGAGACACTCGCAACGAAAAAGAAGAAGAAAGAAGATAGATTAACCGCAGAATCATTATCTCGGCGAAGTATCATTATATCTCCGAGGTAATAATCGCTGCCGAGTAGAAGAACGTCCTCGAGAATGCAGGATGAAAAGTGTCGGCAGGAAAAGGGAAACGGAAGAAGGAAAGGGAAGGAGAAAGGCTCGTGAGCATTGTGTTCGAAAGAGTCTTAAGAGACGAATACCAACCACCTTGTGTCTCGTATGATCGTACTAAGTTCCCGCAATACATCACACACAGACAAACCCACAGACACAAACTATACACGAGCACGTACACGTCCTCACGTCGATAAAAAACGATCGTGCGAAGAATCAGCAACGTACAAAAGGGTCACGACGATAGGGAGTGCCGTACCGTGATAATTCTAGTGCCCTTATGGCCAGGCATTCTCTCTCTCTCTCTCTCTCTCTCTCTCTCTCTCTCTGCGCTCATTCAAAAGCCTATACCCCTCGAAAAGCCCTCGAGAAACCCTCGTATCGAAGTTAACTGTTGCCCCTCATCCGGACACACAACGAACGTAGTGCATCGCATCGCAACGCGTGACAGACTATACTCGCTCGTTAATTGGACCACCAACGACGATGACGAAAATCGGCGGGAGGTTCGAATCTCTCTGACCTATCCTTCTCTCTCTCTCTCTCTCTCTCTCTCTCTCTCTCTATATATATATATATATATATATATATATATATATATATATATTCCTATCTTTCTCCCCCTCTCTATGTCTCTGCTTCTGTCTGTTTCTCTCCTTCTCTTTCTCTCTTTCTTTCTTTCTTTCTTTCTCTTTCAACCCCTATTCATCGTAGGTTGTGTTCATCCGACTATGACACGTCGATCGATGAACGTGACACTGTTACTGTGAGAGAATATCGTTTCAGCAGCGACAGGACGAATAGGTCGACTATTAAATGTGAAAGTGCATGAGAAGTTTTAAAAGGGGAAAAATAAATGATCGGTTACGATAACTTTAGATAAAAGTTTATATCGGGAACGAGGATTATGAAACTGAATATGTTAATTATGTTAATTGAAAATCAATCTTGGAAATTAATTAACAAAACGGAAAAATGAAAAAATGAAATGAATATTGTTAACGACGATTAAACGAATGAAATAAATGAACAAAAATGAATGTCGATAAATAACACTGTATAATACATTTAACAATAATTATGAATGGGATGTTCGATAAAAGTGGTAAATGTTTTAAATAACAACGAATTAATTAAAAATTTTATATGAGCAATGAGAATCATAAAACTGAATATGTTAAATGGAAATAAAAATTAATGGAAATGAATGCCAACAATGATTAAACGAATGAAATAGATAAACAAAAATTAATATTGATAAATAATACTATATAACAAATATAATAAAAATTATTTCAACAGAATGTTCGATAAAAGTGGTAAACTTTTAAAATAACAGTGAATAAATTCAAAATTTTATATTAGGAATAAGAATCATAAAACTGAATATAAATGGAAAAAAGAATTAGTAGAAATGAATGTCAACAATGATTAAACGAATGAAGTAGATGAATAAAAATTAATATTGATAAATAACACTGTATAATAAATATAATAAAAATTATTCCAACAGAACGTTCGATACAAGTGATAAATTTTTTAAATAACGATATATAAATTTAATAAAAAAAAAAAAGAATTCACGAATAAGATTTATTCAATAAAAATGAATTTTAAAAATATCTACGTAGAGAAAACTTGGAAAAATTCAATCTCTCAGAGAGGAACGTTTCTCCGTGCTTAGTAAAAGTGACTCAAAAATAAAGGAAGCTATTTTTCTATCGTTAGATCAAATTTCTCTTCTCAAAAGGAACCAACGATCTCGTCTACGCTTTCAACCTTTCCCTAAAGTTACAATTTTACGAGGACGACCTCTCCGGGCTAAGTCTCTCCTACGATAACTTTCCAATACGTAAGCTTGGAAAATGTAAGTGAAAACAGTTCGATGAACGGTAAAGCGGGACAATAAACGTTTGAAGAGAAAGAATTTCAACCCCCTAGGCAACCTTTTTAGAGAAAGAAATAGAGAGAGAGAGAGAGAGAGAGAGGGATAGGAGAGACTCGCTATTTGCACGTTCGATGTACATATATCTAAAGGGAGAATTTTTTACTTCTATTTTTGCAGCTCTCTCTCTCTCTCTCTCTCTCTCTCTCTCTCTCTCTCTCCCTCCTCTTCTCCATTAGGTACCCTATTGAAAGCATCCTCTTCCTTCTCTTCCTCCTTCTACGCGCAGTACGACGCAGGTAACGATGGTAGTACGCAAATATATCGTTCGTGGAATGAAATAAATTTTGTATATCCTCAAAATTACTCCTCCACCTCGCTTCTCTCCTCTATCACCACCACTCTCTTCCCTGCTTTTCCACGAACGACGGAAAGAAGGAAAAGCTTCGAACTCGAGAGCGTACCCAACTTGAAATCACGTAATTGAAAAGCCCTTTTCTCGATTGTCATCACCGAAGGGTCAGAATCTGTTTTTCCATTTCTCTTTCTGTCTTTCTCTACACTCTCCCTCCCCCCCCCCCTATCTCTCTATTTTTCTGTTTCTTCGTTAAAAAGAACTCAATTTCCATGGTAACCGCATATCGCGTTTCATCGCTGAAAGCATTTTTTTGTACCTGCTGTTTCTTCTTTTTTTTTTATTACATTATTAGATATATTATTATCCTTTCGAACGTTAATTTGCAAAATAATTAATAATTAAAAAGGAACGATCGAAATGATATAAACGTTGTCCCAAAGAAGTCTCTGTTATTAGAGAGAGATAAAAACTGTAACGTAAACGATGGCCCGCATCTCTTTTTCTTTTTCTGTTCCATTCTCTCTGTTAATTAAAAATTCAAGGTATCCCTCTGTCGGCGTAAAGATAATGACGCGCGACCCCGCTCGTTAAGGAACGACGTTACCCGACGTTAATTATCACTGAATCCTCTCTCTTAAGGTTTGCGCAAACATTATTACGGCCGACTACCGAGGCGTCTCGATGTTTCGTCTGGAAATATTCGATTCGATAACGAGTGGCTTGTCCTACGAAATTATTCCACGTTTATGTAACGATGGTACTCACTATAGTATAATAAATGACAAATGAAACCTTTGCGAAGAGAATAATACGATATTTTCTTTTTCCTTTTTGTTCCCCCCTCATTAATATCATAATATATCTATTAAGAGCGACGAAATATGTCAGGAATTTATGAACATTGTAATGATTTATGATTTCGATGTATTCCCTCGTATCTTTCGTTAATTAATTAAGTAATTAAATGGGATATATAGCGAAAATATTGATTGAGTCATTTATAAACAATACATTTCAAACATCTTTTATTCATTTTAATAAAAGCTATTAAACTATTTTAATAATCTCCCGTAATAAAAAAGACATTATATCGTTTCAGATGTAATTTATGATACCCTTCGTATCATAAAACGATGTAATTTATGATACCTTTCGTATCGTAAAACACGCACACGTTCCCTACTTATTTATTGAATATATGTAATTGATATTGTTTAAAAGGTACAAAAGTACGAATTAAACGTTTCTCTCTCTCTCTCTCTCTCTCTCTCTCTCTCTCTCTTCTTTTTATTTTGCTTGTTCGATATCATATGAAATCTAATAACTGGTTGTCTAAGATGTTTGGAGAAAAAAAAGTTCTTACGTGGGCAGTTATAACGTTCACTCGGTAAGATAATCCGTGAATGCCTAAGAGGTGAAAGGTCAGAAGAGAAGACAAAAAAGGAAAAGGAAAAATAAGTGCAAGAGACGAAGAGAAAAGCGTTGACGTAGGAGAAAGAGGAAGTTTAAACGATCTATTAGATTAAAGTAACGCTATTACCGGAGAGGCTTTCATTACCTAGCCTCGGTAATGGCACGACAAACTATTCGTTCCTGCTAAAGCTAAAAAAGATTATTTATTAATATCCTCACATTTTCGCGATAAATAATATTACAGTACGATTCTAGATTATACTGAATTCATTGAAAGAGACAATAAAATTATTCTGATAAATTATTATCATATTAATTTCTATCTATACCGATTGTAATAAAACGAGATAGGGTAATACATTTATGCGTATTATATCGACTTCAATCATTATCCTTACAATATTAATACCGTACTGTATTACTCAAAATAAAATAAAATTCGATTGTCAAAGAAGATAGAAGTAAGCAGTTACTGTATGAATTATTATAAAAAAATTGAAAAAAAAAAAAAAAAAACATTCTTCGAGGAAATGTATTCATCCGATAATAGAACGTTCTAACGTGATAGAACATTTGATAGTAGTTTGGATCTATAAAATACTACTTTTACTATAATTACTTCTCAATAAGTATAGAATATATACATATATGTAGAGAAAGAGAGGAAGAGAGAAATTCAAAAAGGAATAGAATAAAATTAAAACAAAAAGAAAAAAGAATTCTCGAATAAAAGGAAAACGAGATTCGATCGATCGATCGCTCGATCGTGAAAAGAGAAGTGAAAGTACTTGTAAATCGTGAGAGTCCTTCGAATCGAATAAGCCATTGGTGTGCACACGAGTGAAACAAACAAATGGCTTTGATCAGTGATTTTGTAAATAGACCACGTTTTAAACTGCATACGTTTTAACATATGTATATATATACATATGTAGGTATATACAGGGTGACACACAATAATCGTGAAATCAATCGGTAAAAATAATCGGATTTCTCTTGGAGAAATAAATCGTAATTAGTAAAATAATAATTCTTTTTCCTTTTTTTTTATTTTTACGACACATTATTTTTAACATACATATCGAGTGTAAATATCGATCGATTATTCGTACGTCCAACTGATAATCGATTGTTTTCATAAATCTCGATAAATATTTATACCTTATTTGAAAAATAATCGATAACAATCTAAACTTTCTCTAAACGTATTAATTGACAATGATAGCAACAATGAAGAACAAATAATCATATTCTTCTTCTTAAGAAATACTTACATAAATGTATTTTCTAATCCGATTCCTTACTCTTCGTTTCTACGTGCTCTCTCAGTTTGAGAGGCGAATTACAGAAATTAAAGGTTTAAGGAAATCTATCAAAGTTTCGCAAAGTCAGACGGAGTTTGTTAGTTTGTTTAAACTTCCCTTTCGTTAACTTCAAACTTTAGTATTAAGAAAAAAACTTAGATTATACGTTAATTACAAGACGTATTTTTTTCTTTTCTTTTTCTTCTTTTTTTTGTTCTAAATCTTTCTCATGAAAAATCACGTTAGAAAAATTAAACAAATAGAAGAACTGATTGATGTCACTATCAACAATATCGTTGTACAAGTAAAAGACGAATAAAGACGAATTTTTAAAAGGGAAATCGTTTCTGTTTCCTTGAAGGGAGTCATAACCATATATGTATACATATATAATGCACACACACACATGTATATATATATATATATATATATATATATATATTCTATCTACGTATCTATGTATATATGTATATAAATAAAAGTATGTATGTATATGTGCCATCGAGTGAGCACTTTACTCGTACAGAGAGAAAAGGGTTAATAGGTATTTGACCTCGCGGTTTTGGCACGACCGAGAGTCATACGTACACATACATATACATATACATATTCATATACATGTACATATACCTTTTGCGCGCACACACACACATATACACATATAACGTGGGGTCGCGAAGTAACCGAGCCATTTGGCTCGTGAGAAAACGGTTTAACCGACGACACGTGAAGGGTCGAAAGATCAAGGCTGTGTACTACGATTCGAGATTTGCATTTTCCCATTCGTTTCGGCTCCTCCTGCGATCACGATCCTCTTTGGTCTCGGTCTTTCTATCTCACAATGTCTATTCCTAATCGCAAGTTACTCACTAAAAGGATCTACTTTCTCTCGATCCTCGTGCTTTCTACGTTAGATTGTTTTTTCCTTTTTTAAGAACAGTATTGTTAAAACGTTTCGTGATATCATTCCTTATGTTCCTGTTATTTTAAATAGTTCGTTTGAAACGTTTTATATGAATTATTTTTATTAATTATTATATTATTTACAATAATTTTCATTTCACGCGATAGTTTTTCGTTGATCATATAATAAATATGATTAGATCGAAAATCAGATCGAAATAAAGAAAAATATTTTGTGAAATAAAGTGAAATCGAAATTTTTCAGAATTTAGATAAAACGGATGTTATTAATAAAAGTTCGTGTAAATGAACAATAGAATAGAGTAAGCAGACATTTTCGTTAGATTTCGAAATACTCTCGCTAGACGAGATAGACCGTTTAATTGAAAGGTACGATGATGAAAATGGGTTTTACCCGCGAATAAGGTTGCGCCATTAGCGCGTTTACATTAATTAGCTTCCGGTACTAACGGACAATTTCATTGTCGATGATAAACGAACCGATGATAAATGATTATTCGTAAAAACAGTAGTAAAAAGAAAAATAGAAAAAAAAGAAAGAAAAATATTCGAATTACCAGAAATAATTTTGATAAATAAAGGTTTGAAATATTTTCGAAAAAAGAAAAAAAGAAATATTTTCACACGATATCAAAGTTTTTAAACGAGAAAAGTACACAGGAGTGCATACGTACATACGTACACACACATACAGCATGTGTGTAAATACCGTGTGTGTATTTTTTTTTATTCAGTTCCGTGCGTCCTCCGGGATCTCTCAACTTTTTCCCGTTTCTATACTTCAAAAGAAATAGAAGAGACGAAGAGATATTCGTCATGGGAATCCGTTTGTCGGGCAAGTTTAACGTTTTTGTTTCACAAGTTGTTTTTCAGAATTTCGGAATAAAAAGACGTTGTATTCCATTGAAATCGAAAGAACAAAGAGAATATAAAAAAATAATACTCTAACGAGTAAACCAGTTAAATGTTTAATCGCCGTTAACTTTCAAGTTACACGTCCAATTATCGAACAACTTCAAACAATGGCGAAGGGAGAAAACGAAGGAGAATAAAAATAATCTCGATAAAATATAAAACACGATTCTCCAGAGACACCTGCCATCGACACCTGCGAAAGACGAGTAAGTAGTTACTTACATTCAACGAAAGTTGCAATTGCAAGATTAATGCAATTGAACGTTCTCGTCGTTGATTTCAACATTCGTTAATTCCAGTCCTCGTGAGAAATACGAAGATTCGATTTTATCCAGTTAACCTTTCGACCTTTCGCAGAAGCAGCAATGAATCTCGTCGATCAATATTTATTAAACTACGTTGATGATCCAATGTATCAGAATAAAATATTTTAACATGTTAACAAGTATAACGAGTTGAACGTTTACGTTTATAATCGATAATTAATGTTACATAAAAAAAGATCAAAGAAAAAGAAAAAAGAAGAGAAAAGAAGAAATGTAAAAATTAAAAAATTAATTCGCAGAAGTTATCTTATTTAATCACTGTTTAGATCCATTAGGTTATACCGTTCGCAACTTGGGAGAGGTCACTTTCATGGGTTTCTCCTTTTTATCTAACTTCACCATAAACGTGTAATTAACACTTCGCTTATCGGTCTGTATCGCTTAAATTAAAAGAAGTTAGATATCGTAGAAATTAAATTCATTGTACAATTATCACGATCTCTTTTGTTACACGTAGAGATAAAATTTCGTCACATGTAATCACGAGATAATAGTAATAATAATAATAATAATAATAATAATAATAATAATAATAATGATAATATTTTCTTATTTTTAACGAAACAAAGAATCGTTAAGTTCAGTAATGATATAACGATCATAATAATGACATCAACTCTATTGCGTTTTTCGTTAATCTTCCCATTATCTCAGTAATAAGATAGAGAAATAGGGGGAGAGAGAAAGAGAGAAAAAGAGAGAGAAAGAAAAGGAGAGAGAAAGCTGAGGAATAAAAGACAAAGAGGGAACAATAAAGGATGAAAAAGGATAAAAAAGATTTAGTCGTGAAAATACAGTGATAAAAGCTATCTAAGTCGCCAATAAACAGACTCCGAGGAAAAGAGGGACTGTTAATGGAGGATTCTTTGAGCTCTCATCGAGGATTTACCAGTTTCCCAATTGCAAGAGACACTTTTTTATTTTCATACTGAACTTTAATTATTAAAATATCTTATTTCATTTTAGATTTTATCTATAAAATATTTTATCTTATTTTATTTTAATTTTTTTTATATTATTTTATATTATTTATATCTTATTTTATTTTATTTTTTATTTTCTTCGAATTCGATGAATAATATTTTAAACAATAATCGACCCATTATGAGAATAATTTCGTTAAGCGATTTGCATCGATTGTGCAAGCGAATAATAATTTTTTATTGTTTTTATCAAGTTTACGATTCATATTGAGAAATTGTTGAAAAATTACGATTGATACTATAAGTGTTCCGTGCTGCAAACTGACAAGCTTTGTTCTACTCGTTATATTTGTAAATTCATTTTATGTTAACGTCTCAATTACGTAAGTACACAAAAATAAGAGATCGTATATTTTCTACGCGCTTATTTCTGCGTAATCGCAAAATTACATCACCTCACTTAAAAACTGGCTAGAATCCAATAGAATTAAGGTTAATGTCACGAAATCTACTCATGTTATCTTTTCACTACAAGAAACTACACACGCAATCAACCTGAAACTGAACAATAACAATATTCAACAATCTACACATTCAACATTTACACCTAGGTACCAAATTGATATGGGGAAAGCATATACAGCAAAAAATAAAACGAATTAAATTAATAAATAAAAATATGTACTAATTAATTGTCTAGAAGATCCAAAGTAAAATAATAAAATAATAAAACAATAAAATAATATAATAAAATTGTAAAATAATAAAATGTAAAATAAAATAATAAAAATAATAAAATGTTTTTATAGAAAGGCGAAATAAAATCAATATGGAACTACGGAATCTAACTTTGAGAAATGCCTGCCAAATCATACATTTACAAAATGAGAAGCTTACAATAAAAAATTCTTCATGTAATCTTGGACACACTCTGATACGTTCGAAACGATTAAATCATTCGTAAAGCATTAAATGTTCGTTCAGTTCAAGAAGAAATAATATGACTTTTTAATTCACACAAAATCAGAAACGAAACCCATACGAATCCATTCGCAACAAATTGTTACGAAGAAATAACTAAAAGATTAAAGCAAAAATATCCATTGGACTTATCAAATTTACAAACTATATAATCCGATAAATAACTTATAACTAAATTATATATAATATATCATGTAAACATCTTATACATCTTGTAGTGCTTGTCTTTAAATGTAACTGAAGACAAACACTAATGTTTATCATATAATTACTTGTAAATGTTTGTAATGAACAAACAATAAAGTGATACATATAAAAAAAAAAAAAAAATTTCTGCATATTTATCCTGTCGATATTTTCGTAAATGTTAAAAGTAATGAAACTTTGTTCGCACGAAATCTATTCCATGAATTTCTAAGAATATTTATTAATTTATTTATTACCTTTTAACACGGTTAAAATTTATTACAGGAAATAATATTATAAGATGTTATAAAACTTATAAGATGTTATAAAATATTTTTAATTTATAAGATATTAAAAGATATTATAAAATTTATTACTAACATGAATATGCAAAAGATATATTTTGAATTAGTCTCTTTCACATCTAATATACCTTTCACGTCGACTATACATATTTAATATACACACACATATATATATATAATATATAAATAAATACATATATATAAATATAACAAATATATATATATATAAAATAAAAAAATATATATAAATGTAAAAAAGACAAAACAAAGAAAAACTATGTAAAAAAAAAGGAACAAAAAAATTTCGAACGTTCTTCTTTATCATTATTGTTATCATTGAAGTCATCGGATCGAACTTTCGTCACGTAAAAAAACGATCAATTTTCCAACGTCGAAAGAGAGCTCGAAGTTCGTTGCTTCTTGTAAGTATCGTGCTAGTCCCATCGTAACCCACGCGAATGTACACCGCATTCTCTCTCTCTCTCTCTCTCTCTCTCTCTCTCTCTCTCTCTCTCTGTCTCTTTCTTTCTTTCTTTCATTGGGTGCACGCACGCGCACCTGGTAATTGTAGTCCCCGGACGAGTTGAACGTGGGCGTTGGAGGACTAAAGGGAGAATTTGAATTATGATTGATCTGTCTGCTAACCTGCCTTCGAACGCTGTTCAAGAGAAGGTAGGATAGAAGAACGTTGTTCGCGTGCTCGCTGAATCAGCTTTGCTTCCTGCCTGAACAACGATGATCGATCGATCCTTTTTGCTGCATCGTTATGAAGAGTCTAAGATCTTCCTTTCTGGATCATTATTTTCTTTTCTTTGTCCCCTTTTTTCTTCATTCTTTTTTTTCAAAGAGCAAGAGAGACAGGACGTTCGATCGATGATGCATATTGATACGTATTCTATTCCTGACTTTAAAAGTATATTATATGATACGAACTTTATTACAACCATGATCGCGATATTGTTAATCTCTTTATGTTAAAATTTTTTTAAATACTAAATATATATCAATGAAAAATAAAATGATTATTTATTAAAAAATTATCTTCGTAATATCAGAATATTATATATTAATTATTATTATAATAATTTAGAAAATTATATATATATAAATATTATATTATAAATATTATATATAAATATTAATATATATATATTAATATTTTTTTTATCAAATGACGAATAATCATGAATTCTCCATCATTTGAAAACTTCAGAAATATAATAAATAGAAACGAAAAATGGAATAACGAAATAACAAAAAAAAAGAAAGAAAAATATCGTTAGGATATTATCTGTCATTGATCGATGAACGATGACGATTGATCGATCATTAAATTCTATAAATAAATCTTAGATATTGATGATAGCACGAAAAAAAGGGAAAAAAAGAACAAGAAAAGGAAAAAAGAAAAATAAGAAAAATCAATCGATACTACATCCTCTTTCACTTGTTAGCTATTTCGATAGACTCTTGTTATCCTACAAGCAACCTCCCACGTTTGTTTTCCTACACCATGACTATCATCGCGACACGTTTCGCCAGGAAGCTTCGTAACAGACTGAACGAGACATGAAAGTTCGTTTACTTGCATTGTTTCCAACTTTACTATCTATCAACAAGAATAAACAATAACAATCAAAACAACAATCTTCATCGTCAGGATTTCAACGATCGAAAAAAAAAAAAGAAGAAAAGAACTTTGCTCTCTTTTATCATTTCAAAAATTAGACGAAGTAAAGCATTGATTTTGTGACTATATTGATCAATAGCGTTCATTAGATTCAATCACATTACTTAAAGCAAAAGTCGAATTCAATGAATGATCTATCCTGGCAAACAACAAGATTAAACAACACTCGACTCGTCACGATTTTGAATATTTCAGACGCGTAAACAAAGAGATTCGTATACGTTCTCCCCGACCTCTCTCTCTTTCTCTCTCTTGCATGTCGAGTTTTCCGCAAAAACGTAGAATCTAGATTCAAAGTTGGGGTCTTTGAAGAGGGTTATGCACAGACTCGTCCTCCCTGTACTCTCCAGCATTCACCACGGTCTGTCACCCCCTACGTAGATAAGCGACTATAAAAGAGAAAGAGATAGAGAGAGAGAGAGAGAGAAAGAGAAAGAGAGAAAGAGGGAGACAAGACTCGTGCGAAAAGCCTAATACGGAAAAGCTTGCACGAGGGAGAGAGAGAGAGAGAGAAGAGAAGGTCTCTTGAGGATCTTCAACCTTTCCAGAGAAGGAAGTGACTGGGCGTGAGAGGTCACACAAAATGCGTGACACGCGTGACAAACGCAGTCAAGATTAAATGCCATTGCTCGACCTATCCTTGCCTTTCCTTATTTTCTTGTACGAAACGTTTTAGAGAGCTATCCTTACCATTAAAGATGATAACTTAACACTGATATTCCCTATCACGAATCTCCGTCTTTCTATCTTTCTCTTTCTCTTTCTCTTTCTTTTTCTCTTTCTCTCTTACTCATTCATTGTCTTTAATAATCTCATTTATTTTGTTGATACGGCAAATCGATCGATTCTTCCGATGAAAGTTGAAAAGTCAAATATTTGTTTTTACTAATTTTTTGAAAAGAGATTTCTCATGGAACATAAAATCTGCGATTAGGAAAGTTCATTCCTAAGAACGAAATATTTAACGTATTGTTCAAAGCTAGATAGGAGTTTTCTGAGGCGATACAGGAACAAGAAGGTTATTTTGAAAGTTACGTTGTTTGTTACTTACGCTCTTTTGGTATTTTCTCTACTATCTTTCTCTACTATTGGTATAATCTCTACTATTCGATTCTACATAAGTACTAAGATTTTATTTAGAAGATTCTATTAAGATTCGTATTTAGAATTTATATTGAAAACGAAAAAAATGTAAGGACATCGTTTCATTATGTTAGTAAGTAATACTCTATGATTTAGGACTAATCAATAATTTGATGTTAAATTCATCGTTCTCTCTCTCTCTCTCTCTTTCTCTTTCTGTCTTTCTTTGGCTTGATATATATTCTCGATACATCTTATTCATTCTTTACGTCATTATCGACATCCAATCTAATTGGTACGTGTAACTTTCTCCGCAAATAGCAGGACAGAAAGTCGAAAATGAGAGAAGGCGTCTCCTTCCATTATAACCAATTAGAAGTTCCATATTCAAGAGAGGAACGTCCGTTAAGTTATTGCAAATTACATTCACTTCCTCGTGTTAACTTCTTTGGTCGAACATTAAATCATTTTAATACGTTTTCCAATTCCGTACGTCCTTTCTCAGTTTGTCTAGGCAATTCTAGTACTGCAATAGAAACCAGAAAAGGTGATAACGTCGTCGTCTATGATTGTCGATGTTAAGTCGACGTTCTCCTTTTACTAGAACACATAAACCGGCTTCCTTCCTTCCTTCCTTCCTTCCTTCCTTTCTTTCTTCCTTCCTTCTCTCCCTTTCTCTATCGAGCTTTCAAGCTAAAGGCTGTCCGAAATGATTACTCGAATGGTATTTTCTCATCGTGGGATTCGTTATTGCTCGGTATTGTTTCTGAGAAGAAACTTAGAAAAAAAAGGACGTAACTGCTGGTTGGCTCAATATCAGAGATACCCCTATCTCCATCAACGCCAACACCATCAAAAGTAACATTAAAAACGACAAGGGTTTTTCTCCGCTTGAGAATGATTCTTTCCCTCCTACCCTCTGTTTTCTTATATACCTACTTACTTATTTTTTCGTCCAATCCCGTTTCTTTTTCTTATTATTACTTTTTCTTCTTTTCTCTTTCTTTTGATTCTAATGTATCTAAAAGAATGCTTTGCCATCGCATACTAAGAAGCATAATCATGGCAAAGCCTGGCCCAGATATCTTTTGTCTCTCTCTCTCTCTCTCTCTCTCTCTCTCTCTTTCTCTCTGTCTTTCTTTCTCTTCGACATTTTCTTTATCATTTTTTTTATTCTCGACAAAGTCAACGACAAAGCGATACCACTCTCACGCTCCAATTCCTTCTTGTGCGTATTTACCCGAGGGATCTTTAAGCCGAAGATTAATCCTGATAATGGCAGACTTAGGGGTTACAAGACAAACCTATTTCGGTCTCGTCTATTCTTTGTATACTCGATTCAAAAGAAATTTTGATTGCTAATATCTTCCCTTTCTTCTTAGACATCTTTTCTCTTTTTTTCTTTTCTTTTCTTTTCTAATTGGTGATATATTCGAGCAAGTTCTCTCTCTCTCTCTCTCTCCCTCTCTCTCTCTCTCTCTCTCTCTTTCTCTCTATCTCTATCTCTATCCGTCTTCCTCTATCTCTATCTCGAAAGCAAACGTAGTTAAATTAGATAAATAAACGTAGCCGGACTACCAACGATCGTTCACGAAAATGGTCCTTCGTCTTCGTTACGAGTATCTTAAAAGATGAACGATGTTGAAAGTTTAGTTTCTAGTCTGCGGAAACGTTTATTTGAACGTGAACTATTTTGAACTATTTTCAAAGAATCCGTTGTAATTAGAAATGATTAGAAAACTTTCGAGGTATTTACGAAAAGTAAAATATTAAATGAATTAACAATAATCCTTTTTTAGATTCATCGAAGGATAATAAAGGTGATATATATAACCCGATAGTGGTGCTTGGAGAAAAGTTTGTTTCGTTCTATCTTTTCTTTTTCTTTTCTTTTTTTTTTCTTCTACGATAAGAAGAAGGCAAGGAAATATGATTTTTAAGGAAATTCTCTTCAAACAGAGCATTTCGTTTTTATTTTTTTTCCTTTGTCTTTTTTTTTACATTTTGTTTTTCTTTTTTTCTTTTCTTTCTTTTTCCTTTTTGTTTAATCTTTCCTTGTCGAGAAATGGATTACGTTGAAACGAAACGAAATCATTGAGTGCCGTATTAAAGTAAAAATTCGATATAAACGAACGCCTCCTATCCTATTTTCTATTTTTTTTTCTTGTCGCTTTTAGCTATCTTGCAAGAGAAAAGGACAAATACAGACAGAGAGAAAGACATACATATAAACTTGTTACCTTCAATGTCGAGAGATCGCTTGATCAAATTGAGTTAGTTTCTCATATACTGTGCTAACACAAAGCACCGTCTATTTCATTCTCCCTTTTCGATAGAAGACACGGACAGAAGAGAGAAGAGAATAGAAAGAGAGAAAAGAGAAAGAGAGAGAGGGGGGGAGAGAGAGAGAGAGAGAGAGAGAGCATCACGTTGTTCTTATTTCTACTTCGACATTGAACATCCTATTCTCTCTCTGTCTCTCCCTCTCTCTCTTTCTCTGTTGACTGCTCTTCCATTTCGTCTGTTTTCGACAAATCGATTATGGACTTTGCAATATGCAAACATTTTGCAAATGTTACGAACATAGAGAAGTCAAGAACTTCTCTCTAATGTCAAACTTCGAAATCAACATAGATTAGCAACAAGAAACGTTATAATAATAATAATAGTAATAGTAGTAGTAATAATAGTAATAGTAATAGTAATAGTAGTAGTAATAGCAGTAATAATAGTAGTAGTAGTAGTAGTAATAATAGTAATAATAATAATAATAGTAGTAGTAATAATAGTAGTAGTAATAACAGTAGTAATAGTAGTAGTAATAGTAGTAATAGTAATAGTAGTAGTAGTAATAGTAGTAGTAGTAGTAGTTAGTAACAGTGTAGTAGTAGTAGTTAGTAGTAGTAGTAGTAGTAACAACAACAATAGCAACAACAACAACAACAATAAAGATGGTATATATCACATTATTATAATAATCCCGTCTCTTCTTTTCTTTGTAACATCCATAATGTATCACGCCGATGCGATTTATCTTTCTTTTCGAATTTGATATAATATCCATTTTCTTTCTTCTTCTTTTTTTTATTACATAAATTCTTTTTCCCTTTTTTTTTATTACATAAATTTAACATTAAACATTATAAAAATATCGATTCGCATTCGCGATTCGTACTAAATCGTAAGAAGAAAAATTCCCGAGTGAGTTCATTGCTCAAGGAATGAAATAAACTCTCCCTATATTTCTTTCATTGATGGGGAAAAAGCCTCCCACTCTTTCTTCCTCCTTCTTCTTCTAGGACAATGAAAAAGTATAGAACTCTACCAACGGATTTTCCATTTGGTCCAAGATAGAGTCCCTCTCCCTCTCCCTCCCTCTCTCTCTCTCTCTCTCTCTCTCTCTCTCTCTCTCTCTCTCTCTCTCTCTCTCTCTTATTCTTTCTCGACAAGGTGGTCTGCCCTATGAGTCAGCAACGGTATGTCACCATGGCTACAGAACATCCCTCGTATCACAGGGGTAACGTTCATACTTTAAGCATACACACTCTTGGACAGTTCACACAGACAAAAAGAGAAAGAGTAAGAGAAAGAGAACAAGATTTCTTTCGCTTTCTCTTTCTTTCCTCCTCTCTCTTTCTCTCTTTCTCTCTTTCTCTCTTTCTCTCTTTCTCTCTCTTCTTTCTTTCCTCCTCTCTCTTTCTCTCTTTCTCTCTTTCTCTCTTTCTCTCTTTCTCTTTCTCTTTTGTGCTTGATATCGTGACGCTGTCTTTTCCGGAGAAGGTATATGCCTCCAGGCAACCCCATGACAACCTTATAAATGCAGGATTAATTGCGAGACTATTTAATTTCAACGTCCATGAACTCCAAGCACCAAGTTCTATCGGTCCTTTACTCCCTTCCCTCACTTTCTTTCTTTTCTTTCTTTCTTCTTTTCTTCCTTTATTTATTTCTTCCTTCTTTTCTTCCTTCCTTCCTTCCTTCCTTCCTTCCTTCTTTATGTCCTTTTTTCTTTCTTTCTTTCTTTCTTTTTTTCTTTCTTTCTTCTTTCTTCTGTCTTTCTCTTCTTCCATCCTGGTTTCTTTCTTTTTCGTTATACCGACCTTTCACCTTTTCTCGTCTTTTGCTTCTTCTTCTTCTTTTTCTTACTTTTTCTCGAATACAACGAGGAAGCTTTTTGTCTCGACTTAAGTGCCGGCCTTTACTCGCAACGAGTGAAATAATAAAAAAGGGACCTTACCCGTTTTACCAACCTACCTTCTTCTTTCTTCTCTTTCTCGTCTTCTTCTTCTTCTACTTTTTTTTTTTCTTATTCTTTTCCTTATTTTATCAGTAAGAAACGTTAGAAGGATATTAACCAACGACTGATTGCGGAAAAATAAAATGGTTCACTAGAATTGCTCGTTTCACACCTTCCTACTCGATGTCATAGCCATTCGTAAAGGATATTTTTATTTTAAGAGAAAAAAAGAAAGAAAGAGAGAGGGAGAGAGAATACAAGTGACGTTTGTTTCGTGTTAATGAAAGAGTGAAAGAAAGAAAGAAATAAAAAAAGAGAAAACAAAAGAACTTTTAAGTGCTTACTCGTGTTAGGATTAATTGGATCGGATCCGATACATCTCCGATAAACATCAATTAAATATCGTTCTTCAAAAAGAACGTTTAGATATTATATCGGACGTAACTATTTATTAAATAAATTTAATATAAAACATATTGGACGCTTATTATATTAGTAAAAACTTAAAGTATATCTGTAACTAAATTAATAATGAAAACATATTTACTTTAATTATTAATTAAATTAGAATTAGAAATTCGTCAGAATTCTACGCAAGTCTGATAGTTCTGTTAAACAATTTATAGTTTCCTATACATTTTGTTTTTATTTTTATAAATTCCCTTTTTAAATGTTCCTAATTGTATACAACTACAATTACTTATAGTCTTTCTTTTTATAGTAATTTCTAAATTTATTTTAATTCTTAAAATTTTTAATTTTTTATGATAATATTTTATAATAACTTTTTTTATTAGGCGCATTTATTATTAATTTAGTTGGATTTGTTTTATGATAATATTATAAAGATTTTCAGATTTCGATAAGTTTATAATCGCAAAAATAAATGATTGTTGTATAGATATCTAATAATTATTAGCTATAAATAGGTCTATTGGATATTTTGTTTTTTGAGCTATCTAAGTAAATTTGAATAGCAATCTTTGTGAAGTTGATTCCTATGAGTTTCTAATTCTTTATTGACGTACTGTGAAAAATTTATTTATTTTCTATTTCATTGATGGAATATTTAGTTTTTTCATTATTATTGTTTTTGTTATTATTGTATACCATGGTGCATTTATGGCGGATTTAATAAAAATTAAATTAAATATAAAAATTAAATAAAAATTAAATTAAATAATTCTTAGAACAAATGATTGTAGATTTTTTCTTTTCTTTTGCAGCCATGAATCAATTTTGTATTCCATAAGTTTATATGGATTGTGTAAATTTTTTAAATTTAGAGAAATTTTTTTAAATCTGTAATTTATTATTTATATTCAATTTACTTTTGTTTGCGAGATTTCTGTATTGTGAAAGTAGATTTTAGATATCGGCTTTTTTTCAAGTTCAAAAGTGACACGTCCAGCACTTTGTAGAGTTGATTTTTATCTTATTCTTTTCTGTCCAGTCTTCTATTTGTTTTAAGCGATTTTGCAAATTCAACGTTGCATTTTCAATTATTTCGTGTGTGAATAAAATGGCAGTGTCATTCGCAAATGTTAAATTACTTGTTTATGTCACGAAGTTGACATATTCATAGCGAATGAAGAGTATAATAGTTCAATATAATAATAATATTAAATATACCAACAACAACAACGACAATAATCATCATCATCATCATAATCATGATCATGAATATAGTAATGATAGTAGATTGAAGAAAATGAAATAACGTTAACGAAGTAATGAAAGCTTAACAACGAAATGAAAAAGTACAGTCACCTCGCGGGAACCATAATCGAAAATGAACCCGTTTTATGGTAGAACGTTCTATATACATACACATATGTGTACTTCGTTATTAACGGCGCGCGAACTTTCGAAATTGTATGCACAGTAGAACGTGTACATATGCATAACTCCTACTGTTTCCATCATAATACATAAGATACATATATCCAAGATAAATCAACTGACCTTTGTAGATATATAAAATATTCCTATACTTATCTCGAATATCACCCCTTGACTTACGCATAAATTATTACGCTTTTTATTACCTTTTTATTTTTATATACTTAGAACGCAAACTAGGTGCAACTCACTGAACACAATTTCAACAAAACGAGTAGATACGTAGAAATTGTATTTTAACGATAAGACACATTCAGAATAGATATCTACATATTTTCAATCCGTTCGAAGATAAATGAATCGAACAACGCTCTTGATAGAAAATATTATATTCATTATTCATGAAAATTATTATTCTCGTATGGCTTCTCGTGTTAGGATATTTTATAACGACATCATGATATACGAATTTCGTCGAATCAAAAATTTTCGATTATCTTTGAGAATTTTCTAACGTCAAATGATTCACCATGTACAACACGTTATAAAGTGGAACGTGTTTACGAAGTAGGACAGAGCACACGTTTGCTATAGCGATATAACGTCGTTCAGGTTTTACGTTTCCCTATGGAACGTACGCTACTCCTTGATGTCGTTCAATAAATTTCCTTTTGTCTTGAATTACGGATTTTCTTCTCCTTTTTTTTTCTTTTTCCATTCTCCTTCCGTTACTACTAAAGCATTATCCTTCTTTCTTACTCTTTTTCTCTTTCTAGCAGCTTATAGAATCGTTTTGTTTCCTCTCTGAAGAGTTATCGTTGCGATAGGACAAATCGAATGGTCTTGGCAAATTCGAAAATATACTTTCCTACCTGGTGTTCGATTTCTCCAAGCAAATGGTGCGCGATAAAGTCATTGGCCATTACAATACCACCCTCGCATACTACGAAAACAAAAACACGACACAACAAACAACCAAACGAGCTTTTATATAGGATACTCTTAAAACTTGTCGGATCGAATTTTATATACGTACAAAGTTACTAAAAACTCTAATAAGCCCAAAGTAAATTTAAAAATCGAAAGACTTTGCTTTTGTAAATAATTATGATATATCTAATGTAGGTAATATAAAAACATTTTATTTTATTATTTTTGACTATATCGTAATTCTAATAGTTGTATTCTATAAACAATTTTATTATGAACATTAATTTTATTTCTTTCGTATTTCGTCAAGGAACTGAATATATATTTACTTAAAATTAAAATCATTATCTTTCTAAAATTAATTCTTTTACTTTATCTTAATTTTAATAGTTGATTTTTATACTCAATTTTATTATGAATTTTAACTTAATTTATTTCATATATCATAGACTAATAGAATATACGTTTAGTCGAAATTGAAATCATTATATTTTTAAAATTATATTTTTGACTTTATCCGAATTTTATGAGTTGATTTCTATACTCAATTCTATTACGAATATTAACCTAATTTATTTCATATTTCGTCGAAAATTGAAATCATTATCTTTTTAAGATTATCTTTCCAAAATTTTTTTTTTCGACAATCCTAATTTTTAGTTGATTTCTATTTCATTATGAACGTTATTTATTTATTTCATATTTCGTCAAGTGACCGAATATATGTTTAGTTAAGATTGAAATCATTTTAAAACACCCTGTATTATATTTTTTGGACGACGTAACAACGAGTTCTATCATTTCTAAATTCCACGGTAAGGAAGAGAAGATCCAGGAGAAAGGAGGAGATTCGCAAAAATATGAAATTTATTGTCCTCTCCTAGCCACTCGTAAATCTCCCATGCTAATGCGGACATGGATCTCGTCGTGAACGTAAAGAAGAGAGAAAGAGAGAGAAAGAGAGAGAGAGAGAGAGAGAGAGAGAGAGAGAGAGAAAAAGAGAGAGAGAGAGAGAGAGAGAGTAAAAGAGAGAGAGAGAGAGAGACGTTCTTCATATGCTACAGAAAAGCACACGTGTTTTCAACTGAGGAAAAGAGAGAGAGAGAGATAGAGAGAGAAATAGAGAGAGAGAGAGAGAGAGAGAGAGAGAGAGAAATAGCGAGTGTCTAGCATATGCTACTATTGCCAAGTTTTACTCCGATATGTCGATTCTTTCGAAAGGGGATTGGGAATGATCGATATTCCATACGTGTTGCATAAAATGCGAACGGAATTGCCGGAAGTCTCGTATGTTTCGAGAAAATTTATATCTATCTGTATAAGTTTGAGAAAATGCATCGTATAAGAATAGCACGATGAAAGATGCAATTTGTATGAACCAATATAATCGTTTATCCATACGAATTATTACCTAACGAATTATTACCTAACGAAATATTAATTATCGCTCGATACGTGTAACACGTGAATTACACGTGAACGTATACATAAATCGTTGTAGATTTTTCTTCTTCTTTATTTTTTTTTTTGTTTTCTAATTTATATCTTGTTCGATTTTAGTTTTTCTTTTACTCATTTACGTTTTTTTCTTCCGTAAAAATTAAAAAAATTAAATTTGAAAAATTTTGAAAATTAAAATCGCAAAATTCTCCTTGAGATATTTCTTTTGTTTATTTATATACTTATTTATTCTTTTCAACTTACGTAGAATAGGAGGAACTATAAAGATTCTAATCGCACGAATCATCCATCTCGTGAAGTACACGCGCGTAGCGGCCACGTCGGAATACATTATTACGTCTCCTACCCCAACGCCATAAAAATAAGTGCACGTAGGGTTGCCTTCTCTCCCGTAGGAGTTCCCTAATCTCAAGAAAATCGATCTCCAAGGGCGAATGGCCTCATTCTCGACCCGGAATCGTTCCCTTTTCCTTCCTAACCATCAACCTCTTTTCATTCACGGCTATGAAAAATATTTTTATTCTTTTCTTTTTCCAAAAAATAAAACGAAACTTGGAAAAAAAAGAAAATGACACCGAAAAGAAAAATAGATTTTTAGGGACCAAACAAGGTCCCTAAAAACAAAAAAAAAGACAAAAAAATTATTAATTTTTAACTACTTTATTTACTACTTAAAAAAAAAAAAAGTAAGAAAATATAGGATAAACAGATCGATTTCTTATGATCGTTAATTTTAAATTATCTCCGATGAACGTTAAATGATTTTTTTATAAATATTTGTTTATTATCTCTTTGCTATTTGTTTCTTAACACATCGTCAATCGAGAAATGAAAAGTTTCGTTTTTAAAAATGTTTCATAATTGCGAATTATTCGCATTACAATATATATGAATATCTACCCATCGGTAACCCATGTTATTTTATCTAATGTTTGTTAAAACATTGTTTAAACTGGATAACGAAAGATTTTAAAACATCAAAGGATTAGAAAGATCTTTTTTACTTGTTCTGTCGAGAACTTTACGGGATTGGTTCCTTCTTAAAGAGATTGATGACTCGCGAATGTTACTCGTATTTTTTTCACAGACGGATAATGGGAACGTAACTGTCATCGACGTTCTCTCTACAAGCTAGGACGAAATCCGGTAATACATAGCCACTCCAGGGACAACCTGGATATGAGTTACGATCGAGCGTAAAATATGTTTTTTTTTTCTTTTCGTGTGTAACAATTCGAAACGTCTTTCCTTCGTAATAACTTAGTTTTATATAGCAAAAAATTATCATACCTAATACACATATATGTAATATTGCAAATTCGATGTATTTATTAAAAATTTTCATATAAAGTATACGAATATACGATGCCTATCATTACTTTGTGATATGACGAATTACAAAAAAAACTACGAGTCAGAAATAATAGAAAATATGACCTTGAAAATCCTTCGTTCAAAATTTATAAAAACAAAAAAAAAAATACGAGATAAAACAACGAATTCATTTCAAACGGTAAATGTAATTTTTATTCATAAAATATCGTCATATTGAAATAACCGAGGTCATCCTATATAAAAGCGAACTAGAATTACAGTTTCAATTTCTTGAAAACAAAAAAAATTATTTTGAAAATATTTTTTTCGTTTAGTAATCAATAATTATTAATTTCCCTTTTCATTAATCAATTATTTATTTTTAATTAATTTTCCAATTATAAAACTTGAGAACTCCAATAAAACGGCTATTTGATTGTCTCAAATTATTTGTTCTTAAATTTAAATAATTTAAAATACGTCGAATTATTTTTCGATCGGTAAAAAGAAAGTTAAAAGTAATGAAAGAAAATGATCATAAAAAGATGTCTCGATCGAGTTTATCTAAAGTCTAAAATCGATTAAAAAAGAAAAAGATAACGTTGATTCTTGCAGAGTTCGTCTTTCCTATACCCTTAGATGCACCAAAAGGAGGGTTAAGAGAAGCAGAAAGGGGAACGAGATGGAATCCCTCAGCAACTTCGTAATCCGCCCTTGGCATCGTCTTATTACTAAAGGGACCTACGAAGAAGACGCAGAAGTCCGGCAACAACGACAAATGTTCTATGCCACCATATTGCCTTTTTTCTCTTTTATTGATGAGACATTTCTTACGGTGGTATTAGCGGTAGTGTTACAATGTTCGAATCGTTACTTACATCTTATTATTAATTTTAAACAGATCTTATTTAAAAGTTCAAATTATAATAATTTCAATCTTCTTTTCCATTTTTCCTTTATTTATTTTTTTTATCTTTAAAGAATATTTCTAAATGATCAGTCCTCAATCAATTCGTATATGTCAAAGTTTGACGGAAAAAGAAGTTGAGGAGAAGGTTTAAACCACAGGGCTTGTGTGTTTCAAAAGCGCAAAGTGCTAACGGCAAAATCGAAATTCTGAACTCTGCTTGAAATACTAAGTACTAAAGTGCATGTAACAGATACATGTAAATGCGAATATATATAAGATAAATCGTGTAATTTGAGAATTATTTATACGATCATTTTTAATATCATTGATTTCCGAAATATTTTTGTTTTGTCTGTCTATAGTCAATATAATACTACATAAGTGATACATTTTTTGTAGATTATCTTTTATATTGGTTAAATAGACAAAGATGAAACGATCACATTATACGATCATGTTATATTAATTAAATTAATTTAAATTAATAATTTTCATTTTTAAACATTATATACATATGTATGTAGATATATATTATTTTATATTATATTATATATATACAAATTAATTTATAAATTAATATATGAATTAATATATTATATATATAATATATATAAATAATATATGTTATATGTTCATATATATAATATACATATTCTTAGAGATTTCCGTCATCTTCTTTCAACTTAAAAGTCAGTATAAATAATATATATAAAAAGATATATATATAATATTTTACAATGACAATTATTAATGTAACATAATTTAATTAATATAAGATGAAAATTGTATTACGCAATATAAGACAAATATCATTAGTCAGAAATCACGAAGACGTGAAAATATATACGGCGAACAATTTATATGATTGTTCGGGACATCTGACGGTGTGGAAAATTGAAATTAATTTCGAATGAACCGAGTATGACGGTAATCTCAGAAATATGTCGCTCGAGAACATAAACGAGCCCGAAGTACGATCATAATTTAGAACTTGAGAGGAGCACGTAGAATACGTACGTGCGTTTACGTATATAATAGCCATAATTGTATCTCCTTTCGAGAAGGATCGCCGACTTATGGGAGCTTTAAGGGCTACGAAAGAGAGCTTTCTCGGTTTACTTCGTCGAGTTCTTTTAAGGAACGAACTTTACCTCGTTTTTCCTCCTTTGAATTTCTACTACTATGAAAGAAAATACAGAGTCATAGTTAATGTAGACGATGAATAATCGGCCGTAAACGCGAATAGAGTACTTTTACTAACATAAGCGACTTCTTTTTTTTTTTGTTTTTTTTTTTCTTTAAATATGAAAAACTTCGAAAAGAACTTCGCACAAAAGCGAAAATTCTTTTTCGATATAGCAAAGAAATTATGGCCAACTTGAATAAAAGGGTGAATATTTTTTATTTTATTTTATTTTTTTTATTTTAAATTAAACAATATGTTTGGAATAATAGGATATCCGTATATCAATATTAATGTAAATATTCGTCAAAGTTGTACTATTACTTATAAACGTTTCAGGAACGACATTTATCCGAAGTGAAATTATTTAAAGTCGAACTGAAACTAAAATTTGAGATATCGAACGAGACTTCAGATATCGTATTACGAGATTCGAATGGAAAGGGAAAAAAGTGTCGACCGATCTCGGAAATAAGTAATCTTCAAAAAGAAAAAATTGAGAAAGAAAGACGAATGGTCACGATACCTAATGGAGAATCGAACGAGATACATTCTGTGTATAAGCTGTGACTCGAATAAAGTCTAACAATTTCTTATAGAATTTATTTTTCTTCGGCTTAAAAGATAGAATCGAATTTTTTTTCAGTCTTCTAATTAAAAGTCAAAAACTTTTATCTCTTTCTTATTCTTCTTCTTCATCCTCTGATGATAAATAACATAAATGTTTTTATGCGTTTTGAAACTTTATAACGAGTCACCCTGTACATAGGATGGAGCCATCTGCTTCGATGGAAAGGGTCGTCGCACCCTCGTATCCTCCTTCCTAAAGAAAAAGACGGAGACGGAAAGAGAACGAAACGGATTTTCCTGAAATTAGAAATTGGAAGCCTTTTTCAGTCACGCGTGCGGGTACACATCTACGAGCTTATTTCGAGAGCCAGTCGATATCCGGTAAATTCAAGAAAAGAGAATAGAAAAGAGAGTACCTAAGTCATTGTTATCTATGTACATACCTATTTTCTATCTATGTAAGTATTTTCGATGTTTCAGCTTCAGCAGAGAGAAAGAGAGAGAGAGAGAGAAAGAGAGAGAGATTAGATAGAAAGAAGGGCTGCAATTTTCGGACGATCGAGAAAAGACGATGATACACGAGCGATTACACCGTAAATAATCGATAAATGGAGCCACTCGATACGGATAAAGAGTCGGCCGATTTACTGTAAGCTGCATGAGTCGCATATCCTTCCACAGTATAGAATATATATTACATGTATACACACATACACACACACACATATGTATACATAAATAATATATACCGTAGAGTGTTTCGAACCATTTTCTTACTTGAATTTTGGTTTAGAATGTTTCTTATTTCTACGATATATTCAGATAATAGTGAAATATGACGAAACTCTTGAAGATATTAAAGAGAAAAAAGACAAACAAGGAAAGAATATTACATATGTGCGCATGTACGCACGTACATATATTTACGTAATTAACGTATATCGAATTATCTATGAAAAATGTTATGAACTATTCTTTTACTTGAAATTTATTTTTGAATACCTTTTATGTCTATGATATATTTAAATAATAGTTAAACGTGAAACTTTTGAATATCACACACAAAAGTATATATACATAAAATATATATACACATATATGTATACACACACACACACACATCCATATATATATATATATATATATATATATATACATACATCATGCATGCATAGATAGATACACACACACACACACACACACACATTTAAGTAAATAATGTATATCGAAGAGTCTAAAATTTACAATATTAAAATTTACAAACTTAAAAGTTACAAACTATTTTTTACTTCAATTTTTGTTTTAAATGTCTCTTATTTCTACGATATATTCAGGAAAAATTGGAATATGAAACTCTTGAATATTATACATACACACACACACACATGAATATTATATATATATATATATATATATTATATTCACGGAATTGGAAAATTGAAGGGAAAGAAAAAGAAACAATATGAGTACAGTCTTATGCAGATATCCATGGAGCAAATTCAAAAAAGAAACAAAAAAGAGAAAAAAGAAAATAAAGAGAAAAGTTTGAATTAAATTCGAAGACTCAGTATCGAGACAGTACACACGTGTTCTGCTTTCGTAATATCGAAAAGCTTAAAGAGATGTACGAGATGCAATGTTTTTCGAGATATACACAGCGATATTCCATTGCACGCTTTACTTCTCCGAAGGGAATGATTTCGTAGTTAACTCACTGGAATAAATTTGAAATCCCGTGAGAAGAGTGAAGGGGAGGAGTTAACTCACACACGAGGGAAGCGTAACGTGTCGAAATTTCGAATTGTTGTAACGCGATAAAGTTTCTATAAAAATAATGGACTGTCGCACGCGATCGATACACACACAGAGGATAATAATTAAACAACATACTAGGTGTCCAATACGTAACAAAAAATGCTTCGATAAAAATCGTTCGAAAATATGTACGTATAAATATTTATGTCTATATCGTAAAAATGATTTTTCGTTTAATTTCATTTCTTCTTTTTTAATCTATATTTCTTTTCTCTTCTTTTCTTCTTTTTTTTGTTTTCAAATCATTGAAAATAAAAAAAGATATTTCAACGGATCAAATTGAACGATACACTCCGTATCAATAAAAACGAGTGAATGAAAATAACAGATTCAGTTCAACCAAATTGGTAGAATACGTAATAGTAGAATATAATTATTCTAGTTCTCGATGCTCTTATACAAATGCATTGGAAATTTCAAAAGGTAGACAGACAGACAGAAAGGTAGACAGGCAGGCAGGGCAGACAGACAGACAAACAGACATACGGATAGAAAGCGAGCCTTGCGGATGTAGTATCGAGGACGTCGTCCCTTTTAAAAGGGAAACATCAAAGGGAGAAGTTCTACGAACTGGAAAATGCTAATAACTGGATCGTACACGAATATTTGAGAATATTTTAAGAAGAGTAAAATACTCGAAGGAGAAAAGAAACGTTATATATTTTCAAAAAATATAAAGAAAAAAAAAACAATAAAAAAATAAGAAAAGAAGAAAATATAAAATTTCTACGACGTAAAACCATCCCCTTCGAAATTATAAAAAGAATAGCTTCTTTCGTCGAGTTTCCTTCTCTTGCGATATTTCGTATCGTAAAATTTCCAAAGTATTCCTAGATCTTACGAAGACTTTCTAATATCATTACGGACCCGAGACAACTTTGTTCCGTCACTTTCGTTGGAATATCGAAGTAATCTCACTGTTGGAGATGCTCTTATCGAAAAACGAGATGTACGTTTTCGACGTTCGTAACTGTACTATCTAGAGATGTTCGCGAAAGCACGTGCGAAATAGAAAGAAGAAAAGAATTCAAAAAAAAGAAAAAAAGAAAGAAAGAAAGAAAGAAAGAAAGAAAGAAAGAAAGAAAGAGGGATAGGTGATGTTACTCGAGGAAGCAGTAGCAGCAGCAGCCACTCCTTACAATCCCTCTTACACCTTCACCCAGCCACCCAACCCTTCTCCTTTCTCCACTTCAGCCCTCACCACTCTGTTTCGTCCTTTTTCTCACGCCTACGGAAGTGGATGCAGACGAGAGAAATCGCCATTTCTCCCTTCTTCGCCTCTCATCCTCACTAACCTCACTCCCTTCAACTCTCGCGCGTCCTTTATCTCTGGCACTTTTCTTCGATCTTTTCATCTTTTCTGCTCTTTGCACTTTCTCTCTCTCTCTCTCTCTCTCTCTCTCTCTCTCTCTCTCCTTCCTTCTTTTTTTCTCTCTTTCTCATAAACCCTACTACCCTTTCTTTCCGCCTACGCATTACGCTTTAACATTTTATGCAAGGCGTCAAGTACAATCACGGACACGAAAATGGAAGGGTTCGAAAAATTCATTGTTTCTTTCAACTATGACATTTGTATTTGTGTATTTGTGTGTATGTGTGCGTATTATGTATCATTATATCGTTTCGTTGTTTTCGAAAAGTACGAGGAAATATTTCCAGTTAGCGAATTACTTTATTCTTCAAAATTACGAGACACCGTAGTTTATCATCTTCTTTTGTCTCTCTCTCTCTCTCTCTCTCTCTCTCTCTCTCTTTCGTTTCTGTGATTATTATTTTTTGCTTCTATCATTTTCGTAATCATTTCCTTTCATTTCTGTAATCATCTATTTCGGTAATTAAATGTAATTTCTTTTTCTTTTTTTTTTTTTATGTAAAGAAAACATTTGTATTGTATTCAGTTGAATAAGTAACTATTTATAGTCAGCCATTATATACCTAAACATGTTCGCGTTTTTCTTATCTACATAGTGATAATAGTTAAAAATAAATATATATATATATAATGACAGCATCTACTCACAAATTGATCGAGAATATGTTTGTCGTGTAACGGCTCGTTAATCGAGATAGTAACGCAAATGGAGTCATCGAATTTCAATCGACGTTTGTTCGTTTGCTGGAATAAAAAAAAAAAAACAAAAAGGAAAGAAGAAAAAAAATAAAACCCTGCGACAAAGCTTTTAATGCTAGTTTCCATTTGATCATCGGAAAAAACGTTCCGCCACTTTTCGTCAAAAATTTTGTTCGTTAACGAAGAATTTGAAAAAAAAGAGACTGGTACGTCATAACTATCGCTTTGATTTAAAAATACAATACTCAAATCGACAAAGAAAGTTTTATCGAAGATTTCATCGTGAGTACAGATTTCTATTATTTTTATATTATTCATCGCAATCATTGAACGAAGTTTCATAATAAAGAATTATTATGAAATTCATCGTTAACAAAAATTGATTTCAAACTTAAAAAAAAAAAAAAAAGAAAGAAAGAATTAAGAAACGTGAATTTAATCCGTACTATTCTTCCTTCTTTACCGATGTAACTAAATCGTCGTTTTTTGTGAAACATAACGTTACAATGTAACACTTGTAACAATTGATATTAAGTGAATTAAAACAAATGATTCTTCGTACTTTTTGATAATAATTTTCTTTTCTCTTCTTATACAATTTCTCTCTCTTTTTTTTTATACTTTACTCGTCATATCCAACACGATCGATATCGAAAAAAGAAGAAAATTAAATAAAAAGAAAAAAATAATAATAATAATAAATAAATAAAAAGAATAACCAGTCACGTCGTAGTGTAGTATAGTATAGTCGAAGTACTCTACAACCGCGAAGTCATCCGGTAGAAAGTACGCTATTACGAACGGCGTATTTGATGTTAATAAGAGCGACAGCTCTTGAGTTATTATTACACGATACGAAGCTCGCGAAAATCGTTACCTTGACGTCGATGCCTGTAACGAGGAGTGCAATTTCGTACGCGGAACTTTCTAATGAACTCGACTAATTGCACGGAAATAAGAGCGAAACGCTGCCAGACGTCGAACGCGTTTCTGTCGCAAAAGACGAAGACGAAATACGACGAAGAAGACGAAGAAGAAAAAGAAAAAAAATAAGAAAAAGAAAAAGAAGATGAGAAAGAGGAAGAAGCTTCGGCAGGTTCGCAAATTTTACTTCAAAGATTCGACGTGAAGCTTACAAGGCAGGCTGGGAAGAATAGTAAGGAAAGAAAAGATAACAGAAGAAAAAAAGAAGAGAAAGAAGAAGAAGAAGAAGAAGAAAAAGAAAAAGGAGAATGAAGAGCTTCCTTTTTCTTAAAAGCTCCGAGAGCTTGCTGCGACGTGACCCAGATGAAAAATCGTCTTCTAGCTCTGTTCGGCCCAGCCCTTTTTAAAACCCTCCTCAGCACCATTCCTTCTCTCTCCTAACATCTTCCAAAAGCTTCACGATGCTCGTGAATTACTTGACGTTGACTGTAAAAGCGGTTTATGAAACGTTCTTGTCATTTCTCTTCAACGACGTGCCCCGTCGTTGCTGATTCGAAACTCACATCTTCTCTTTTTTTGTTCTTCTTCTTCTCCTTTTTCTTCTTTTTCTTCTTCTTCCTCCTCTTCTTTCTTCTCTTCTTCTTTTTCTTTATTCTCTATTTATGCACATATATGTATGTATACTATACTTTGCTATCTTACAGCATTTATGTCGTCGACTTTATCCCGTCGTATCCAGATGTTAAGCAAAAAATTCTCTTGCAATGAAAAAAAAAATGACATTTTTATTTATTTTCTTGTCGGAGTATAGATTATCTTGTTCTTTTTTCCCTCTTTTTCGTTTCTCTCCATTTTCCCCATTTTATTTTTGTCCTTGTTTGATACATTATGCATCCAAGTGTCAAATTGCTAAATTAACAAATTCAAGTTATAATACATTATATACTATGATATACTATATCATGCTAAATCTTCTATAACAAGTTTCTTAATCTTTTTTACTGTTCGACTTAATAAATTTGTTTTTGTAATGTTAATGGTTATCCAAATGTTTCTGATAAACACTTTTGAAGAACCCGATGAGCTGGAGTAATTGTATATTATTTTGAAGACACGACTGTTAACGCTAACTCGTACAGTACATTCATCATTCTCTCAACTCTCTGAAAATCTCTTACTTGAATTAATCACTTTCCTCGTTTTGGCGTAATGCTGCTAGCAAGATATCATTTCGCGGCTCATTAAAAATTAAGGTTGAGAAACGTTTGTTCTGTACGAACGATTGTTACATCGAGTGAAAAAGATATTTATGAATTAAGTTATCAAGTTGTTATTTCAACGTAAAATTGAGAAACGTGACGAAGTCAATACACATTTAAACAAAGCCAATTAACATTTAACTGAAAATCCAATCGAAGAGAATAATTCTATCGATCTCGTTAATACTTTTTGCCGAACATACGACAAAATAGGATAGAAAAATACATTGATATGACATTAATGCAACCATTATCTCGTTTTGTGCTTATACTATTTCCCCTTTTCCCCTTCAACCCTCAACCTCGAAGAATAATAACGAGGAGAAGGACAAGTCAAAATCTCGTTAGAGTGTTGGAGAAGAGACGGGGAGACGAAAGAAGACAGATACGGCGTGTACATACGTACATACATACATATATACAGACATACATACATATATCGTGATGACATTCGATTTCATACATCGTCGGATGGATATACCATACTTCGGTTTCTTCTTATTGCCTATAAAAAGGTTATTTTCAGTTCGGGATATAAATTATACTGCAAGAATTAACGACTGTACGCATGTTGAAAAGGAAATGTAAATAGCGACACGGACAAGTTCAACCAACGGCCGTGTGTCTCGGTCGTATTCGAGGTGTTAGACGGACATGCAATGAAATGAGTATGATAAAGAGAAAGAGGGGGAGGGGGAGAGAGAGAGAGAGAGAGAAAGAGAAAGACATTTCCACTACCGTCAGCATCAGCACACGTTGATAGAGTAAAGTAGATGGGCAAAGGGAAGAGAAGGGGAAGGGGAGGAGAGGGGAGGGGAGGGGAGGGAGAGGGATGAAGCGAGCTTTCGCTTCGGTTTGCGAGCCCACGTGCGTTGAACGCGTGCACGCGACCATGGCACGCGACTACTACTAGTTTCCCTGTTTGCTTGTTTGCCCGGTTACGATTCCTTTCCTCTCCTCTCCTCTCCTCTCTTCTTCTCTTCTCTCTTTTCCTCGTTTGCTTTTACCTGCTGCTCGAACACCGTGAAGTCGGCAAGTTGGCAGGCAGGTAGGCAGGTAGGAGAAAAACGATCGGCACATAGATAAGCATGGGAAATGGAGAACCACCGGTGGTACTACCTTATAACCATGCACTGATAAATATTCTCAGATATGCATAAGTCCTGTTACATCGGGTTTAATTATCGCGGAATGGAATTACTGAAGAAGAAAATGCAATGTTACAACGTATATGTTTCGACGATATCGTTGAAGGATTATTTCGGATTATTGTCGAGATTTTTTTTCTTTTTGTATGGGGGAAAAGGGAGATGAGGAGGAAGGTGAAGAAGAGGAAACTCTGATTGAGATTATTTTTTCTATTAAAGGTATTAAGAAATATCTAAATATACTTTTTTGATATTTTATCGATTCGTTTATCCATGACCAACCACAAGCGACCTTGACGATCGCTTGAACTTGCCAATTCGAAGAAGAAGGTTTAAGAGGAACCGAGAAAGAAACGCGACTTTTACGTGGGCGAGCTATTACCAAGAGACGGAATCTATATTTACCGGGTTTATATACTTGTCAGGGAAAGAGAGAGAGAGAGAGAGAGAGAGAGAGAGAGAGAGGGAGGGAGGGAGGGAGGGAGGGAGGGAGAGAGAGAGAGAGAAGGAAAGAGAAAGAGAGAGAGAAGAAGCTAGGTTATTCCTCTTTGTTCGGCTATACCTATTTTCCGACGCGTCTCACAGACTTGGATTCCTTCAGGGTGAAAACAGAGAAAGAAAGAGAAAAGAGAGAGAGAGAGAGAGAGAGGCAAGAGACTTTGGCAATTCTCCAATGGGATTTTCGACCGAATTTGTTACGTCCTCTCTTCTCTTTATTCCTTTCTCTCTTTCTCTTTCTCTCTCTCTTTCTCTTCTATTTTTTTGTTCCACTTAGAGCAGAAAGAGAACGCGAAATCCCAGGGAAACGAACGACCACTAACAGTACCGATCGCTATCACTATCACCGTTCGAGCTAGACTGTCGATAATTGAGGTGTCGATGTCTGAATCATATCGGTCCAGAGTCGGACGCGTTGGCAGTCTACCAACTACTCGTCACTATCGGTGTTTGTACTGTTGACCGAAGAACAAAGGTCTCTCTCTCTCTCTCTCTCTCTCTCTCTCTCTCTCTCTCTCTCTCTCTCTCGCTTACTCACTCTCTATCTAACTCCACGAATGCAGGTCGAGTACCCATCGAACTCCAGCAGTTTGCTTTTAAACACGATGTGACCAACCCTCTATGTTAAATATATCGCCCTTTAAAAAAATCGATTTTTCCATGTAATTGTTTTATCCTGATTCCATTTTTCTATGTATTTCAAAAATCGTGAAAAAGTAAAAAAATGAATGAAATCCTGACATCTCACCGTTTGATCTTTACGTCGCATTAAACTCGATTTTTCAACGAAATTCGTTCACAAAAGTTTCTTTTCTTTCGATTTCCTTTTTCTTTCTCTCTTTTTCAAAAATAGAAAGATAGTTAAAAACAAAAAGAAAATAAATCCAGTAAGTGATCTCAAATTCGTATAAACATTTTATCGGCGAACGTTGAATGCATATCATACCGAACGTCAGCATGGATAAATCGTAATTAGGATGCCATGAAGGTTTAATTTCGGTAATTACATTACTATCGATAATGGGTCGCGCGAAAGGCAAATGAGAGAGAGAGAGAGAGAGAGAGAGAGAGAGAGAGAGAGAGAGAGAGAGAGAGAGAGAGAGAGAGAGAGAGAGAGAGATAGGCTGATAACAGCCATTCGCTGCAGGACTCTACAGTATGTAACCGGAAATCCTAATTAATGGACAATACTCGAGAGATATCTAACGTATACATGACTTCTGCGAATAGGATAGTTTCCTAATCAAGGTCACGAGATCGCGAAGAAACGAATTTTTCTTAAGAACAACCGGTCGGCTCCCTCAACAGATTGTTATTTTCAAACTCTCGCTTCGTTGAGTTCGACCGTTGTCGTCGTTGTCGTCTTTGTCGTCCTGGATCTTAAAGGAAAAAAAAAAGTAAAAACAAAATAAAATAAAAAAATAAGCAAGAAAAAAATCTGATTGGAAAGTTTCACTGTAGCTCGTTAAGATCAATTTCGATTGTCCGTGAGTACATGTAGTATAATAGTACAATCTCGTCATTTTATTTCTCTCTCTCTCTCTCCCTCTCTCTGTCTCTCTTTCTCTTTCGCCTATCTTCGATTTACGATAATCGTAAGAAATTATAGACAGAACGAAACAAGTTACTCGATCAACTTAACGCACACGTGCACGAGTGCGAACGTAGCGAGCATAAGGAACGTTCATGTGCATTAAAGAACATTGTGTTTCGATTCAATGCAACGATATTCCTCTTCATCCTTTTTGTCCCGGATACGTTTACCCTTATCTTTCTCCTTGTACACGCTTCGATAGTTAAGTCCAACTTGGATTAAACGAGAATGCCGTTTCAACGCGGCACATTGAACTTGACCTACCTCAAATCAAGAACTGAAACTATATGAACATAGAAAATCTTATCTTTATACGAGGCTAATATCTTTCGAATCTCGTTAAGTTTCATTAAAATTCTTAATCGTTAGAAAAATTCATTTATACCATTTCTCGTAACACGATCTACGTGTGTTGTTACTCATATTTTTTCTTCTTTTTTTTTTCTCTTTGTTTTTTTAGAAAGTCGAAGAGAATCGAGGAATCATCTTTTTCGTTTCACGTTACAATATCCCAACGAAGTAATCGAATAATAATTTTTTTTATCGAACGATCGGGAAATGATCTTGGATTGATCGGTAATCGTATTCGTTTATTCGATCTTCTATGCAATATGAAATCCATAGCAAATGGAATATAGCCTCGAGTGTAACTTCGATATTCCATGAAGGGGTAATTGATTGACGTTTGGGTGGACGGGCGGATTTTGCGGATAAATTTCTCGTTGGCAGCTAATTCGACTACTCTCAGAACCAGTAACGTATACATGCATTCAATGATTCGATTCATATATAGGAATCAGAAATTCTGAGGGTAGATTTCTCGGTATTCCGAAATGATACTGTAAATTTGATCACGGATTATATCAGACATGTAGGATTTCAAATTTCATAGAACCTGATCTGCTTATTCGTTACTTTCTTACTTTTAAATCCTCTAAGTTGAATAAATATTAATCTGAGTTGATTAAAATTATTCTGACTTTATTTTAATCTTTTAAAATAATTGTTCAATTATGATGAAATGTAATATAACTCTCGAACTATTAAATCAAGAATCTGAAACGATAGTATCATCTTCGCTGGTTTATGCAACAGAATGACACAACATTTTTTCTCATAAAATTTTGGATTTACGGGACACCATGTGTATTATAGCATATATGACTATATTATAATTTCATGCGTATTATAATATAACCTATGATGACATTCAGAAAGAATACAAAAAGAACTTTGAACAATTTTAAACGATTCAAGCGGATATCATTTTTGACAGTTCGCAAACATTTGAAGAAACGAGGAAAAAATACAAAATTCAAAGTTCATTAGAATTTCATGGAATATTAAGATCTTTTTAAAAGTCTAAATAAAATTGTTCGCAACAAGGAAGAAAACGAACTTTTTTTATTATTATATTATAAAAAAATTTAATATATAAAATATATTATTTTTCAAGAGATATTATTAGAATATACTTTTATTTAGTATATAAAATATATATATATATTATTTAAAATTATATTATTTTATATTATATATCTATATTAATTCATAATATAAAATATATATCAGTTAATAAAAGAATGTACATTTGAACGATTCAAGTTATTAAGAGGTAGTAAACGTTTATTCTAAGTCTTTATTTGAACAAATAAATAAATTCTACTCTATTCTGTATAGTTGTTTATATAATATATAAATAAATAGTTTGTATATATAATATACAAAAATAAAATAGAATAAAAAAAGGAAAAAAAGAAACAAACATATAATAAAATAGTATACAATATAATACACGTGTTATTCGGATAAAAAATTCAAAAAAAATTTACATACATACATACATACATACATACATACATACATACATACATACATACATACATACATACATACATACATACATACATACATACATACATACATACATACATACATACATACATACATACATACATACATACATACATACATTTATATATAAAAATATAACTTTTAGAGATAGAAGCTTTTGTCTTACGCATAACAAACGAGTTAGCATAAGAACGATACCTTGGAGAAAGACTTCCCGTAAAATAGAACGTGTAGTAGGTAGGTATATGGCTATGGCATTCCCGGCGAACTTAGTTTTAACATTATCGACGCTCCTCGAAAGTTACGGTAGAAGTACCAAGGAAGATCTCGTAAAAGAAGAGCTGGGCTTGATATACGGTTAGTAGTTTTCAGCCACATGGGAACCAAATAGGCTTTTCGAATGTCCTCGTGTCGTACCGGAAACTGAAATAACGCGAGCCCACGTTTCACCGTGGGAAACCGTCACACATGTTGAACGTGTAGATCGTTTCTCGCTTCGAATTAACAAATAATTAGAAAAACATTTTTTTTTCTTTTCTATATAAGATATCTACAGGGCAAAACATACACATCTATATACGCGTACAGTTAGTGAACATCTTTGGAATTATTTGTTTTATGAACAATTGTTGTATAAATAGTGTCAAGTAAACAAGAAAGACATATACATCTACATGTATATATATTTATTTATATCTTTCGATTTATTTGTTATATGAAAAATTGTTACATAAATACTGTAAAGCAAAAAAAAGAAAAGAAAGAAATGTTATCTAACTGAAATCTTTAATAACATTTAATATCCAATTTATATTTAAATGAAAAAAATTTTCATACTGAGTAACATACTTTTTAATTATTAGGTTTTAAGATCTATAAAAATTTAGTATATTTTTATTATACACTCGACATTCTATCGAATTTTGACATAAAAGAATATCACATTTCAGTTACAAATACAAAATATATGCAAAAAAAGTCATTCAATTTTTTGTGTGTATACATATATACTATATATATATATATATATATATATATATATATATATATATATATATATGCATATCTATACACATACGTATACACAATTTATATATGCACATATACAATAATTTTTTATAAAAGATGTAATTTTTAGAAGCACTACAAAATGAATTGGTTCGATGCTTCACATTGTATATACTTAGAATTAATTACAAACATTTCAATTTAATAATTAATTAATAAAGAATTATCCCTTCTATACCATTCATAATTATCGTCATTAAATATAATTTATCATTAACAAATAATTAAATATAATTCAACCAAGTTAAAATAATTAAACATAATATAATTCAAATCAAGACTATCATAATAATCTATCAAAATATAATAATAAACGATAAAATTTCGTTCTATTGGAATCTATCAATTAATAAAAGAATCGATAAACGTTATATTCACTTTATAAATTTCCCATTATCGATGAACGTTCTACATGTTATTGCATAAAATGGAAAAAGAAAAAGAAAAAGAAGAAGATAAATTCACTTTAAAAGTACTTAAGGAAGAAAATGATGTTCATAGATACCTAATATGGGAACAAAGTATGTATCACTTGCGTTATTTCATAACTCTGACAAATTGCATGATAATGGGCCAAGTCCATTATCGGGAATAACGTGTTTGTAAAGTTGATGTAGGTATCAAGAAAAAGAAAGAAAAAGAAAGAAAGAAAGAAAGAAAGAGAGAGAGAGAGAGGTGGGAGGGAGTGAAAGGAAAGAAGGGAAAGAAGCCAGATGCATAGCGAGCACCTTGTCGAGTTGTAGGCGTGAACTTCGACCTTGGCCTTTACGAAAGAACTTCATCGATCGATGTGCACATCGTCGTCTCGCTTAATTAAAATTTTTCTTTTGATCCTTAATGCCATTGCCGTTGCTTCTGCTGCTGTTGCTACAGTGAAGATGCATTTTGCTTGAATAAATTTTTTATCTCTTTGTCGATCTTTCCTTACGAAGAAGAATTTCTTTTATAAATTGTCACAAAGATCGTAATGAAACTGACTAAAAATTTTGCTTTTCATCCTTCAGAAAATTATTTTCTATAAAAATAATTCAATCGAGTAACGCGAAACGAAGAGATCTAATTATAACAAATTCATACTTTCTCTTCGATTTCTCTATAGTTTTAACACATTTATACATACATATATATATATATATATATATATATATATATATATATAATCGTAGAACAGTTTGATCTTATAATAATTGTTTGACAGGTAAGTTAAAAGAGAAAGGTTTCTAACGATAGCGTCTACGTTCTTATACGATAGAAATCGAGATCAAATATGTACTCCATTACTTTTTCCTTTTTTTTTCTTCTTTCTTTCTTTCTTAAGTATTTTGTTTTTACACGATTGGCGCCACGTACATTTTACGATGATATCCTTCCCACAGAAAGAGAGAGAGAGAGAGAGAGAGACGAAATCGGAAACGATATTATCGGTATTTCAATTTTCCACGATACTACCACACATACTAACACTAACAGCGGTAATTTCCGTCGGGATTTATCAGATACCTTGATATACCTTACTGATGCGTGTCGTTACGCTAGATTGACTTTTAATAATACAATTATAAGCCTACTATCGATCGAAGGAATGAGATCGGATATCATCGTAATGGGAAAGGCCGTCTTGTATATCGTGTATCGATAGAGGAGGCAATTTTTTTATCTTTCTATTTTTATTTTTTTTTTAAATGAGATTTGATGATGACGAAAACGTTTTCTTTTTTCTTTTTCTCGTTTTTTTTTCTTTTTTTTCTGATATTAATGATGCGAAGTACGGTGAATCTTTATGAGATCATTTGTGAGCAGTTTTTAATAAAAATGGAAGAATGCTGTCATCGTAGAAAGGAGATTGCGGATGTTCATCTATATAACTTTCTATGTAATAATGTAATATTTCTTTCTGATAATCTATATAAGTTATCTATGTAAGAAATGTATAACAAAAAATATATAACATATATACGGAGTGATAAAAGTTTCAATATCTTAAGGGCTTATAGTACTAACCGAGATCGATAAAAAATGTCTTATTAACGTCGATTCTAAGATCAATTCTTTCGATGTACATTTATTTTAATTATTTATCAACTTCCAATATCGTGAGTCCCTTGGCAATATATTGAATTCAAAATTGTTGAGATAAATTTATTATGAAAATAAACAAAAATTATTACTAATGTATTATAATAATAGGATATATGTACATTCAATATGTTGGCAAGGGATTTATTCACAATATAAAATAAAAATAATAAAAATAAATAATAGAAATTAATTTACATCGAAAGGGTTGATTTTAAGATCTATATTAATTCAACATTTTTTACTCATCTTAGTGAGTATTAAAAGTTCTTGAAATATTGAACTCTTTTTTATTTTTACATATATACATATATATACATATATTTTATGTATATATAAATAAATTATATTTATATATAGTGTACTAAATTTAAGTAGAATATATTATTTTGCATATTTAAAATATTTTAGATATGTGAAATAATATATCCTATTTAAATTTGTTATAAGGAACTATATCAACAGAATTTCTAACAATTATGTGAATTTATTTAAATACAAAAAAAATATTGTTTTATAATATATTTGTTTCATATATAGAATATAAATGAAATATTTTGTCATTTGTATCATTATTTTTCATTAATATGATTTGAAATGTAACAATAAATGGCGATAATTCTTTCAAGATTATCAACCCTAAATTAACAGCATATTCATTTATTAACATTAATTTATGTGTCAAAAATGTTCTATAATCGGTAGAATATACTATGAGTGTAATATATGTATACACTAATATATACAGATATATTTTCATTGTTCGAAAATAACCATATAAGAAAAAAAACTGACATATTCCGAGATAAATTATATCGTATAAAATATGAAAAATAAAAAACACTTTTTCGAGATAGATTAATGGCTCAATAAACTTCTATGCAAGTTCCAAATCTTTATACTTAAAAAGAAAAAAAATATATGAATATATTTGCATAACATTTACAATTTTCTTATTAAATAAACGTTCTTTTCAATGCTATGAAAAAATTTCAATTAAATTCGTCTGGCAGTTCGTTTAATAAAATTAATAAAAGAAAAAAAAAAGAAACAAAAAATATTTAAAAGTACAAAATATCACACTACAGCGAACATGATTACTAGTGTTATTACTATTAGAGTATGTGAACTTTGCTTTTCATTCGATCCTATCATTACTTTCTAGAAACTACGCCTAACTTCTTATCGATCCGGTCGCGTTGGAAACGACTAAACGATGAAGAACATCGATTATACTTAAAACTCGATACAACTTACACCGAAGGGATAGTAATCCATATGCTATATATATATATATATATATATATATATATATATATCCATACTTACGTATACATTCATACTTATATAGATACGTACAAATACATCCATACTTACATAGATAGTTACAAATACATCCACACTTACATATACATATACATATATATATATATATATATATTCATATACATTCATACTTACATATATATATACACACATATATACATACATTCATCCATACATATATACATATACATATATATATATATGTATGTATGTGTGCGTATGTGTACATATCACATATATATCATATACACACCATACATCCATATACACAATAATACGTCTATCCATAGATTCATAAGTACATATATCTATATATCCATAGATACATTTATACATACATATTGTACACATACACACATATATATATGTATCTTCTGTATATTATCAAAAGAAGGTAGTTCATGCGATACGATACGATACAACACGATACGATAGGTGAACGCATTCAACCGTCAAAGGATCGCTGACACGTAAATCAATTTTCTTACCGATGTGCCCAAGCAGCGATGCATGGAACGAGCAAACAAAGGTAGAAGACCTCGTTTTCTACCCGCCATCCCATACCACATTCTCCCACGGGAGTTGGAAAAATAAATTTTCCCTTACCCTGCTAGAGAACCTAAGAAGGAGGAACCTTCCTTCCAAGTCCCAAGAACAGTTCCCTCATCCTCCACCCTTTAAGCCCTCAACCGCGCGAGAAACTATAATCGTCGAAGCAAAAATTGAAACTATTATTTCACTTCCTAAAAACTCGAAACTTTCTTTCCCATTTGGTACAGATATATCTCGTTTTTCGAAGAAAACACTGCTGATAGTTCTCCAGAACAAAAAAGTAAAAAAAAAGAAGAAAAAAAAAACGAAAGAAAACGAGAACTCGTTGTACGTCTAGTTAACAAGAAAAAATATAACCAGACCAAGTTTTAGCACGTAAAATATTTTTTCCGCTCCCCTCGTCTATCTACCCATAGAAAAGAGAAAAACGTTGAGGGAAGCACAAATTCTCATTTCGTAGGTAGGTATCTTTACCGTCCAGAAAAATACACCTGCAAAGAGGAATGAAAACGCAGGACGATTATCTACCTGAACGTATAACGAGTGAGCAAGGAGAATGGAGACGCGTAAGCGTGAGTGCGCGCGCGCACGCCCGCGAGCGAGCACGCTCAGTTTTATGAGTGGAACTATTTCCAGACTGGCCGGTTCAACGAAACCAATGTTTTAGCTGGAGCGAGAAAGAGAAAAAGAGAGAGAAAGAGAAAGAGAGCAGAGCAACAACAACAGCAGTAGTAGCAGCAGCAGCAGCAGCAGCACTAATACCAGCACTAGACCAGCACTAGCACCAGCACCAGCATCAGAGCACCAGCAGCAGCAGCAGCAGCAGCTACGTGCTTTCGTCGCGTTAACACGCTTGGTCTGGTCTCTTTTTAGCAACACACGCTGGCACGCACGATCTATAAACTTAATAATTTCAAGGAAAGCCAACCACCAACGATATCCTAATTCGAAAAGGTTAACAAACCCAGTAACTATTTCTCTTTCTCTGGAACGATTGTAAAACCTTCTTGCTTATTTCTTTTGCTTGCCAGTAAGAAGTTTGAATTTTGTCGAATAATATGTATAAACGTGTGTTGATTAGAATTAATTTATTATTGTAATATAATTATTAATATATAATGATGTATATAATAATTTTTAAAGAATATATATATATAAATATTATTACTAATATATATTATATATAATGATATATAATAATATATATTAAATCATATAATGAATCATATAATAAATTATTTCTTATTTATATACTTATATTACTATATACAGATACATACACCTATATAGGATATAACAAAATTAAACGGCATAATTTTTCGAACAGTTTCCTGATACGTAAGGAAAAAAAATTACTACGTTCTATCAATCTGGGTTCATATTTAATTTTTGAGTTTTAAGAAGTTCCAAGTATAATCTTGTTGCATCTTTATCCGTCAAACTATAAACGAAATGTGTAACTGATAGGAATGCATTATTCATTTGAGTACATTGTCTTATCAACATAAGAAAACGAATAATACAGATTCAATACGTAAAACTCTAGTAACAGCTAATTCGTTTCGAAGTTAGAAAATTTTCAAGCATGTTCGTAATCCAATGAGACGAGGAACTGAGAATTGTTGTATTCAACCAGGCGATGGACATTTCGAATATTTCATGTAAAGAAATGTCAACGGAGTTTATTATAATCCCAACGAACAAACAAAATTTTTTTCAGATTCAGATCATACTTTAAAGTTTTGTCAACTCAAAAATTAAATATTTTAAATATCTTATATATAAATATATATATTTATAAATATATATATATAAATATTAAAATATTTATATATATATTTATAAATAAAAATTTTAAATAAAACCCATTGTCGATACAAAACTATTTTCTTTTTCCTTCTCTACATACGAAAAATCCATTCCCGTAACTTTGCCGTGTAATTTTATTACGCTTTGTACGATCAGAAAAAAAAAGAAAAAAGAAAGAAAATTAAAACATTAATTACTGTTATATTACCATTAATTAATTACATGCTATTAAAGTAATTTCGTTGGAACATTTACTCATGCTCTCAGCTCTCACCGACAATGAATCATAATTCTTAGGATCTCAACAATATCATTTAACATCGTCACATTCAGATAAAATTAATTCGATACATGAAATGCACCGTAAAATTTAACAAGATCACGCTCAAATTCGTTCCTTCGTGTCTTTATCGTAATTTATTCTTTTTTCTTTTTTCTTTTTTTCTTTTCCTTTTAGACGGAAAGAGGAAATATCCAAGGATACTCGAAAATCATTCCGTACACGTGCTTCGGTAACACTGCGAAGCACGAAACGCTAGCATAGAATGTTTCTTTTCTCTATTTCTTCCGTCTTCTTTCTCTCTCTCTCTCTCTCTCTCTCTCTCTCTCTCTCTCTCTCTCTGTCTCTATTTCTCTCTCTCTCTCTTTCTCTCTCTTTTACTATGGTCGATCGATAAAGCGAGCTTGCTGAGCGAGGAGGATGGAGAGGAGGAAGGACGGACCGACCGAGCAGAAATGTGGAGGACCGCGATACCAGTGCGATGGAGAAGAAAAAGAAAAGAAAAAGGAAATAAAACGCGAATCCTACTCGGTAGTCCGACGTGAAAACCACGCGAGTTTAGTTCCTTTCAAAACTAGCTACTACGAAACCTGTTTCCATCTCTGCCACGAGAATGTAAACAATAACAACGACGAAAAAGGGAAAAAGAAAAATAAATAAATAAAACAGCACCAAAATATTTTCACAAAGTCCTCCTTCCATCGTAGACGTTAAAAATATTGATAACTCTGAATGAATTTTTACAAAGATTATGATGCATTTATTATACTTTTATTTTTATTTACAGTGCTCGCTCGTTTGCTCGTATTGTTAATATGGAGGAGTTAAAAGATATATTTTGATTCGGGCGAATTTTTCTCTCTATCGTATGTATTTTAATCGTCAAGAATTAAAAAAATGATAAAAAAAAAAAATAAAATAAAATAAAGCGAAATAAAATAACAAAAAAAGAGAGAAAACAAAATATTGGAAATATCCATGATTCTTAATTTGAAATATTCCTTCGAAGTTTCAACTCTCTTCGTTGTATATTTGATTTTTTATATATTGTTCGATTTTCCAAATGCTCAAATCGAACTGAAATTATTCATAGATCCTCGTTGGAGGTGTCTGTATTCTCACTATTTTTAATTGCTCAATTTTTCAAATATCCAAATCGAACTAAAATTACTCGTAAATTCTCGTTGGATGTGTCCGTACTATCATTTTTTTATATAACTGTCAAATCAATCTATTCGATTGTCTAGACGATACAAGAGGATACGAGAATGTAAACGATAACGACGATCAAAAAGAAAACAAAAATAGCAGCAAAATATTTTCACAAAGTTTTTTTCCATCGTTCACGTTAAAAATATCGAGAACTTCGAACGTGTTCTGATGAAGATTATAATGACATTTATTATGGTTTCATTCATTTTCATACACAGTGCTCGCTTACTTGCCCATATTATTTTAAAATCCGAAAAGTTAAAAGATGCGTTTATAAATGCGTTTGAATTTTGCTCTATCACATGTATTTTCCTTGCCAAGAGCGGAAAAAAATAAATAAATAAATAAAAAGAAAAATAAATAAAAAAAAGAAATATTGGAGATATTCATGGTTCTTAATGGGTGATATAATTTTAAATATTCTTTCGAAGTTTCGACTCTCTCCGTTGTATTTTTAATTTTTTTATGAATTGTTCAATTTTTCAAATACCCGGATCGAACTGAAATTACTTGTATATCCTTGTTGGAAGTATTTGTATTCTGAATTTTCTTTTTTTATGTTTAATTGCTCAATTTTTCAAATACTCGATTCGAAGTGATATTACATGTAAATTCTCATTGGAAGTGCCTGTAACCTCATTTTTTATACAATTTCTGAATCAATCTATTCAACTGTAGGTATTTAAATGGTACGATGTTCACAGACGTACACCCAACACATACACGCACAAAATATACATTTAAATTTTGATACGATATATAAAAGAATATTTGAGTATTCACAAAATTTTCTATAGTCAAGTCTCACACCTTAGATCATAATGTTATTTTTCTTAAAAAAAGAAAGAAAGCCATACGTACATATGAAATGAAATATCAAACAACGAACGAGAGAAAAAAAAAAGAAATATAAATGCATTCTCTCCTTGTACAATCATCATAAGAAATGCTTATTTAAAAAGCGCGCTTCGTTTATTCGTCGACTTGAGATACTCCTTAAATCATATTGCTCTTTGCTGAAAGCTACTAGGGAGGAAAACGATCGAGCGAAGAGAAAACGAAAGTTTTCTAACGGAACGAGGGTGAGAGTGGGAGTGGGGGTGGGAGTGGTAGGTGTTACCCCCTCAAACGATGAGTCATCCTACAAAAGGACGAGAGAAAGATAGATAGAGCTTCTTCCACCCTCTGATTTTATTTGATTCACCAAATTCGATCCGAAACACGCACTACCCTCAATTTTCCACACGTGCACGTACACGTATACGCACGTACCGCACACACATATACAGGAACATATTCACTTACACTATAACGAGCCGAAAGTACGAGTAGATCACGTTACCTTCTCACGATGTTATTTTCTCTTGATGAACGGAGAGGCAGCATGATTGATATGTGTAAGTATACTTACGTGGAATGTACGATCGAACTCTAATTTCGTCTACATTCATCCTATTTCAAGGGAATCAATGAGTATTTTTACGAGATGCGAAGATGAATTGTTGATAAAGAAAATTAGCTAATACGTAATTCATTCTTAATATCGTACATCTTTGATACTTGCATTGTATGAATAATATTTAAACGATTTAATACGTATGGATAAATAATAATTTTTATGGGAAATATTTACTTTGAAATTTCTGTTAACCACGAAGGTATTTTATATGATAAGGATTATTTCCGGGCGATTAAGTATTAATACATACATATACCTACATTCATATATGAATATATATATAGGTAAATAAAAAAAAATATTTTAAATATGTGAAATAATATATCCTATTTACATTTGTTATAAGGAACTTTATCTGAATTGTACAATAGAATGTACTATAGAATGTACTACGTATACACTAATATCTACAGATATTTCTTTGTCGAAAGTAACTATATAAAAAGAAAACTAATATTCCAAAATAAATTATACTACGAAATACGTAAGATAAAAACATTCACACACATATATACACACAATTATAAAATATATATATATATAATTGTAAACAAAAAAATATATATAACATTATTCACATTCCACTTATTAAACAAACGTTCCTTTCAATACTATAAAAAAATCCAATTAAACTCGTTTAGCAGTTCATTTAATAAAGTTAAAATTTTGTTTTTTTTTTTTTTAATTATTATTTTCCCTATTAGCCCAATAATAAAATATAAAATACAATAAAATATAACGAAACAAAATAATAAACTTGTGAATTTTTTAAGAAGACGGAGTCGTTACTATCACTTGTCTAATCCCAAAAGAGCCTGCCGAAAATTTCTCTTTTCTCTTCTCAACGAAGAAGACGATAAAACTTTCATACCCTTGCACTTTATAGCCCCACGACGTCACTTGGAGCACGATCTAAGCGTGGGAGGAGGGGGAGAGATTTCGGGGGAGGGGGGATGGAAGAGGAGGAGGAGAGGGAGGAGGAGGGTAGTAAAAGATTCGACGTTCTTTAGGCAAGATGATTCACGGTCTGGCAAAAGAGGGCTGTCTGTCTCCCTAGTTTTCAACCCTACGATATGATTTAGTCTGGTAAACAAGTGAAAGATAAAGATGATAAAGATGAACGGAAAAAGGGATAAGTGCAAGACTCTCTTTCTGACTCTACACTTTTTCTCTTGGTCTACCATCATTGTTCAAATCCCCTTTGACAAATATAAAGAGGGAAGAAATAAAAAAAGAAAGATAGAAAGAAGAACAAAATAAATAAACGACAAAAGATGTCACCCATGATTTTTCACGCGGTACGATACCAAATCAACGCAGGGAGCACGTTCGGTAAACTACGTGTTATGAATAAGAATTGGAATGGTGCGTATTACACAAATAAAAAAAAATAAAGAAGAATAACACAAGAGAAGAGGGAAGAAAGTAGAAAATGATATCATACGAAGTAATAATATATTATTCTATATTAATTGTGTTTAGAAATATGTATGTATGTATGTATGTATGTATGTATGTATGTATGTATGTATGTATGTATGTATGTATGTATGTATGTATGTATGTATGTATGTATGTATGTATGTATGTATGTATGTATGTATGTATGTATGTATGTATGTATGTATGTATGTATGTATGTATGTATGTATGTATGTATGTATGTATGTATGTATGTATGTATGTATGTATGTATGTATGTATGTATGTATGTATGTATGTATGTATGTATGTATGTATGTATGTATGTATGTATGTATGTATGTATGTATGTATGCATGTATGCATGTATGCATGTATGTATGTATGTATGTATGTATGTATGTATGTATGTGTGTAAAGATATTAAATATTAACTTATGCCTTATTAATTTATATCTTATGATTAGTTAATTATTTATGTATGTAAAGATATCAGATATTAATTAATGTCTTATTAATAAGGCAATTATAATATATACATTCATAATTATATAATTATTGATATATATATATATATATATATACACATATATGATGGTATATATAATATATAATTATAATACGTTGATAAGATTTTAATAAATATTTATATTTAATTAATAAGACAATTCTAATATATGTTGATGATATTTCAAATCTATATTAAATCTTCGAGTTTTTATTATGAAAAATAATAATAATGATTAATAAAATTATGTATTATATGGATATATATATAAAAAATAAAACAATAAATTCTTTCGTATCTTTATGATATAACATGTATGAAATTTTTAAATATATATATATATATACATATATATATATATATATATATATATATATATATATATATATATATAAGTTAAAATATGTATAAGGAATATTAAATAATGATATTAATTTATTTCACGCACATAAACACACACATACATCATATGGTAATAGTACTTTAATAAATGTTTGATTAAATCTTTAATCATTCGTCTATATATGCGAAGAAATGAACGATAACAAGATTTCTTTTGAGAAACGTCTTAAAGGAATTCGAAAAATTAGATTAGAAATATTCCTAGATCATACTTAACGAAAAGAGATACCGAAAACACGCTTATTTATCGTTGATTTATACACCAAAATTTCTAGAAATTTATCTATCCCATTAAAATCCTTATAAATACATATTGGCATCTGTTATAAATATCTATTTATCAATTTAAACGAAAGCAAATTTTGAAAACTTCAACAGAGACATTCGTTAAGAACTATTTATCGAAAAAAAGCACTTGTTTACCATTAATTTACATTCATCCAAGTTTTCTGAATTAATTTAATCTATTATTAAAATCTTTGTTTTATTTCAAATTCTCTCAAAAAGAGGATTACAAAATTTCTCAAAAGGAGAGATTATAAATTTATACTTTTATATACTATTTATTAGAAAAAACATTTTCTAATTTCATCGACCTTCGCCATTTTGCCTAATCAAGTATAATTGTGTATACGAAGTATTATTATACTATATTAAATAATACCTTTTACTTTTATACACGCGTGCGTGCGTACGTGCAGAAAGATTATATATAATTTATCATTATTATTTAATTTAATTTAAACCACTTATAAAGGAAACCTCATAAATTGTTTCAGTCGATTTCAATGAGCTTGATATATGTTGTGGTAAGTATCCACCCTCCCATTAATCACAGGTAACAGCCATTTGCCCTAACACTCAAGCATTCGCGTGAAAAATTAGTTTAAACTTTCTGTGTACATTATGTACCGATGCGTAACGACGTTTACTAAAGTAGCAGTCGTAGCCGTGAGCAAAACCAACCCGACTACAGCATTTAAACTTTTACGTGTTCATATTTTTTTCTCTTTTCTTTCTTCTCTTTTTGTTTACATAATTTGCGTTAATACGGAGAATGTCATTGCACGACATATTACAAACAATATTATCATTTAATCGTTAAATTTATTAAAAAATAATCATCGCATTTAACGAGAAGTTAAGCGATTAATAAAAAAAAAATTTCAAGTGAATATTAAACGAAATTTAAAATCAATATTATAATTGTATCAAAAATATTATTTTTAAATGGATACATAGATATTTCAATTATTCTTTGATATTTATCTCAAAATTTTCGAAACGTTTATATACTTTAGAATGATAATTATTATAAAAAACATTTAAAATACTATATATGCAAATTAATTTGCAATGTATAAATCCGATATTTTTACATATACACATGCAAATTTTTTTTTTTCAATACTGTTAATTAGAGAAATAATTAGAGAAACAATTAGAGAAACAAACATCGTTAACACTTATAATTAGAAATAATGGTTTATCATCTATTTATTTTGTCATATTATATACTAGCTATATAAATTATTTTTATGACAACGTCATAAAAATTCGTTTATTAATATCACGTTTAATTGTTCTCTTCTATATCTACCAAACGATTTTATATAGATGGTATCATATTGTTACTAATTATTTCTCTTTATTCCTGCCAATTAAGCCTGTAACCATTTGATGAAATTTTTTTATTAAGGAATAAACATCGAAAAACTGATAAAGAATATTTACGTTTTAATGAAATTAATTTAATATTGTAAGACGCTCTTTAAATCTTCGATAATTTTATCATAAATTATTAAATCAGTTTTGTCCTCCTCTAAAATACATCTGTATTATTAAAGCAACAGTCCTATTTTTATGGAACATTATTATAAGATCGTTGTATTTTCTCATAAAGCTGAAAATCTCTAAATTTGCTAATCTTGTTGCTAAACATTAATTACGATTAACACAATTAACACAATAATTGTAATTATACTTATGACAAGAGTTACTTTAATACTCTTGAGAGAGGAAAAAAATATACGAAAGGTATTAGCAAAAAATTCAAAACATATTTTTTTATATTCTTTTATTAGTATCATTGTTATCAATATTATACTATCATTTATTTACCATTATCTACCAATATTTTATTTTTATTATATTTATTTATCATTATCTACCATTATTTTATTTACTTTATTATCAAGGTCTACTTCTTCAGCCGATTATTATTTATTTATATTTCGGTATTAAAAAAAAGACAGGTATTTCATTCTATGTATCGATTATAAATAATAAAATAATAAAATTTTTGTCTTCGAATAATCACTTAAAATACACTTGAGATTTTGTTAAAATTTTCTTTTTTTTTATGTTTCTTCTTTTCCATTTCTGAGATGAATTTCGAAAAATTTTTATTTGTCATTGGATTCTGTATTTTTTTCTTTTACTTTTGCACTAATGTAATAATAATACTACACACAACACATCATAGGACGCTAGCGCTAGTTATAGCTCGATAAGTATCGAGGCTAATGTTCAAATTTCCTGGAGGTAATTCTCGTAGTTAAGTAGAATTACTGACTCAAAAACTAATCCTCTTCTGGAGAAAAAACTTTATAAGAGAAGGTTAGTAATTGATCGTACAACAGATTAGTATTATAATGGAGAATATTGTAGTATAGAAATAAAAATTTCGACAAAATCATTACATTTATAATTTATCAAACAAATCTATAATATTTATAATTTTTTCAATGCATATATACATATATATTATGACGAACAAATAAATATTAAATAAGTATATTTAATTATTCAATAAAAACTTATTGTTGAATATATTAATTCCTTTTTTTTTAATAAATTTACAAATTGAATTTGTAAATTTTCTTATTCGAAATATATAGCAGAAACGCATCTCTATGAATATGTTATATATATATAAAATCTGAATACGCAAAAGTTTAAACGTATTCGTTGATTTCGCTCTTAGCTATGATAACCACTTCAGTAAATGTCGTTCCGCATCGATAACGTAAACGAAAAGTTTAAATTAATATTTTTTTAGCAAATGTTTGAATGTTAAGCAAATAACTTTACCTTTGATTAATAGGAGGATGGTATTATAATATATATCAAGGTCAGAAAAATTTATATGCTTTACCTTGTTAGCATAAAGAATATAATTATACTACAAATATAGTATATTAAATACGATTTATACTTAAAAATTATTAATTAAATATTTCACGATAAAATGAAATAAAACTTAACAAATATCAAAAGCATCTGATTTTAAAGTTATACAGCAAGATACTGTAAAAGATTCAACACGAAAAACTTTTTAAAAATATACGGAAAAAAAAATTTTATTCCATAAATGTCAATTTGTTTTTAATATTACGTACATTTAGAAAGTTCAAAAAAGTCGGTTCTCTCAAAAATATTTTTATTCGATAAGATTTTCTTTTAAGGATGTTCTTTGAATAAATATTTCATCAGAAAATTTCAAAGATTGACGAAGTTAAAACCGTTTGAAGTCGACTTTGGTAAGTAGAAAATTGTATATATTTAAAATGCCGATTTCTCAAAGCTACGCTTTCCAAACTGGTACAAACGATATTTTGAAAAGTACTAAACTTGAATCAACTTTTGGGATGGTTATTGCTGTGAAAGAGTATCATTACGTAGTCCTTTTCAATCATACCGATCACTCATATTTAGTTATTAAATAAAAATATTAAAAATTGTTTTCGCGAAAGACTCCTTCTGTTTTCTTTTTATTTAAACGGAAGATTAGTTAAGAGCTTTTTGACTTTCCTTTATCCAATTTTTAATAACTCCAACAAGATAACAAATTATTTTAATCTTTCCCGTTAAAAAACATTTCTCAAAATACTATCACAATAAGACACATACATAGAATATTTTATTAATAAAAGGATTTACATACGAAAAAGAAAGAAAGAAAGAAAAAAAAGAACAGGAATCATAAAAATCGTCTTCATCATTATGATTATTATTTTTGATCAGCCAACTGTACGTAACCTCTCACCCTTCTTCTCCCAAGTTCGTGTTCGATATATTAATATCAAGATTATCAATCGAACGAGTCGAAACAATGGGTAAAAATTTTTTCGAACGTGAAATAAGTATGGAAAAAAAGAAAATAATAAAAAGTACTACTCCGACGTATCATCGATAGGAGTTTTATCAGAGGCCCGATCGATCTCTCGTATTAACTATAAAACTAGAGAAGAACGATAGAACCAACCGGTTGGGAGTATAGTTTCTATAGACACGTAGGATGCCAGGAATACAGCTGGTGTCTCGTGCATCGAAGCGTATCCGGAAGCGGAACGAGATCTCTCGGTGGTCCATGAGACTCGTAAATTCAACGAGAAGCTTCTGCAGAAATAAAGCTAGCCGTTAGCCGTAGGAGACAGTAGGCTAGGCTGGGCTGGATGGCTAACAACAGTGTATAGATATATGTATACTCTTATGTGTGTGTGCGCATGTGCGCGCGCGTTTATAGGAACGTGGAGTGAGCAAGAGCGTAGGTTCGACGTGAGACAGGATTATTGGTTGAAGTTAACGGAGCTGCTGGAGAGAATTATTTTACGTTGACATCGTTAACGTAGCACCTGTGCTCGGGCAACAACGAAAAGTAAAAGAAAAAGAAATCTTATAATAAATCTTGATCTATCGAATGGATAATACTGGGGAGAGAGAGAGAGAGAGAGAGTGGGGGAAGAAACGCTTATTAATCTTTTCGTTATCGTGTCCGACATGATCGAGAAAAAGAAGAATCAACGTGTAAAAGACGAGGGAGCAAGAAAATAATTGTCAGAGATAAATTTTCTTTTCGCTTTTTCTTTTTTTTTTTTTTTTAACGTTGAAGTATAAATAAATAAGAAAGCAGACGTTCGTAATAAAACGTATAATATAAAAGCGTATGTTGATTTGAACTTTTTATTGATATCTTTTTTCTCATTTTTGTTATTTTTTTTTCTTTTTTTTTTCAAAGGACAATGGACAACTGTGCTTGTTTCATTTTCTTGTTTTTCTTTTTTTATATCGATTCAATTGATGCGACAACGAAATAATTGGATAATAATTAATTATCGATAAACGATCAACCCGTAAACGTATAACTACGAAAGAGTTTCAATTTGAACGTAAGGATCAAACAAGTGCTGAATACACGTTTGGCGTGCTAATTAAACGACGCCAGGTCAGTGTTATCTGCATTCTAGTATCCCCAGACAGAGATCTCTATAGACTGTTTGCAAGCGTACGATTGGCCAGGAGAATAGACAGGAAACCTAACAAGCTTTAACTATACATTGGCCGTTTAATCGTCGAAGTTATCGTGCTATTGGATTACATTAAGATTGTCTAGTTGGTATTTTGCTGTTATCTTGGTGAATAATGCGAAGTTATTCAACAACTTTTCCGAGCTCATATCTATAAAACAACTTCATCGTAAAATACATAGACACGATTATAAAAAAAAATCTGTAGTAATAAATTGAAAGTCGATCATTGAGACAAACTGAAACATTTCTATATAGAAGAATCATCTCGATGAAACGTTGTTAAAATATCTAATAAATAATTGAAATAATTAACAATTGAATTGAAAACATCTCTTACGGGATAATCCGAAGATGGACCTATCGGTTGGAATAGACACACGAAAGCATTCAAGCGACGCAGAGAATCCATCGAACGTACCAATACGAAAGCCTGACGCCGCGACATAGTGATCACGGCGTTCCTGGTTAATCGTCAGGAATATGGGATCGCATTAGAACCGTCCCGATGCATTACGACCACACACTAAGAGTAGATTGCCTCGGTTTGGGGTTAGGGGGAACGCTTCGAGGGCTTTCGAATGTTGCTTTGCTTGCTTGCTTGCTTCTCTCTCTCTCTCTCTCTCTCTCTCTCTCTATATATATATATATATATATATATATATATATATATATATATATCATTCTCTCTCTCTCTTCCTGCCTCTCTCCCTTTCTTTCTCTCCCCGTATCTCTTCTCCTGTTGAACGAGTTTTCTCTTTCTATTCCTATATGTCTATCTATCTATCTATCTATCTATCTATCTATCTATGTATCTATCTATCTATCTACTCTGCTCCGTGAATTTCGCTGACACGTTTTCACGCTTCGAATGCTAGGAATGAATATCGTTAAGGTCGGCCGTTTCGGACCGACGACGAAATTTGTGGGCAGACCTTTCGGTTAAAGCATAGTGCCCTTGGTACGAATAGATAGATAGCTAGCTAGTTAGATAGCTAGCTAGCTAGCTAGCTACCTAGCTAACTAACTACTTTTTGGGGAGGGTTAGATAATAGGAGAGAGAAAGTGCAGACTGTATACACGGGGAACGAAGAAAATCTAGTCGACTCGGTAGGACTATAGTTGGATAAGACACGTTAATGAATATAAACGTGCTTACAACCTACCTACATTTTCGTTGTAATCCAGAACCAAGATCGACCAACCTACAGACAATTTATTTTCATCGACCCGCCAATTTCTCAAAAAAAAAAAAATGAAAGAAAGGAAAGAAGAAAAAAAAGAAAGAAAAAATTCTATTTTCTTTTTTTATCAAACAGTGAGATTTAATATGTTAAATAATAAGTTAGTATTCTCTCCCTCCCTCTCTATCTCTCTCTCTCTCTCTCTTTTTCTTTATTTTTTCATTTTTTTCTTCTTTTTTTTTCATTTATCTTCTATTTAATTTCATATCTAACATTATTTGCATTATTGTACCACTTTTAATAATTTGCTCTTTACGTTTCTAGAAGAAATATTGTTTATCTTTAATTTTTAATTTTTAATTTTTTATTTTTTTTTTCTTTCAATAGTTCCAAGTCATTAGCTAAAACAGTTTTCGGCACGAGAAGTCAAATATTAATTCGAAGCTTCCTCGTCGTTCTTTTTCTTTTTTTTTTTTTTATGGAACCATTAAATAATTATATATCTTCTGTATTAATAGCTTTTATTAATTCCTGTCTTTTTAAGAATAAGAATCATTCTTAAAACATATTTCATTTCTTTCGTTTTTTCTTTTTTGTAATAGCACGAACGTTAAGGACGAAATTGTTAAGGACAGGATGAAAACCTTCGTCTAGTGTTAATTTTCTTCCTCTCGTTTTGTTTCTCTCTCCCTCCCTATCTATCTATCTATCTATCTATCTATCTATCTATCTATCTATCTCTTTCTATCTTCTTGTTTCTCTCTTTTTCATTTATCGCGCTTCGAGAGTGTCAGAGGTTTTTTTTACATCGCATTCCTAAAACACACGAAGCTTTTTTCACACATAAAATACATGCGCACCGGACATATACGCAGCTTGGCATATGTTGAAAGCTTGAGTTACAATGATTATTATAATCCTCTTTCGTGAAATGAATAAAAAAGAAAGAGAAAGAAAGAAAAGGAAAAAAAAATAAAAAATGAAAACGTATACATCCTCGTAAATAATATTACCACTTGTACTATATGTTTCTATGAATCTTACGCAATTTTATTTATTCATCCGTAGTTTTTCATTCATTCGAATGCTTTAAATCGTGATTTCGTAGTAAGCAAAATGAAATACCGTGGAGAAGTGTCGACCGAGAGTTCTCCATTTCTTTTTTTCTTCTTTTGATCTCGTAAAAAGCTCACGAGTTTTCGCTTTCAATGAAATCGGATCTCCCTCGGGCCATTATTCGAAGAAACAAGAAACAAAAAACAAAAAAGACAAAAGAAAAAGAGAAAAAACATAGTTGTCAACCCAGTACCTCTTTCGTAATTTTTACATATATCTCTCTCCCTCTCTTTCTCTCTCTTTCTCTCTCTCTCTCTCTCTCTGTTTATTCTTTTTATTTTTTTAATTGTTCTTTACTTAACTTCATGCCTAACATTATTTGCATTATTTTACCACTTTAATCAACTTCTTTGTATCAATGTCGATTTAATTTTGCATTTTGCAATCATTTCATTCTTAATCTCTAACATTGTGATCTGTATCTCTCTGTTTATTCTTTTTATTTTTTTTTATTTTTCTCTACTTAACTTCATGCCTAACATTATTTGCATTATTTTACCATTATCAATTAATTTCTTTGTATTGATGCCAATTTAATTTTGCACTTTGCAATCATTTCATTCTTAATCTCCAACATTGTATTCTCTCTCTCTCTCTCTCTCTCTCTCTCTCTCTCTCTCTCTCTCTCTCTCTCTCTCTCTCTCTCTTTCTCTCTCGAATTATATCCCAGTTATGGTTTACTTAATAAATCCAGAAACACGCGCGGAATAATAAATATCGATTTTTCGCATCAGATATATTTTCTTTTCGATCATTATTCGATCGTTGATCATAAATATAACGAATGAACGTAGCAGGTAAATATATAGGTTTCAGTTTTGACTACAGTTAAAAAAAAAACAAAAAATCAGTGATGAGTAATCAGAGAGAGTAACAGGAGGAAATGGAACCGAGTAGACGAATATCTATCGTCGTTCAGAAATTAGTTCTCCTACTCGTTTTTTAAAACGAATGAAAAATTGAAGAAAATGAAATAAAAATGAATAAGTAAATAAATAAATAAATTAAAAAAAAGGAAATAGAAATTACAGAGACGGTAACTTTGGAAATGAAAGCAACTCGTTGAATAAAAATTGTAAGAAGAAGAATACCATTACGCCACATTAATTTCTCTTTCTCTGTCTCGTCTTTTATTTATTTCTTTCGTCGATCGAAGAACGAAGAGAAGAAAGTTAAAGGCATCTCGAAGAGAGATGATGGCTTAAGAAACGAATTGAAAAGATATAAAAGAACAGAAAGAGATTCTGCAGATACCGTTTCGAACGCATACACAGAAAGAAAAAGCTAAATAGACGTCTATCCTCGAGAGGTAAATATGATGTTCTACTTCACTATTATCGAGCACAGTACAACGTAACATAATAGATTAACTAAAAAATATTTCTTGACAAACGGAGCGAGACATTCGAACGCAGAGATTATAGATCTTTTTATTTCTCGGTTTTATTCTTTCCCTCTTTACATTTAACAAGCAAAATATCGCAAACTTTCGTATTTTACCAAATTATTCTAAGTTAATTGACGTAAACACGTAAAATACCAAATATATCTTTCGGCTCTTATTTATTAGATTTAAACAAATTTTTCGTTAATTTATAATGAAATATCAGTAATGTAATATAAACTGACGATACAACTGATACTTAATTATTTATACTAATTATAAAATATTCATATATATGTGCGTGTGTATATATATATATATATATCCCGATTATACTAACAATTAATTTCACATAATACTAACTATTAATTAACAAAAGCATCGATCGAATGAATAAAAAATTCCCCTTTTATTCTTAGAAAGCTCCTTGATTAAAAATTATTACGATCAGTGATCTATCGGGTGGACAAGATTGTAGTAATAAATAAACCGATGAATTTTTCAGCAAATTGAAATTCGATCGAGAATTTACATTATCGAATATTTCTTTATTCGTTCCTCGTCGATAAATCTAGTAAACCCTTCACAATAACTCTTACGATAAATGGTCGACAATGGTCGATGGACACCGAACGAAGTTGTTGCCGTTCTCACCCTTTCTTCGTTGTCGTAGTGTTGTCGTTGTCGTTGTCGTTGTCGTTGTCGTTGTCGTTGTCGTTGTCGTTGTCGTTGTCGTTGTCGTTGTCGTTGTAGTTGTAGTTGTCACTGTCGTTGTCCTACCATCTCTGTGCACCCTCCGCTTCGAAGTAAGCGTCTAAACCTTCAGCATCATCCCCTTTCCAACCTCACCACCCCTTCTCACCCTTTCAATCAATATAGCCACGTTGCCGTGTAGAGTACTAAAACGGCGGGAATGTAAAGCTGGCAGTAGTGGCACGGTCAGGATATATCCGCCGCCATTTCTATCCTGAATTCGACGTTCATCCTCTTGTAAACTCCGAACGATTCTCTCTCTGGGTTCGCGTGCCCGACGATCTACTATATTCTCTCTCTCTCTCTCTCTCTCTCTCTCTCTCTCTCTCTCTCTCTCTCTCTCTCTCTCTCTCTCTCAGTTTTTCTTCCTCTCTTTCTCATGATGCTAACCATGAAATATCGAGTTCGAAAAGCATAAAACGTTCCTTCGATTCCAACCGAGTCTACATAAATTTATATTCCTAAGAACATTAAAGACAACTCACCGAGATTTAAACTAATCATCGTAAAAAGATTTTCCATTTACATCGATAATATTTTATCATAATTGTCAAACTTAAACGATTAATTATCCTAGCTCTCGTTGATAATTTTTGTTTCATTGTTTATATCCATTCGAGATTTTATTTCACACTTAACATCTATTAAAGATTATGATCGTGTTGTTTGAACTAATTCCAAAGTTATAAAAATCGATTAAATCAATGACGCCGATTTAATTTTACAATTTATTTCTACTATGATCAGATTTATTATCTCAAAGAATCTAATCATGAAATTTGTTTGATAATCCGATCGAAATACTTCGACATCGAAGGATATTTGCGATGGAGGCTCAATAGAGACTTTCATGGGATCAATAAATTATCTTCTTCTGAGAGTTTAAATCGTCCCTACGAAGTTCCTATCGATAAAACTTAACCGATCGCTTATCTCTTTCCTTCTCTCTCTCTCTCTCTCTCTCTGTCTCTTTCTCTCCTACGATCAATTTATCTCGTCCATAGAAACCGTAAACGTAAGCCACATAAGCCTCGGACGATGTCGGATCGAAGAGATACGAGAATATGGCTACGCTAATCGCGCCCTCGAACAGAGGAGAACACAATGCCGTCGCTTTAATTTATCATCGCTTATACCCCTCCCCTTTCTTCAGAGAGCCAACATAATTCTCTAATTACGGTTCGATAAGTAATCTCTTATTATTGGAAGACGTTATGCACCTAGTTTTGATCGTTCGTGAATACTCACATCTTTTCGTTATCACGCAAATTCGAATTAATCTCCACTTCACTAAACGTCCTTAAAATTCATATAAAAAAAAGGAAGAAAAAAGAAAAAAAGAAAAAGAAAAAAAGAATAATAATAAACTATTAAACGAGCTTAATGTCAGATAAAATAAATACGTATGTATTATTATACATAGATATGTATACTTTCCTTTCTTTTATTTATTTCTTTTGTTTTGAAAAACTCGAAACACGAGTAACATCAATACGTATATCTCCAGTTGTATCGATTCTGTTGATGGTCTAATCGTCTATATCTGTCTCTCTTTCACGTACGACGACGAAGCTCGATAATGGGTTTGCCGAGTAATCCACTAATTGATTTCAATATTCCTCTGCTCAAGGAGACAACTCGTAGTCAGTTTCGTGGTTTACACGTCAGTCCTACGAGTATTCCATTAGATGAAATCCTAACACATACGCAAATATACATACACAGGTCTCTCTCTCTCTCTCTCTCTCTCTCTCTCTCTCTCTCTCTCTCTCTCTCCTTCTCTCCTCCTTTCTTGCGAAAAGCCATATTGTCAGTGTCGTTCACCTAGAGGATATAATTACGCGACGTAGGCCTAATGTATAAAGCCGTATTTCACATACCAATAGAGCTTGCAAGCTCATTCACTCTCTCACACACATACACACACACACATATATACGCATTCAAATACGTATATATGTACATTACGACTCCTGCAGCTTAGGAAATCGTTCAATTTCGGGATCAAACGATGGACCGATAGTCTAAACCCATTTTGGAAATCTACCATGTGTGAATTCTTCGCATAAGCTATCATGAATAACTGGATTGCTTTGGAAATTAACCCATGCTTGATTTTATTTGAAAGTATTTTCAAAAAAAAGAATAAATAAAATGAAAAAAAAAAAACAGAATTGCTATGCGTTCTGTTAATTAAAAAGGATTTACATTGATATCAGGATCAGCGTATTAGGACCATGTTTTATCGATTTGCTGATTAAATGAAATCGTATCGCGTTTTTGTTAAAATCTTCATTAGTATTAAAAATATTAATACTCCTCTATTAATTATTTCTGCATGAATTTACACGTTTATTTTGTTTTGAATAATATCTTCGAAATTATTTATATTATAACGTAAACGTATAAAATTCGAGTATTAGTATTAACATTAATTTGTAATTAAGTAATCGTACTTAATACGTTTCCATTAATTGTTTAATATCGTAATTTTAACTTTACGTTATTATCCAGTTATTTAAATTATTCAAAATTATTTTATCAGTGACATTCGACTTATAGTTGTAAATTTTTTTAATTTAATGACATCGTAATTAGTAACTATTATAATCACCCACACTGAGAAGATAGATGATGGTTATGGTTGATCACCATAGTAGTCAACATGTTAATAAATTTTCTAATCATTGTCTTCTCAAAAAAAATTTTTTTTAAATATATAAATGTATACATACATCATACATTCATACATACATACATACAGACATGCATACATACATACATACATATTATCAAAATTATTATTATTATTATTATTAAAATTATTATTATTATTATTATTATTATTATTATTATTATTATTATTATTAAAATTATTATTATTATTATTATTAAAATTATTGTTAATGTTATTATTATTATCATTATTATCATCATCATCATCATTATTATTACTATTATTATTATTCGTAGTCACATAGCAAAATCAATACCCTATGACAAAGTCATGTAAAACGATAACACCAACTAATACGCATCAACGATAAGATGGTTTAGAACTTGTCATCCGATTGGCATGAGTCTCCAAATGGTACCCTTTAATCTTTCCCACGAATTATGCATTGATAGAACGTCTCTCTGAATCGTGATTACCTAATGAAACGTACCTGATGCAATATAGTCATACTGATATATAGGGTGGAACCATTTGAATGGGGTTATTTTTATCGCTTTATGGTAATATTCTATTCTGTTCACAATTATAAAATAACACATTAAAATGAATATTTTCAATTATAAATATTCCATTTAGGATATCTCCATTTCTTTCTTTTTCTATCATAGAAAATAGAAAGAGATAGGAAAAGGACTTCTTTCATAAAATGTCGAAAAATCCTGGCATGGGAACATATTGAATGAATTAAAATGAAACAAGAAAAGGAGAGATCGCGATGCGGTTCGTTGAAAACGAATGGACACTCTCTCTCTCTCTCTCTCTCTCTCTCTCTCTCTCTCTCTCTCTCTCTCTCTCTCTCTCATCTCTTTCTCTCTCTCTTCTTTTTAAGCTGCCATCGATCCATATTTCCTAAGTGGCTTCCGTCAAAAATCCCTACGAACGAAATTTTATTTCGTTTTCCGTCTGGCTGCATTTTTTTTACGGACGTACAAATGCGATCGAGAAAATAAAAAAATAAATAAATAAAATCGCAAAACAAAAAGAATTAACATAATAAATAAACATTCACGATATCGATAATTATACTTTTTAACGTATCGTTGTTAATAACAATGCGGTGGATCGATTGATTATCATATAGACGCCATAAGTTATTAATGTCAGTATTATTAATGACGAAAGAGAAGAAAATTTTTACACGACGAAAGTCGAAGAATTTCTATTTAAACATTTTCTTATATTATAATTAATAATAATAATATTAATTTTAATTATCAATAGAGACGAGACAGTATTAGTTTCATATTATTTATTATTATTAGATATTATTTTCTAAGAAGTCATAATAATAATGCCTGTTTTCTTGTTTTTACTAAACAGATTTTCTTTGTTTAATTTCATTTCTTTTTTCTTTTTAGGTTATTGAAATTAAGTTGAAAAAGTTTAAACACTTACGTAAGTAATTCTTATTTGTCAAGTAAAATTCATTTATTTGTATTATTTATACCCAAATTTATCACAAAAGGAAAAAAATGAGACAATTTAGAGACACTGTATAATTATTCCTTTACATACAGGATGTTCCAAAAGTCATGGATCAAAGGAAAGGAAAATAATAGAGATCATTTCCAATAAAAAAGCCTTGTGTGTATAGTTATCCAAATCCTCAGAGTTTTTAAATTTCTAACAATTTTTACAATTAATAACTACCTTTAAAAAAAAGAGATAGAAAAAAATATAAAAAACTAATTGCTTTATATTTAAAACTTAAAAAAAAAAAGTTAATCTTATCTAAAATCTTCTGCTATTGTGAAAATAATATTTTACAAAACCAATCCTAGATTTCGAGTACAATAAAAATATAATGAAGTAAGAAGTTTCAATTGAAGTTTATTTAAAACGATAAAACAAGCTCCTTCTTTTTTAATTTTTTTTTTTAAAGGAAATTTTCAAAATAAATATCTTCTTTTCGCTTTGATACATAATCCGCACCATCGAAAGAAATTCAGCTTGATTTGTATTAGATTTTTGCATGAAATGATATAAATATATGTAACTTGAAAATGATAAGAATTCAAATAACCATATCAGATTTCTTTTTTTTTCTTTTTTTTTTCTTTTTTTGATGGAAATTACATCTATCATCTCCTTTCTTTGATCCATGAGTTTTGGGACACCCTGTATACGCATGCACATTGATATATATATATATATATATATGTGTGTGTGTGTGTGTGTGTGTGCGTGTATGTATGTATGTATGTATGTATATGTACATCTAGTATATATTTATATACATCTAATATATACTACATATATATATATATATATATATATATATATATATATATATATATATAATTTACGTAATTATATACATAGACGTCTATGTATGTAATTCGATCCATGACTTTTGGGACACCCTATATATGCACGCACATTGATATATATATATATATATATATATATATATATAGATATATACACATATATATATAATTTGCGTAATTATATACATAGACGTATATGTATGTAATTCGACAGGTATGGTGTCTGAAGATTAGATGATTTTCAGAAATTAAAGGAAGATAGAAAAGAAAATAATGATGATAATGATGATAATAATGATAATGATGATGATAATAATGATAATGATAATAAAATTAAGTTATATGAAAGTGATGAATATCACGCTGATAACGAGAGAATATTCAACTAACTCCATTATCCATTAAGCATTCCGTTGCCTCAATAATTACCTATCGAGGAATTTCTCGAGTTATACGTCAAAGGGAGACGACGATGTATTTTCTCGTTGGTTGAAGGGCGACGATAACGTTCGATACTCGCCCTTATTGCTGCCAGGTCTCCCGTAGGGCGACGTCGTGTTCAGAACACCCTTGGAACTACTTCGAGGGTTAGCACACTGCTTCTTAGAAAGGAAGGTTTCCTAACAGGACGATTAGATTCTAAACGGTGATTGGTCGGTAAGAAAGTTGAAAAGACGAAAAAACAGCAAGTGCCACGATATTTTCTTCAATTTCTTCGTGTAACGAGTTTGAGTAAGAAAAAAGAAGAGAAAAAAAATATTTCAGTAAAAAGGAAACTTTCGTCTTTTCGATACTAACAAGAAAAATGTTCAAATGATAAATTTGTTCACCATTATAAAAAAAATGTGTGTGTGTGTGTGTTTGATACATACACGCACAAATATTATAGACAATCGTGTATAAAATTTAATTACAAATTTTGATAGATATTTAAAACTACTATATGGATCATTAGTAATGAAATTTTAAGATTATTCCGAATAATTGTAAAAAAATTCAGCAAACGAAAGAAAGGGAAGGTATAATTGCTAGATGGAAGGAAGGGTCGTAAGCGAAGGGTGAATTTCGAAGAAGGAAGAGAAGAAAGAGAAGGAGAAAGTAGAGGTTGCTCACGAAACAGGAAGCAACACAAGAATGTTGTAAGTAAAGGCATCGAGTCCTCTCTTTCTCTCTCTCTCTCTCTCTTTCATTCTCGTTTCTTCGTCGGATTCATTACAAGGCATAAGTTTTCGTGTTTTAACGACGATAAGGGGACATTTATAGCAACCCATTCGCATAATGTCATCTCATTATGTAAATTACATCGTACACTAATGCTCGCTAATTACGTTCTCGAAAAAGTGGATTCATCGATATTTGATCCGTAGCTTAATACAACATAATAATAACATATTAAACGATTAAAATTAAAACGGACCGAGTGAGATATAATGTATGAACTAAGGAGAAATAAAAAAAAAAGAAGAAGAGAAAAGAGAAGGAACGTAACCGCGAAAAGAAATCCTATATTTCCGTGGGGAGCAAAGGTATTTCTGTTTCGCGAAGAACGCTTCAAAGCAAATAATTCCGTCTCACGAATAGTATTTCACCGTCAACGCGTCAAAAACGACGACTTCGACTGGTTGCTTGAAATGCGAAGCACGAGACTGACTCCGTGACAAAGGCATAATCGAAAACCGATAATGTCTCTTATAATATATACGTCGTAAAAAACGGCGTCTGTTATCGGAGAACATATACGGCTTATCCTTCATTATTAAGCGAAATACTTGAAGTTATCGCTTTCTCGAAAATTATGTAAATGCATCATACACTGTAGAGATATTTAACGGAGACTGTCTCGTGGCTGAAATTTCAATTCAAGTGAATATTTTTTTTTATATTTATTATTTGATAAACGTATGAAGATTGTTAACATTTCTTTATTTCCTTTCTTTTCTTTTCTTTTCTTTTATCTTTTTTTTTTTTTTTCTTTAAAGATATTTATTCGAACTATGAAAAATATAAAATGAGATTACTCGTAATTAAAAATCTTGAAATCAATTATTTCACGTATTCTACTAATTAAAAGTAAACAAAAAAAATTAGCTTGAGATGATATTTGATGATAGATTTTGAAGGTTATATAAATAATGTATTTCGTGAATTTATTAAAAATAAAAAAAAAGAAAGGAAAAATAAAAGATATGTAACACTCTTTATATCGTGTTGTACACGAGATAGAAAAAAAAATGTTGACATTTCCCGCCAAAATGTATGATATAACGTGGATTGTTTAAATCGATAATATTTCTTCTATTTCATATATTCCTCTGTACTTCAAAAAACGAAATACTCATTTTTCGTCGAAATAATAAATTTCATATTGGATATTGCGAAATTTGTAATAACAAAAGAAAAGAGAAGAAAAGAAAAAGAGAAAAAAGAAAAAAAAAATAAACAAAATTCATTTAAGAAATCACATTTCACTCGTAATACTTCGGTCTGTTCCTTCTCATTATTTATTTTTTCTTTTTCTCTTTCTTCCTTCCTTTCGATTCTTCTCTCTTGTTTTTAGTTTCTTTCTTTCTCCAATGTTCAGAGACCGATCACTAGCGGTTTACGAAGGCAAGCCAGCGTGTAATCCACGACGAAAGTTTATAAACGGCGCACGCGAACGGGCCAACAGCGCCTCCGCAAAAATCGATAACGCGTTACCCACTGCTACCTCTATCTCTGTCTCTCTCTCTCTGTCTCTCTCTCTCTCTCTCTCTCTCTCTCTCTCTCTCTCTCTCTCTCTCTCTCTCTCTAACTGACTCGCTCTCTCCCTCTCTCTCTCCCTCTCTTTCTCTCTCTCTCTCTCTCACTCACACTCTCTCTCTCCCACTCTCTTTATATCTCTTTATCTCTTTCTCTGTTTCTCTTGCTGATAAAACGTGCAACAGCGTAATATCCATACGCATCCATTGAAATTCCTATGGGTTAGAAAGAGAAAGAGAAAGAGAAAGATAGAGATAGAGATAGAGATAGAGATAGATAGATAGAGAGAGAGAGAGAGAGAGAGAGAGAGAGAGAAATAGATCGTACATATTAATCGAGTCGAAGAACACCCAATTGCGCAACGATTTTTCTTCCATTTTTCTTTCTCCCATACATATATAATTGCTATTTTGCGTTTTCATACGATTTAACCGATATGAACGATTTTCACAAGAATTTGTATAATTCGAAAAAGATTGGTAGATCAGCGTAAAATGTAATAATAGTATAGCTATCATTTATTATCATACGAATGGAAATAATTTAATCGATTAATCGACCTCACTTCAAATGACAAATCTAATTTAATTATTAAAATCGATCATAAAAGAAAACAAGAAAAAGAAAAGAAAAAGGAATCGCATTAATACTGTCGTAAGTACAATTTCATCGCGATATATTATCCTTTATTTAAAAAAAAAAAAAAGAAAGAAAGAAAGAAAGAAAGAAACCATCAAGAAAGAGAAATTCAATCGAAAATTTCATTGTTTTAATTTAATATTTAATATCAAATTGAAACGATGAGAATGTATCTTTAATACGATTTAATTTACATAATGATCGTGAATGACATGGCGATACTTGGGAGAAATAAATTTAATACATTTTCTACAGATGTTTTCATAGCGTTTTCATGTTCTTTCGAATGGAAGAAATAGGTAACGTTTCATCGATTTGAGTAATATAACCTTTGAAAGGGATATAATTTAATTTAATTCTTTACTTAAAATTAATTATTTCGTAATATTTATCAAGCATCATATTTAATTAAATGCATAATTACCATTTAATATTGAAATTCAATTTAAATGTAATTTGATTATAATTCCTCCCTCTCAAAAACAATTTCTCATGATCCTTCTTCTTAATCTTAACATTATTCGAATATTTCAAAAAGTTTTCCAAAAAAGAAAAAGAAGAAGAAAGAAAAATGAAGGAAGAAGGCAAACAAAACTTTTCGTTCTTATGAAAAAAAAAGAAAAGAAGAAGAAAAGAAAAAGAAAAAAGAAAGAAAAAAAGGGGGAAAAAGAAGAATTTTAATTCGTAACTCAAAGATCGTACGTGCCGATATGATCCAGAGAACCTTAATAATCCGGCGCGAAAATGGTTCTTCTTCCTTTCTCGACAGAATTAATTTCAGACGGGAATATTAATGCCTTTACGAACGCAATTAGTTTTGCGGACGGGCTTCGTCATTGAGGAAGGGAAGACCACGAAGAGAGACCACTGTTCGATCCCTTTTCTCCCTTCTCCTCTTTTCAAACCTAGTCGGTTTCGGACGAAGGGACACTTTGAAAGTCGAGTGGGTAAGTGGGGTGGATTATCGAAACGTCGCCAGACAAACGTGACCATCTAGGATTAAAATGTCGACGAAGGACGTAGTAATACACACAAAATGGTGTTAAAACGTTTCAAACGTACAACGAAATAATACAGGTCTTTCTCTAAATTCTAATATTTAATAATAATTATAACAGTTTTCTAATTCCATAGAATTTACGGGAAAATGAGAGGAAATCCCGTTGTCATCTAAATTTTGAATCTTCGGAGTTTTATTAGACGTTCGTTCATCGATAATAGTTGATAACATAAGATTCTTGGTGCTTTTGAAAGGTCTTCGATCGGTTCTTGTTAAAAAAGCATTCTTAAATAAATTAATATCAATGACTCGTTATCAATTGTTTCTATTCATTTATCGGACTTTTCCTGTAAATCCTAAATGTCGTAAATCGGGATAACAAAATGTAATAAGTCGGGATAACAAAAATCCAAGAGATAAATTTGAAAATTAAACGATTTATTATTATATGATGCTACACGGTTTAATCCTACTTGCTCTTGATATGTTTTTTTCTTTTCCCTTTCTCTTTTTAAGCTATAATTCAATGCGGTCACTGCATGGACAGGAAGACGACATTTGGAATTATTTAACCCTTTCTCTACGACCGAACTAACCGTGAAGCTTTATCATTTCACGAACAGCTTTGTCGAGAAGAAATGCTTCGATTAATGTATCAAACCGAGAGAATAAGTTATCACGAAATTATGGATTTCGAAATTTCAAACTTCACTTTTAAACTGAATTTCGAATTAAAATGTCTTTTAAAAAAATAAACACAAATCGAAGACGTTTTCATATTGTAAGATCAATCTATACGACTATTTAGATAAAAAATTGTGAGATAAAAAAGAAAGCTATTATAACTGCTATTCGTCCTTGAACATCATTTACCAGGAAGTTATTTTAGTAATGCGTAACGTCTAAAGGATTAAACAAACTCAGGTCGAAAATTTTGAATACATTCCCTAGCAATAACTACCGACAATTAGTCGCTATCAAAACAGAGTTAATTAGTCCAGTTACTAAATGAATTATCAAGCAATCAACAACAAACGTATAGCATTAATCACGACTCATCAAATCGTATTTACAATTGTATCATTTGCGCGTAGATACATGCCCCCCCATTTGTTCTTTTCCTGCACTACGGTGCACGGAAGCATTTTTTACGATGTAATAATAAAAGAACGATATAAAGATAACCTCAAAAATGATATGAATTACGACGAGAGAAAAAATATTTTTTCTCGTTTCATCGATAATAATTTGGAACGTCTTTACTTCATAAATAAATTATTTTTATATTTACGAAAAATTATTGCATTTAATATTAAATTGCAATAATTGCGATAATAAAAATTTATTATAGTTACAGAAAATATTTCGTAAGAAATATATACGGGCTATCATCAAGGTTTCTTCCCTGAATTACGATACAAAATTAAAAAAGAAAAGAAGAAAAATTAAAAATAAAAATAAATTAAAAAAGAAAATTAAAAAGGAAAGAAGAAAAAATATTCATATAAACGTAGATTGGAAAATGTTTTGTATTGTTAGACTATAAGAAAAAAAGAAAAATACAGACTGATTTATATTCGATATAGATAGGCAATACAAGAACAGATTGTTGATATTTACCGATCCGAAACTCTTCTGCGATGGAATCATCGCCGATATTCCAATAGAGCAGCTAGCTAGGTTCATTCCCGTTAGAGTAAAACCGTAAATGAAATGCATGTTAGCGTATACACGATCTCAGAATCACCCGCGGCATGTTGATATGAAATCGAAACCAACTTACCAATGATTACTGATATTAATACAAACCACATTACTCCTCTAGAATTATTTTAAACAGTAAACATAGAGTAGTGTAAACAGATTAGATAAATATCGCCAATCTGTTATTATAATACGTACTATAATATCGAATTAAAACCACAGTCTGTTCTTATTTCGTATCTCATTTTTCTTTTTATTTTTAATAAATTTTTTAACGAATCGAAGCTCGAACCTATCTTTATATAACATTTCTATTTTTCTTATTTTTACTTTCTTTTTTTCTTAGTTTTACTCTATTTTTATTTTCTTTTTTCTTATTTTTACTCTATTTTTATTTTCTTTTTTTTCTTATTTTTACTCTATCTTCATTTCTTTATTCTTATTTTTATTTTTAGAAAATGTTTGCATCATTAGGCGAAAAAAGTGATATTAGACCACGTATACTGAACATATTTATACGTACTTATATTGTAGAACTCGCCTAATCTTTAATTCTAATCATTTGACCTAGATCTTTAAATAAAAAAAAGAAGGTCTCGTCCAATCATGTTCAATCGGGCGTTATCAACGTATCAATTGATTAAACATTTTGTTTGTTCGCAGATTGAAGGAGAAACAATTTTCATGTAAATTTGATTTTTTTTTTTTTTTTTTTATAGAATAAGCTTAACCTTGACATATGAATTTCATTCGTCTTATTCTTATCGGTTTTTTTTTTAGAGAACATTATCAGACGTGTGACAGGTTTTATCGCGAGGATCAAACGAACAAGAGGCACAAGAAACTTCCTATTTTCGGTTCGATATCGAGCGAGGAAAAGTTTTCTTTTTGTCTCGTTACATATAACCTACGTTCTTTCGAAGTGTGTATGTGTGTATGTACACACACACATATATATATGTATCGACGACGAACTTTGCGACTGTTAGAACATATTGATTTTTTATATACACAGTGTTTGCTGATCGACGTAACGAGGCTCTAACGTTTAAGTACACAAAATGAAGCAATGTAATGAGAACATGTAAATATCTCCATGGTTCGTTTAATTTAGAAACGACCATCTTCTGCGTTCGTCTCAAGGCCCTTAATACAAAAAAAAAAAAGAGAAGAAAAATGAATTATTAATCCTTTTATTTATCCTTAACAATTAATTAACTAATTATTGCGATCAAATTATTATTAATACTCGTTCGAATTCAAATTGTTTGTCTTATTTTTTTCCTTTGTTGAAACTAAAACTAGATTTTATAAAAAAATTTTCTAATCATTTTGTAAAAATTATTAAGTATCAGTTAATCTCAAGGAAGTTCTTTTTTCGGCTTTAATATCGTAATTAAATAAATGATAGAAGATGGATGTAAAACAGATTTTTTTTTAATTTTATGCACGTAAGTACGTTGCTCGACGAACGTGTCTATAAACATAAATTTATGTATCAAATTTAAAAACAAGAGGAAATGTACGAACGTATATAATGGAATTATTCATCTTTTACGTAATAATACTCCTACATACCTATATACCATATACGCATGGCGTGGTCCATTCAATATATAATTGCTTTATATCTGGTCGAAATAGATGACGTCAGTCGCATCATAGAATTTCAATGCGTTAAATAAACAAACGTTAGCAGAGAAATGATCGCATTATAGCGGAATTATCCCGAGCCATCGTTCGGAAACCGCTTATCCGCATTTAACTTAACGCAAACGTGTACATAGATGATATACGTGCATGTACGTATATACACGTGGATTAAAACCGAAACGCATTATCGATTAATTATTATCCGGACGTACGTTTTTGAAAATAACAATGCGATCCGAACGAAGAGGATGTTCGAAAATATTCGAATTAATTTGATAATGGAAATTTTCGGTCGAAAAATTCAACGAATGAAAAATAATATTTTGTAAAAAAAAAAAAGAAAAAAAGAGAGAAAACAATATCAAAGTTCATTTTTTTTCTTATATATTTTATATTTATTATATATTTTATATTTTATATTTATTATAGCTTATATATATTTTTTTTCCTCGTTTGAATAATCGCAACTGCTGTTGCCGCTTTAGTAAGCCCTGACGACACAACTACGTTGTTCTCGCTTAACTCGTGTTAGTTTCTCGCGCCACGTCGAACCAGGCTCAAATACGATTAGGAGAGTCGCTAGGAAACTCGACACGTTGCACTCCCGCTTTGCGATGCCGACGGCCTTATATTCGGTTACACATACGTTCGATGTGTCGACTACACCGTACTTATTCGTCAGCTCGAATTCGGAAAATATTTTCACGGTATAACACCCTCCGAACGATAATCCTTTGTTATGCCTCAATCTTTTATTTCTTTTCGTCGAATTCTTATCGTCGTCGTTCGACGATATTTTCTAAAATAATCGATATTTTTTCAAAAATAATTGTATATTTTCAATCAATTATACTAATATTTTAAATAATTGTCATTGTTGCGCGTAGAATCTTTATTTTTTGTCGTCTAGTCTTTATTGTTAATTAATATTATTTAAGATATTATTAATATTTTAATATTACTATTTTATATTAATTATAATATTAATAATTTGTATTAATAGTATATTATATTATTTTAATATAATATAAAATATTATATATAAAATATTATATAATATCACACACACACAGACAAATAGTTTATAGAAAAATAGTAATGCAAGTATTTTCAATGCTAACCGGATAATTATAGTTACCCTACACCCTTTATTTTCTTGTGCCCTATTCTTTATTGTTATTTCACAATATTTTCAAATAATCGATAATATTTTTTAAAAGATAATTTATATTTTCAACTAATTATCCTAATATTTTGTAACTAATATTCATTTAAATATCTTCCATGTAAACCATTCTACGATACCATTTAACGATATTCTCAAAAAATATTAATCTAAATTAAATAATATATTTGTTGTAGACTAATAATTAAATAATTGTTGTCCTATTACCCTTTATTCTGATTTAATAATATTTTCAGAAAATAACATTTTTTAAAAGAATAATTTATATTATTAATTAATTATCCTATTTCATAGCAAATATTATATTAAATTGAAGCTAATATTTCTCTAAATATCTTGATTTAAATTTAAACTATTTTTCATTATATTTATATTACATTTATATTTATGAAATAATATAATTACTTGTACTCCCTTTTACCCTTCATTTCTTTACCCTCGACACTTCACATTTATATAACAATATTTTCAAAAAATAATCGATAAATCTTTTTCTTAAAACAAAGAATTAGTTATTATAAGAAACTGTTCAATTATCATAAGATAATCGATATATTAAAATCATTTCGATCAATTTTCAAAAAATAATCGATAAATTAATTTTTTAGAATGAAAAAATTAGTTATTAGTAATCATCCAATGTAGCATAAGATAATCGATATATTTAAATCGTTTCGAGTATCCATCTTGTAAAATATACGATTAAAGAGATTAATACTAATAAGAGGTCTTCGCACGTGTGAAACGTAGTTGAGTACGTTACTGCTGGTAGGGTAACGTCTGCAATAATAATATCATGGTTTTGCTCGAGTCACCATTCTTGGCGTTACATGTCCTCAGTGAACATCCGGACATCCGGACGTCACGTAGAGAAATACGAGCGTTACTAGTTGCACACGTACGATAACGTTTTACATTCAACATACACACACACACACACACACACATCTAATCTATCCATATCTAACGTCATAGCATATCTATAACCGTTCTAACGATTCGAATTTCCCGGCCAGTCTCTCTCGTCACTCTTAATCGACGCGAAATCGATTCCTGAAGAAAACTTTCGATCTGCCATCAACCATCGACTTAATACTTTTTCTCGTTTCCATTGAAACTCAACGAAATACGGAATTTTCACGCGTCGATCGTTTTATCTCAGCTCGCTAAACGATTATCGATACGCGTCATAAAATGTAAAATATGGAATTTTACACGTTCGAAAGCTGGTTTCCGTGGGCATTGATAAGCCGATAATCGATCCATCGAGTTCTCGCGTGATTAATACGCGAGTCATTGAAGCGAGAACGGAGAGACATCCGTGAAATTTATGTTCTCATTCTCGACATTGTAGTTTCTCGAAATGTTCCTTCTCTCTCAGGATTTATTCGTATTTCAAGAATCTCGATTCTTCTGACTTTTTTAATAAGTATTATTCATTGGTAACATTTTTAATGTCGAATATTTTCTGTCTTTCTTTCTTTCTTTCTTTTTTTTCTCTATTTTCTTTTGTTTTCTGTCATTCTCTCAATGATTCTCTCAATGCACTAAATATCAAACATAAAAATTTGAAACCTCAACGAAATTTTTCTTCAAAATTGCGTAATATTTTGATGCAATAATTTTTCGAACAACTCCTACGTGCAATTGAAACTACAGTCATATAGTTTAAGACAACACAGGGATTTTTGATTTAAGGTATTCCGTGCAAGCGGAAATTGGTTGCCCTGGGGCAGTAATGTTTTACGAGCATAGGTTGACAGCGTAGTGCACTGCAGCTCACAAAAACAATATTTCATCACGATACTTTTTTCTCCCCCCCTTCCCTTTTTTCTTTTTTGATATTTTACAAACATGTATCCACTTCAAGAGATATAAGATTTTTTATAGGCATATCGATTTATAAAAGCAAGGAAGAGAAAAAAAGATTTTCAAAAATTACTAATCAAAAAGTCAATCTTTTTAAACAACAATAAATTCCTTTCATAAATTAAAATTATAAAAAATGCCATTAGAAAAAAAAAGAAAAGGGATATTATATGATATTTAATTGTTAATTTTCAAAAAAAAAAAAGAAAGAAAAAGAAGAACAAACAAGAAGAAACATTTCAGCGACGATTTCAATTCCGATAGAAAATAGAAACAGAGAACGTGACGCGAAAGAAAATACACTTGCATGTTCGACGTATCCAAAGCAATAATCGCTGTCTATTTATCTATCACTCTCGCTTCACTCGAGCGACAGTAAAACGTTAGATACATCGTTTCCGGTTTTCCTACTGCACATACATAGCGAGCGAGCGAGCGAGCGAGCGATAATTTTAAATACCAACATAGATTATAACGTTTGAACGCGCCTACGCGTTCCAAGCGAGTCATATTTTCTTCTTATCTGATAAAAGTTCGAATGTTACACGAGCCATCGATGCTATTATTAAAAGATATATATCTTTCTTTTTCTCTTTCTCTTGAATTTTCTTTCTGTTTTGTTCTTTCTTTTTCTTTTCTTTTCTTTTCAATTTTATTGCTCGTTAAAACTCACCCCGCCGATACGTTGCTTAAGTCGTTGGAGTCGTTCGTGTCGTTAGCGGCTTCTGAAACAAAAATCGAAAGAGATCTTTCAGATATGAGGGATAGAAACAGAAAAAGTGCAAAAAGGAAGGTAAAATGAAGAAAGAAGAAGAAAAAGGAAAGGAAGGGAAAGGAAAGGCTAGCGGTAGCTTAGGGACCCTTACGAATCGTTAATCTTCCATGAAGGAAACATTCGTACCGACTGACGGTACTTCGAAACTTGAAACCACCCCTTATAAGTCCGACCACTACTCTCTCCCTCTCTTTCTCTCTCTTTCTCTCTCTTTCTTTTTTTATATGGGAATACATACAAAGCATTCAAGAGAGAGAGAGAGAGAGAGAGAGAGAGAGAGAGAGAGAGAGAGAGAGAGAGAGAGAGTTTTCTTTCATGAAAAAAAAAAAAAAATACGAAAGGGACGAATTCAAAGATTCCTTTAACTCATTTCATAATGCTATTCAATAACGTCTAACCATAGTTACTTTTCACTTTTCCATCCGTCACGTAATTTTTCAACAAGTACATGTAAGTAATACATGATATAAATTACAAAATTTAAGCAAAGATAATTACGGAATATAAGTAAATATTATTAAAGAAATTTCTGCTTTTTCTTTTTCTATTTTTCTTCTTCTCTTTTTTTTTTTTTTATTTCTTGTAAGTATAAACACCGTTCTTTTCTTCTCTCAAATTTTATAAAACATACGAAGGTTATGATTATACACGATTAGTATTCATTAATTAACATAAAAACGAATGGATAGTAACGCGCGAGAAAATTAATTCGGTTGTTTAATGGATCAAAGAAACGTCGAACCTTTTTTTTTCTTCTTTGTTCCTTTCTTTTATTTTCATATCCTGAAAACACCGTCGAAAGGAAACGGAAAGGAAGTGAAAAAAAAAGGGAAAAGAAAAATAAAAAGGAAAAAGGAGGAAAAAAAACAAGAAAGAGAGAGATTTGCCGCACGTATTTCCGTAATGGGATACACAAGTTAGAGAAAAAGAGAAAGAGAGAGAGAGACAGACAGACAGACAGACGGACGGACGGACAGACAGAGGGAGAGAGAGAAAGAGAGAGAGAGAGAGAGAACTCGATCGATCGTCCACCCCGTCTCATTGCAGACGCAGCTGCCTCGGGCCGGAAGACAAACGAGGCAAACACGACCGGAAGATCCTTCGTCGTTGGTTGGTCCTTTTCCTCTAGTCTAGTGGTCGTCCTACGTTAAGCTACGAGAATCAAGCCAAACGCCATATACCCAAGCAGACCATGCAAGCACCAAAGAATTACGAAGATAACAAAGAGGAGAAGAAATAGAAAACCTGTGCTGTTACCACGACGGTGGCAATTATAGGGACAAGATTTGCATGAAAGTGGGAAAACTTTTTGTTTCCAGCCGGAACCACCGCATCTACCACTACCATCATCACCATCACTACCACCGTTACTACCATCGTATCACCAACCCTCTCCTACGTCTCTCTTCTCCTCCCCTTCTCTCTCTCTTTTTCTATTCACTCTTCCCCGTCATTCACCTTTCCAAACCCCACGATCGGGTCTTCCGCATATTTGAATATGAAACGGCCCTAAATTTTTTTTTCTTCTCTAGCAGCGCGTGTAGACCGAGCTGAGCTATCGGCCGACGAATTAACCCTTCTGTGTCGGGGAGAAACCACGTGCTGCGACACAATTCACCAATCAACCGCCTCTGCTCTTCCTCCTCCTCTGCTACAATTTTTTGTACCTTTTTCTTGTGTTTTCTTTTTTTTTTACAAGATAAAAAAAATGTAATAAAAAAAAAGGATCGAAAGTTCGTTACAGTGGTACAAATTATATCGAATAATTTTCACGGCTAAAAACCGCAATCAAAATTTGCGAAACGGTTTATTAGCAATTTTTTTCGATCTTCCTAGTGATGTAATATTTTTTTTTATCAAGCAAAACGATGGTTATTTGTTTTTTTTTTTTCATCGTATCCTTGAAGGAGTTTCAGTAGTGATTGTCGGCCGCCATTTTGTTAGAGGGAGCTGCTGTTTCCTTAGCGATCATTAATACGAAACAATAATTGGAGAATATAGTAAACAGAATATAATATTGTGTTTGGACGTTTGAGCTCGTTGTGATAAGTGATAGATTTTCGTGATTTTCATAACAATTGATTTAAGATAAATATCTAAGATTGTTAAATATAGATAATAATGTAAAAAGATTTTTTTTATTTATAACTTTGTTCAAGAATACGTTTTAAACCTTCAATATTTAATACTATAGAACATTTAGAATTAGTTTATTATCAAATGAAAACGCATTGAGTTTAATGATTTACTGAAGAACAAAGTGGTCAATCGATAGAATTAAATTTGACGTAAAGTCCAACTGCTTAGACAAATGGTGAATTTTTATTCTTTTCATTAATCACTTCGTAATTTGTTATTATGATTCAATTGTCCTACTTATATAATTATAATGATTCTGTTTCTATTATTCTACATTTAATAAGATTAATCAAGTTCTTTTATACGATTCATGAATTTTGTTCTGCTTATAATGATTTATTTCATTAATAAAATATAATAAAAATTAAATAACTAAAAAAAAATAAATTTTATAATTAAAATAGAAAACTATACTTTCGAGTGAATTCGTGATTTCATTGTATAAACCTACACCTGACAAAATGGCTGCTTGATGGTCATTTCCTTCTACGTAATCGAGTAAAGTGATCAATTAGATTCGATAAAATATAAAAAATAAAAAAATATACCAAGATAATTATAAAATCACATATTGTATCTATTCCACAACAAATTTATTATATCCTATTAAACGTTCAACAATTTATCTTTAATACTCTGTCTCAGAACGAACATTTAGAGTGATCATTTTGTCGGATCTTTGATTATTTATCTTTCATTCGTAAATTTTTGTAGATAAAAAAATAAAAAGATAGAAGAGAATTTATCATATTTTCCTACGCTGTCAAAGAAACGACAAGTAAATAAAAAAAAGAAAAGAGAAACAAATATGTCGCTTATCGATAAACAGATCAGTGACAAGAATTTCTTTTGCGAGCAGGTTTGTTGTATCGATTGAACTAACATAAGTTTCGACTATTTTCTCCATTGGATTAATAAATCATTATTTGACATTATTAAGAATATTTTTTTGTATTCTTATCTGCATATCGACCTATCTACGTCAAATATATCATTAGCTTTCTTCAAATATTTTTATCTCTTTTTATAATACTTTCTACTATTACTATTAAACTACACTTCCATTAGAATGTATATATTTAAAATCCTCGGACAAATTATCATAAAAGACATTTTCAAATAATAATTGTTTCCAATGAAATTCATAAAATTTAATATTGTCATTTCGGGGGCGTTCAATGTTAGGAAAAAAAAAATCGATAGAAAATAGTCGCATACCTATTACGTTCATTCGTTGTATAGTGAAGTCACGTGTAGAATCGTAGATAGAGCACGTGCTCGAATGGAGTGTACAAAGTAATGATTGTACTTTACAAAATTAAAGCGCATTATCGTGGTCGAGTATTCGTGTACTACACAATCCATCCATTTAAACATATAAAGGTTCGTATATTTAAATACATACATACATACACACATGCATATACACAAACACACACACACACACACACACACACATACATGCAGGCATAAATACATACATAAACACATACATATATATATACAGATGCAAATATATATCAAACACATACACGTGAAGCATACATCTATACATGTGTGTACATATACACGTATAGTAATCGTACGAAGGAACTCCTGTGGTGTTCTGGCAAGCACCCAAGCGTTTTCCATCGCGGTAATATCGCGGCTAACGTTACGTTTCGTCGGCGTTTGAGCGTATGTTTATTTCAAAGCAACGTACACAGGCACGTTCGAACACTATTTCTTTTTTTTTTTTTCTTTACTCAACAAGAGAGAAAGAAAAAAAGAGTGGGGGGAGGAGGAAGAGGAAGAGGAAAAGAGAGAGTAATACGACGAAAGGGAAAGGATTCTTTTTTGAAATTACGAGAACGTTTTCCAGATAAATGAGAGAATAAACGAACAGTAAAGAGATCAAAGGTGAAAAGAACTTTTCAAGAAAATGGAAATTTAATATTTTAATTTTCTCTCTGATATTTCTCGGTGTTAACTTTTTCATTTCATCGATAAAACTTTTCACTCTTAACTATTACTATAATATATATGTAATAAATAGAAAGTTTGTTTCAAACGAACGAAACATATTATCGTAAAATTGTTATATTTGATCTTAACGTTAGTAATTGGGATAATTCCGAATGAGTCCTGCGGGAGACGAGATCGATCACTTGGTGTCATATTTTCTAGATATAATCCAATTGTCAGATAATTTTAGTAATAGGACTGACAATTATTAATGAATCTCATAAGTAATACTATTTGTTTGAATTCAGTTAAGAAATTAGATGTTATTCGTAATATAAAAATTATGTAAATACACTCAACAAATTTTTTACTTTTTCTTAAAATCTTAATTCGCTAAAAATTTACGAAACAATAATGATTTTTACTAAGTATAGCGCATTAATGAAGCATTCAAAGTTTACGTTTATAATCAAATAACGTTATAATTATAATTAAATTAATAAATAAAAGATGAGATATTGTTGCAATATTGTTTAAAAAAAAATTAAGTGAATCACCACCCCCCTTATTTTCGAAATAGATGACTCGACTTTTTTCGAGGATAGTTAATATATTGTAAAATTATACATTATTACTTCCTTACGATGTAAATTTGGCTGCCTATGGAGATGGTAGATTTTTATTCATTGTATTAATCATTTTTAATGACGATCGTCTATTATCAGTTTTCTTAAATCAAGAATAACGACCAGAACAACGTGTGTCTCATTCGACTATAGAAGATACAAAGAAAAATAAAGAACCAGAACCTGTCTCACCTGGTTGTTCACAAGCTATTAATAAAAAGATTCCCGGTGACAGACATGCCATATGCAATGCCGAATAAAATTAATATAATTCGTAGTTTGTCATCAGATGTAGTTTAGCGAATTAGAAAACGTAGAAAATGTTGAATTTTTATTATATATATAATATTTATAATAAACTATATAAATAATAAAATATATATATAAACATTATTATTATTTATATATGTATATATATTATTTAAAATATATATTTATTATTATTATATATATATAAAATATAAATAATATGTATATATATATATCGATTAAATTTACGAAGCGTTAAAAAAAAATATCTATAACTTCGAATTATTATTCTATGCATCTTCGATGTAAGATGCTATCGAAGAGTAATTAGATTTGATAAGGCCGTAGATTATCGATCTTAATCTTAACAAAGATTCTACACGAATTATACTCTCTAAGTCTATGCTAACGGATAAAGTAGTAGGTTTAACGGTATAATTGACTCGTCCCACTCCGTCCGCTATAAATATTCATAAAGGGATGCTAAAGCTCGGTCGCAATGAAACCATCACCGAAAAGAATATAACATGAATCGGAGGTGGTGTTCAGTGGTAGTGCTGGTGAAGAGGAGGAAGAGAAACAGGAGAAGCAAGAGGGGAAAGAGGAAATGAGAGAAACGAGCGTAAAACGGACGTGAAACGTGGAAAAACGTATCGTTCTCGTTGAGACGTGTCATCCCCTATTCGCTTTTTTATACGTCGAAGAAAAAAGAGACAGAGATAAATATATTTCAAGGATTTAAAAAGTATCGACGAAACATAAAACAAAACGTAATTCGCGATTAATCCATCTTGTATACGTTCGGGAATATTTACATTGGAGTCATCCCGTGAGTAACGATCCTTTTTTAAGTAGATTTCGAGAGATCAAATAAATAAATAGCTAGATCTCGTATACGGTAGCGACCTTCTCGAATTTCTCATTTGTCGTACTTAAAAAGGATTTGCATATCTGTATTTAGAAAGTTAAAAAAAGAAAAAAGAATAGAAAAAGAAAAAAAATCGATTTTTCTGAAATATTTTCTTACTTCGAGAATATACTTCGAACATTTTATCAGGAAAACTCCAAAAATCGACGAAGTTAACAAAAATTGATAAAGTTGACTTTATCGAGCATGAAATTTATATATAATTTTGTTTATTATAATATCTTTAATTTTAAACACCGTTATCTCAAAACTATGTTTCAATCGGTGTAAAGAATATCTTAAAAATTATTGAATAGAAGTTTGGCACGATTATTTTTAACACGATTATTTATATCATTTACCTTTGTTATACGGACATTTTCTTTATATAACATATAATAAGATATAATAATGCTTTACATAAATTATAATAAAAACCATAGTTTTCAATTTTTAATCATTAAAAAAATTATTAAAACTTTTTATCAAAAATCCTATGTTAAGTTCAATCACTCATATATAGTTACTAAATGAAAGTATAAAAAATCCTTAAAAAGGGACTGTTTTTATTTATTTTATTTTATTTTTTTAATATACTTTAACAGTTCTTTATTCTTTTTTCTTAATTCTTTATAATATCATAATAAAGTATTATTGCTACCATAAACGTTATACAAAAATGATTGCTGCTTGATTCAAGATCGATAACTTTAACAAGATAAGGGATTATATTAATTTATCTATTTAAACACTCCTAACAGTACATATTGGCAGACATATTTAATGATTTTTTTTTTTATTAACGAAATTAATTACAGGCCAGAAAAAAGTCATAAATTCCCGCTCCCTTTTTTAAACCGTCTCTAATCGTACGTAACCCATTCAATTTATCATGATTCGTTTCGGACAAATGTTTCGTCTTTCCTATCAAGTCGATATTTTCTCGTTTTCTTTTTATAAATTTCTTTTTGAAATATTTCCTAAATTATTTCGGTACACATGAACCAGCTACTAATACTAATCACTATCAAATAATTTCTATCAAGTCAATATTTCCTCTTTCAAATGTTTCCTACATTATTTCAGTTTCCTAAACATTTCCTAAATTACATGAACCATCTACTAACACTAATCGATAATATCAAGCATATAATTCACTAATAATTAACAAGTATTCATTACACATGATATTACCCGTTCATTAACACATGATGACAAACCTAAATAATTCAGAAAAATTTAGCTGCGATAATTTGCTAATATATAAATTTAAAACATATATAAGTATATTAATACTCTTATCTCAAGCATAAAAATCTGCATTAACTGGTATAGTCAAACATATAAGTCTCCATTAAAAAAAAAAAAAAAAAGTGTGATTACATTTTACTGATGCAATGTCGTACAAAAGTGCATAAAATTATTAGCACATTATAGACCATCCGATATTTAACTTTGACGTAACATTTTTATCTATTTTCAACCATTTAGAAGATACAGCGTGTTTCAATTGCTTGAGACACTTTGTATACTTTTCATTTACGAGTTCCCTCAGGTAATAATATCTACGTCGAATTATGAAATTAGTAGACGGTCGAGTCTGTAAAGTTATTTGTTAGTTACGATGGTCCTCCTAGTCCTCATCCTTTCGTTTCTCGTCCATCTACCGAAATATCTGTCTTCAAATTCCTTGATTAAACGATCGTGAGCAGGTACATTTCTAGTAGTCTCTCTCTCTCTCTCTCCCTCTCTCATATATACACACAGACATACGTACAAACACACGCTATCTCTCATTGCAACAGCTAATTAGAAATATCAAAGATGTTCCGAGGAGAAAGTTATTCTCTCTTGTTTCACAGAATCACTTCTATCAACCACTCGCAGCAACAGCATCGTCGTCGTCGTCGTCGTCGTCATCGTCGTTTTCGTCGTCTAGACTTCATGCTTGAGCAGTCACATCTCCCTTTGATACTCATTTAAGAAAATTTGTTGAATAAAACTTTCTATCAGTTAACACCTTTCCTCTCCGACTCGTTCGTATACTTTGCTTGAATCATCCTGTATCTTTTGAACTTGCACTTTGTGCATCTCTTTTCTGTATTTCTATATTCATGTGTGGTCGTGTGCCTGTGTGTGTGTGTGTGTGTATATATGTGTTCATGTATGTTTAAGTGTGTATGTGTGTATACTAGCAGAGTGCCACTGTCAAGTGAGTATCTCGACCATAACTCACCAAGATGATCCTGGAGATCTATCTCTCTTTATCTCTTCCTGTCTTTCTCTTTATTTTTCTCTCATTCTCTCTCTCTCTCTCTCTCTCTCTCTCTCTCTCTCTCGCGCGCGCGCGTACTTTTCAACATTTTCGTTATCAGAAAAAAAGGTCAAATTGAAAAAGACGAGCAAAAGTTATGGTCAAAAGCACCATACTAAGAAATAGGATATATAAAACGGTAAAAAAAAGGATCCAATATTTTAAGAACTTATAATACTCATCGAGATAACTTAAAAAAATGTCTGATTAACATGAGTGTTAAAATCAACCATTTCGATGTAAATTAACTCTCGTTATAATCAAATAAAATATTCCTGGAATGTATATATATTTCATTATTACATTAGCAATAAACTAATATATTTTTAAACTAATATATTTACGTTCAATATTATCACTTGCGATATCGAACACTCAAAAAATAATAAAAGTTGATTTACATCGAAAGGGTTGATTTTAGGTTTTCGTGTTAATTAGAAATTTTTTACTAAGCCGTTGAAATATCGTTCTCTTTTTTTCTTTTTTATCATCCTGTATATTCCGAAGAGGTGAAAATTCACATTGGAATTATACGTCGTCGTATCGTTGTGAGTTGTCCTGTCACCCCACCCATCCATAATACTATCGTGCAACGATGTACGGTATCAAATCTTTGTGTGTGTGTATTTGTGAATAATATCAATAGACAGAAAATAGAACAAGAATAAACGTCGATAGATAAAACGGTAGACGATCGAACGAACATCCGAACGAATTGTTTGGAATTGCTCGCAATTAAACTATCAGTGAGATATGATGAAGTGGATAGAATAAGAGTTATGAAATAGTGAAATATGAATTAAAAAAAAAAAAAAAGAAATGAAAAGAAAAGATTAATCAAAGAAACATAAATCTGAATTTAATAAAGAAAAACAATGAAAATAAAAACTAAACTCACACGCAAGAGGAATGTTTCAATTGTTGTAATATAGAAAGAACATTAAAATGATTAGCAATTGTTGTAAATCACTGTATCATATTTATGACGCTATAATAAGAACTTATGACAATTAGTAAAAAATGAATAAATCAATCAATAAATAAAAAGAAAAAAAAAAGAAAAGAACGAGATAATCGTTAAAAGCGAAGCAATTGATAGTTTCACTAAAGAAGAACGGTATTCAACTGATGATGTAATCGATATGGATCTTTTTTTATAGATCGAAAGTATGTCATGAAGATCACCCAAATGTAAATTAAAAATACTACCAAAAGCTGATCTAATCTTGAGAGAAACATGAAATATGAGGAAAAAAGAATGACAAAGTAAGTTTTTATTTTGTTATATTATAAAATTTATCAACAAGTATCGATAGAGAATATTTTAATTTCGGTTTTGTTTAGATTTAAAATATAATATCTTCATATTACGTATATTCGTCAATAATAAAATTAAGTTCTATTAAATCGCATAAATATTAGAAATTTAAAACGATTTGATGAAATTTATAATTTTATTTTATTATTAAAGAATAAATTTTAATAAATTGACAATAATAAACTAATGATAGATAATAATTAGAAAAAATGAATAGTAATAAGTAATAATACTAATGCCAGTTCTGTTTCAAGACGTTATCCAGTTTTATGTTTAGACTATTTCACTAATCAAAGTATAAAAGAGAAAGTGTTTGCTCGTTGCGGTCATTGCGGTCATTGCGAAAATTATTATTGCTTTAATCACTTTTTTAAACCATTACATCAACAAAATTATCATAAACGTAATGAATATCATTGTTATGATTTCATTAATATTATCATTTGTTATCATTAATTTTTGTAAATTATTATCCATGATTAATTTATGAAAATTTATTTTTATTTAATAAAATCTATAATAAAATAAAATGAAAAAAAAATTTTCGTCACTTTCCTTCTTTTCCTCTTTACACAATATCTCAAGGTCAAACAAGTTTTCGATGATATTCTCAATTTACATTTTCATGACCATTATGTCATGTAATTCCGATCTTGTATATATAAAAAAATAAATAAATAAATAAAAATAAATAAAAGCTGTGGGATTACATTTATTATATCGTATGCGATTAGTTGAATATTTAATATTTAATATTGCTTATAAAAAACTGCAACAAACTCATTTGTACGAACATAAACATTAAAAAAAATAAAAACATAAATAACAAAAAATAAAAACAAAAAGAAATTTAAAAAATATTTACATATCTCTATGTTGGGCGAGCAGAAGAGTATAAATCAGAAATTTTCGTCAAAACAGGACAAGTATGCTAATATATTCAACATTGCTATCCTTTGCTTATGATATGTATATTTTGTAAGTCCAATGGGACGAAACATATGTTATCAACTTTCACGTAGAAAATCTGACGCCTAACATCTGACGTTACATTGCAATTTAAATATCATAAATCTTTCTTTACAAAACTAACAATAAAGGCCATGTCTAGTATTTCATTGTCTTTTTTTTTAATAATCTTTTTTTAATCATTTCAAATCATTTTAATCTTTTTAATCACAAATTACTAATTTCTAAATCATTCAATGATTTAAATTATATTTTATTAGGATCAGTAATAAACTTATATTTATACATTTCAATATTCTTACATTTATAAATTTCATTAAATCATTTTAAATTTCTAATACTTGTGCGATTTAATAGAACTTTATTTTATTATTGACTTAATATACGTAATATGAAGATATTACATTTCGAAACAGAAACATAATTAAAATATCCTCTATCGATACTCATTGATAAAAATCTTTTATAAATATATAAATAATAAATATGTATTTTTCAAAAAAGAAAAAAATAAATAAGTAAAAAGTATACGTATCATTGTTATAAAAAATAAATTACTGATCAGATAGTAATGCAAAACAGAGTGATCATCACACGATTAACGATTATTAATTAATCATGAAATACTGTTTATTTCATAATAATCTATAATAATTAACATCCTGATTTTATATTAATCATAATTTTCGAAATCACGTTTTGACCAAACTCTGATTAATAATAACAATACTGATTGACATATACTCTTTATACATACATATATATATATATATCTTGTAACATTTTTTTCTTTTCTTTTTCCCATAATTTTTTTTCTTACATTGTTATAAATCTTTTCGAAAGATTATCATATAAAAAAAAAAGAAAATTAGAAAAAAAATAAACGAAGAAAAGATAAAAAAAGAAGAGAAATAAACTAATAGAGAAAAAGAAAGCACAAAAATATTTTTGGAATTGTATAAATATTTTCTATGCTTGGTAGAATCATCGTTTGACGAATCAAAATATATGGATCATGAATTTTCTTTCGACTAGAAATCGTGATTCGGTTTCGTTCGATATTTTTTCTTTTTTTCTCGTATACATCCGTCTGTTTTCGTCCAACAACGAAACAAAGTTAGGTACCGAGAAAATTTGATTTGAACAATCGGAACTGTTGGGAAAACGAAACCCAAGCGATAAAAGAATCGTTCGAATTGTGGAATGTATTTCCATGGACGTCGACATGAGTATATTTTATATACATAGATAAGCGAATGGAAGCAGAAAGAAAGGAACGTTCTTCCCCCGACAGTTCGAGTTTCGTTCTTAAATTAGAATCGTATTTCGAGAAGTTAAAGCATCATTAGACAGAAACAAAACACATTTGAATTAAAAGCACGTCTTATGGGTTATTGTTTAGACTGAAATTTTCTTTGATATTATCACGCGATTGATGTTCGATTTATGATGTTCGTTTTTATACAAGCTTGAAACTCCCATCGGTTAGTGCAATCAATTATTTTTTGACAGAGAAAATTTTACAGAAATATATTTGGGTTATATCTGATCCGAAAGAAAGTTTAAAACATACAAGAAAGTTTGAATTTTTATTTAAAATAATGTTGAATAGCTTAATACAGATAAAAACTTTTAAATCGATGTTTTCTTTTTTTTTCTCTCTTTTTATTTTGAACTCGTCTGATTTTCTGGAAGATAGTATTGTTTAGATTGGATTATCCTTTGAAATGATCTTCCATTTGAGATGTTTGTTTTTATTGAGGGTAAAACCCAGATCAATCGGACCAATGGATTATTTTTTTATAGACAAAATTTTCGATAGGAAGTTTTGAAATATCTCCGATCTGAAAGAAAGGTATGAAATATAGAAGAAAGTTCGAAATTTAATTTAAAATTTAATATAAATGAATAGCTTAATATCGATAAAAATTTGTAAATTAATGTTATATTCTCATCTTTTGTTTCTTTATTTTGAACTCGTCTGATTTATTGTAAGATAGTATTGTTTGGACTGAATTATTCTTCGAAATTATCACGATTGAAGTTAAATTTGTGATATTAGTTTTTATGCAGGGGTAAAACTCCTATCGGTTAGTGCAATCGATTATTTTTTGACAAAGAAAATTTTACATAAATATATTTGGATTATATCTTATCCGACAGAAAGTTTAAAATATACAAGAAAGTTTGAATTTTAATTTAAAATAAGGATGAATATTGTTTAATATAGTTTAATATAGATAAAAACTTTTAAATCATTGTTGTCTTTATCTCTCTTTTTATATTGAACTCTGATCTTCTGAAAGGTAATATCGTTTAGATTGAATCATCGATTCAAAATTATTATAGTTAATATTCGATTTGAGATGTTTGTTTTTATAGAGATATACAATACAATGGATTATTTTCTTACAAACGAAAGTTTCGAGAAAAAAGTTGAATTATTTTCGATTTAAAAAATGAAATGTATAAAATGATTTGAAATTTAATTAAAAATGTAAATGAACAAGAGGATATTAATAAAAATTAAATATGTATATATTTATGTATTTTTCTCTCTTTATCTTTCGAACTCTTCTAATTTAATATAATAGTGATGCAATATTATTTAAATTAAATTATTCTTCGTAATTATAGCGATTGACGTCCAATTTGAAATGGTCGCTTTTACAGAGGATAAAATTCGGATCAATCGGAGCAGTGGATAATTTTTTTACAGACAGAAGTTTCGAGAACCAATTTGAATTATCTCCGATCAGACAAAAATTATAAAATGTGTAAAACGGTTTGAAATTTAATTTAAAATGCGAATGGACACAGAGTGTAATATCGATAAAAATTTCACAACCAAATGATATTCTTTTTTTTTTCTTTTGAATGAATCAAATTTGAAGTAAAAAATATTATCTAGATTGAATTATTCTTTGGTTAAAATTATCATGGTTAATGTCCGATATTCGTTTTTATAGAAGTTAAAAGTCGATGTAATTAAAAAAATAAGTTTTGTCGTATGCGAAATCAAAAATTTTAACCCTCTCTTTCTCTCCCTCTCTATCTCTCTTTTTCTTCCCTTATCGCTTTAATACAAAAAAAAATTTTTTTAATTATTTAACAATCTATATAAAATAATGATAAACAGCGTAATATCGATCAAAATTTCATAATTAAAACAATCTTTTTTCACGCCTCACACAAATTCCTATTTTTATCTCTTTCTTATTCTCTTGAACCTATTCTAAAATATTATTATTTATAGATTAAATAATCCCATCAAAATTATCACGATTGACGTTCGTTTTGAGAACCGTCCATTGACTTTTATAAAACTTAAAATTAAAAACAAAGAAAAAGAAAAAGAACTAGAAACGAAAAAATACTAAAAACGATTATCGTTACATGCGAAAATACAATCAAACATTTGATCTCTCTCCCTCTCCCTCCCTCCCTCTCTCTCTCTCTCTCTGTGTTTCGAAAAAAAAAAATACAAAAAAAAAAACATGAAAAGTTAAACGAACGATAAAAAATAAAGACGAGCATCGTAATAAAGACATAAACTTCATAACAAATGTAGCCTTTCTTGACATCCCGCATAATTTTCGATTCTCTCTCTTTCTCTCTCCCTCCTTCCTCTGTACCAATCCTCCCCTCTCTCTCTCGAGCACGTCCAATTCACCGCGAAGAAGACCGCGTACTCTGTGTATCGCGAACAACGCGATTAGTTCCTCTCCGCATAGAATGTAATTACGCGGAGGAGGATGAGAAGTAGTAGTAATAGTAGTAGTAGTAGTAGTAGTAGTAGAAGGAGGAGGAGAAGGAGGAGGAGGAGGAGGAGGAGGAGGAGGAGGAGGAGGAGAAGGAGAAGGACGTACAGGACATGGAAGAGAGAAAGAGAGAAGAGTCAGCCGGGTCGATGAACTCGAAGGATGCAGTCGATGGGCACGTTCTCTCTCTTTCTCTCTTTCTCTCTTTCTCTCTCACACACACACACAACTCTCACTCGCACATATACACACCTAGAGACACACAAACACATAGACATAGACATACTCTCCGTTACACACCTTTCCGAGTTCGGATCGATGGAGAGCCATTTCCAACGAGGCCACGGGACAAACTCGATCTCGAACGGAATTCAGGGTGTAAACGTACGAGTAGTCTCCAAGGAGACAGTGCACAGAAAGGCCGAACGACCAGTGAACACGTTGAAAGAAGACGAGGAAGAAGAAGAAGAAGAAGAAGAAGAAGGATAAGAAGAAAGGAATAAGAAGAAAAAGAAAATGCTTCGAAAAGTGTGCTCTCACTATGCCGCTCTGTTTGCCACGAGACTTCGAGGAGAGTCTCCATTTAATCCGATGTAATCGAAGAGAACCAACCCTCTCCACTATCTTTACTTTATTTTCTCTCTTTTTCTTTCCTCTCTCTCTCTCTCTCTCTCTCTCTCTCTTCTCTCTTCGTACTATATACTTGTCTATTTTTATCTCTGTCTTTCTCTATCTATCTCTTTTTTATTCTTCCCTTAGTATATATATATTCTTTCCTCGTTCTTTCTTCCCACTACTTTCTCTAGCCATGTACTTCTCTATTTATCTCTTTCTTTATCCTATCACCACCTCTCTCTCTCTCTCTCTCTTTCTCTCTATCTCTCACACACACTCTCTTCTCTCTCTTTTCCTCTCATTCATGGTAATCCCAAGGATAAAATCCCAAAGTGATTGCCTCCCTTTTTCCAGAAGCATCGTCGGCCAAAGGAAAAGGCGGACGCTTCGGAACACGTCGAATCCGGTGGAATTGCAAAGTCGTGCCGTATCCCAACGTTACTGCCACTGCCACTATGGTTAGTAAAAAGAGTCAGGGTGTTATAGAGTAAGAGAGAGAGAGAGAGAGAAAATAGGAGAGAAAACTAGTTGGAGTTCTGGAGACTGAACGAGAGTAGCTCGTAATCCGTGTCGAAAAGCAAACTAAACAGACCGGGACACAGCGAACGATGATCGAGGATAGTAGAAAAGAACCGGATGAAAACCGCTTTCCCTCGGCTACTACTATTTCTACTACTACTACTACTACTACTAGTACTATTACTTCTATTACACTAGTACTACTATTACTATCTCGATGAATGTTACGAAAAAGGATTGAAAAAGGGGTTGCTTCTTGTAATATCTTCTTAAGGAAGAAAAGACATGGAATCGACCGTGAAAATATCTCACGTGATATTATTGGAAAAGGTTTTTGCTTTTCGTCGAAGTAAAAGGTACCATGTTTCCTTTCCCGAAAGATTTTAATTGAAGTTTTGGTAATTAGGATAATCCTAGATCGTATCTTTGGAGAGGAGAGGGAAGGACTTGGAATGATTTTATTTTCTTTGGTAACGCTACGTTGCAAGTTGATTGTAAAATTTGCATGTTGAACGAAGAAGTATAATGAAAATATAGGATTATGTGATATAGCGTGTATGTAGATGTACGTAGTATACAAACATATAAGATGACCGTAGGGTATGCAAATGTATAGAAAATATACATACGGTAGTAGAAAATTTATAGTAAAGATATAAAAGAAAATTATACGATCCCAATATAGAATTAAAATTGTACGATTAATATTAATAATACAATTGTACGATCCAATGAAATTGTACAATTGAAAATCATGTAGAATAAAAAATCATGTATGATAAAAATCTACACGTATACTGAGTACATATATCTGATTAATATTTATAGGGAAAATGAACAATTATAATATATCATTTTAAATGTTAGAAAGAAAATATGTATATATCAAATATTCGTATATATTATATAATATTATATAATGTTTGTATTTATAATATTTATATATTATAAATATGTATATGTTATAAAATATTAACATTTACAGGGAAAATGTACAATTAAAATATATCATTTTAAATGATAAAAAGAAAACATGTGTATATTACAAAATATTCGAATTCAACGTATAAAATTTAATAGTTTTCTAAGTTTAACAAGAGACGTTCCAACGTTGGATTCTTATCATCGTGTTAACTTGAGAGTAAGAAGACAGTAGTTCGAATTAACCTATGCCCTCGGTCCTCTTTATACAATGTTCTCGATGCGCGTCGAGAACCCAGAATGAAATCGTTTCTCATCACAATAGAGTGAGAAAGAACTAATCTTAGAAAGGGAGAGAAAGAGAAAGAGAGATGAACAGAAGAGACAGAGAAAGAAGAAAAACATGGGCTTACTGTCGACACGTTGAGAAAAAGAAAGACACACGTTGTATTTTCTCCGAGATTAAGGCTTTCGTTGGTGTAGCAGCAGAAAGAAAGAGAGAGAGAGAGAGAGAGAGAGAGAGAGAGAGAGAGAGAGAGAGAGAGAGAGAGAGAGATGTATTCGCGTTAGTAGCTTCCGAGTAAAGAGACTCGAAACGAGAAGTTTTTAGTTTTAAAAGAGTCAACATATTTCTTTATACGTTTCATTTAATTTGCAAAATAGTCGCAAAATAAATTTTAAAAAAAGAAATTTATTAATTAAATTAACTTAAGCTAATATGTAAGAATAATGATTATCTATTGACACTGTCGCTTCTTTTCGTTTTATAATTCTCTTTCTTTTGAAATTTTGATCCATTCAAAGTTCATTGAAAATTCTTTATTGATCGTTATTAAAACTTTCGTTGGGACAATATTGAGTTTACGACTTGGTTAAAAAAACTATTCATATTTTGTTATATCTTTTATTTAATACAAATTGTTCCGAAATTTAATAGTGGAAGTTGTAATTTGTTTGATAAGAGACTTATTCTTGGACGATCGAATTTTTTTAAAAGAACGTTTTAATTTTGTTATATAAGCGTTTTTGAAAATAATACGATCTAAGCAATCTTCCAAATCGTATTTATCAATTTCTTAATTTGTATTTCTTTTAAAAGTATCTAGTAATTTTCTGAATGGAAATAATAAGAAATATGATCAAAAGAATGATTTATGTGGTATTACGTGTTTCATCAATAATTAAAATAGAAAAAAAATTAAATAAGAGAAAAAAGAAAAGAGAAGAAAGAAGATATTCAACATGTAATAATTATCAACTTATTTGTTAACTTATTAATAAATAATTTATTTGCGTATCTTAATAATTAAAATTTGTTTTTTATTTCTTTTTATAAATAATATTAATCAATAATTAATATTATTCAATGAAAGAGTGATGATATCTTGTGCAATATGAGCAATATAATATCATACTTTCTACAATGAAAATAATTATAATATACATATAAGATGAATGTAGAAAATTTTATAAAGTTATGAATGTTATAAATGTTAATAAGATGAATTTACGACGAATATACTTTTATAAAAATATAAAAATATCTGCTTTCATAAATATATAAAAATAAAATTAATAATAATAATTTAATTATTATAATTACATAAATTGGACAAAAAATTGTCTCAATTCTATCTGATTCTTTAAAATGTTTCTAACACATATAAAATAAAATATGAATGAGTGTTTAGAAAAAGAGTATCCGTTATATTTCATAAAATTTACAAAAGAACATAAAAATAATTACTTACTCGCTGTAATAATAAAGCTGTTAAAAATGTTTATTCACTATTGAATTGTTCTTTTCTTTTTTGCAAACTAAAAGAAGGACGTATGTTACATTTCATAAAATTTACAGGACGATATAAAAACAATTCGTTGCTCGTCGTAGCAGTGAAGTAATTTATTAATCACGAACACAAATTTAACTATAAAACAATTTTTATTTCTATTAAAATAATTTTCTCATTACTGAATTATTATTATTTTATTATCAAAGTGAAAGAAAGTCGTACGTTATATCAGCTGATTATTTAACCTATTCTACCAACCACTAAAGAGTATACTCGTTTTTGTATTTAAAATGTGTTTTAATAGAAAGCGTTTCACATTTGCAAGCTTTTTTTTTACAGACCACAAACATGAAAAAATACTGCAGATTAAATTTATCAGAAAAATTTAACTTTTAATTAGAATTATCGTTATTACATTCGTACGTGAAATTCCAAAAAAAAATGATATTATAAAAGTACAAAAAAAAAAGAAAATAGAAAATTTATAGAAATGAAAATATCGAATGAAATCACAATTTGATTTAGCAAACGAATACGTTAATTGTTATAGTGCGAGCAATAAATTGTTTTTACATTTTTTTGTAAATTTATAATATCTAACATACAGTTTTATTCCTGACTCATTCATTCGTATAATCTATGAACTTTATTTCTACAAATTTCGTTTCTCGATTAAAACAATAAAATAGAATAAAATAGTCTTTATCGTTTCTTACAAACTCATCTTAATAAATCTGATACTTAAGTTAATATACGAGATGTTCTAAAAATCATGTGTCAATCGAAACAAGATGATAAGAGAGATCATTACTAAGAAAAAAAATATATATATATATATAGTACTCCAATTACGTATAGTTGTCCAATTCATCGTCATTTTCAAGTTAAATATGTTTGTAGCATATACAGTTGCCACTCCGTGGTCGCCGTACCTTAACCCCATGGATTTTCTTTCTATGGGATTACTTCAAAGAACAGATTTACGCCAGAGAATGTCGGAACGAGGATAAACTTTGTAAAAAAATTTGAATCGTAGTGATTAATCAAGAGAGTCTTTAATTATGAAGCTCATTACAAACTTGAAAACGTCGAGGGATCGGATAATTATGCATAAGGCTTTTTTTTTCTTTCGTTGGAAATAATTTCCTTTCTGATTTGATCTGTGATTTTTTAGACACCACGTATTTACTGTTAGATGTCATTCGTGTAATTCAACAATTAAAAAAAATAAATAAATAAAATAAAATATAAAATTAATTAAATTAATAGTAACCGGTACCTACGTATACGATAATTTTCATAAAATAAAACGTATGGATCGGTGGAGTATTTAGAAATTATAAATGAAATCGTTCTTTATTAATCGATATTGAAATCAAATCCAAGTTCAAGAAATTACCATATCTTTATCTACTGATAATACCGGTTTACAGAAAAATTATATATATATATATATATATATATATATATCGCCTTGATTCTATTTCCAAATCGAAAATTGCAATTATTCGTTGAAAACGATTTACAAAAAACAAAAAATAAAAAAGAAAAAATGAAAGAGAAAATTAAATCTATAGTTAATTTTTAAATATAATAAACGTTAAATACATTTTAAATGCGTAAATAATTTAAATATAATAAATATAAAAATTAAATATATATATATAAATATACAAATAAAAAATTATATTAAATAAATAACATTAAAAAAGAACAGTTGTAAAAGTTCGAAAATCCTGTATTTAAGCGAGGAACGAAATGTAGATAAGTATAGTTACTTAGATAGTTATAAGCAGATTCGAAAAAATTCGCGTTAATCTCTGAATCTATCGTGTCGGCTCGAAGTTTTTAAGATTAACGAGGCAATCAAGGTGACTTTACTTATACACCATCACAACCGGCTTGGAATGGAATCGTTTCTTGTCACGAGAACAGGGTTTAACGTTACCGTCAAGGTGCGAGATAGCGCGCGGAAGTCGTAGAAAATACTCGAGATACGGAATAACGTTTTGCGGAGTTCAGTTCGGCCTTCATGCGTGTGAGAAACAAAGCGAACGAATATACGGAAAGATGGAGAACGATTGGACTTGAAAGAAAGAAAAAGAAGGAAAAAAATAAATTAAAAACTTTAATATAAAATATCACCGTGAAATCGACCAATAAAAGTCATTTTTCTTTGCGTGAAAGAGTGAAAGAGACTTCACAAAAAAGAGAACAAAAAAGAAAATAAAAAAAAAAGAAAGAAAAAAAGCAGAAAAGTAAAATACATAATATAAAGTACATAAAAAAAAAAGAACAAAAGAAAAAGGAGAAAAGTAAAATACATAATCGTATAGAAATTTCAATTAAATTGATAGAAAGATGGACGTGAGAAATTAAATTAATGCGAGTAGGTCAATTTCATAATCGGGTGATTAGTTAATGATTCTTCGTTGAAGGTAAAATGAAGGAAGGAAGGAAGGAAGGAAGGAAGGAAAAAATGAACAAAAGAAGAAAAACGAAAAAAAAAGAACGTAAAAAGAAAACAACGAGAGAAGGTTCAAAGGTCGAGCACGATTCCTGTGTTCGACGTGAAGATCGATAAGCGACACCGTTAAATAATGGCTAAGTGACGATATAACGAGAGCAACGCATGTGACACGGTCAGGTCATGTCTGTTAAAGGGAGATAGAAAGGAAGGAGAAAATAAAAAAAATTAAAAAATTACAAATAAAAAATATAAAAGAGCAAAATAAAAGGAAGAGAAGTCGAAGTACGAAGGCATGAGGATGAAGGGAAAGGGAGAACGTCACACATCGATAAACTTTGTAATAAGAACAACCGTTCTAATGACGGTGAGACTGCGATGATGACGATGATAATGATAATAATAATGACAACGATGATGATGATGATTATAATAATAACGATGATGATGACTTATATACCGTATACCGTAGACTTGTCGTTCTAGATCCTAAAGGATAAAAACTTCAAGATCGAGGAGATTAGTTTTGACCTGGTATACCTAAACAAGATAACGATCATTATGATTCTATAGACGTATGTACAGTGTGTTTCATAAATTATCGTAAACGCTGTGCATTCGATGATTCTATAAAGAAATGAAAAATAATAATAATAATACGTCGACTGGAATAATATTTCGTTTCGATAATAAAACTGACTTTTTTCGAAGTCGCATTGTAGGTCTGTAATTTTCTTTTTTTTTTTTTGACAATGTTAAAATAGAATGTTTTTTCTTTCTTTTCTTTTTTTTTTTAATTAAATCTTCATGAAAAATGTAGATATTAAACTATTAAGACTTCGATCCTTTTTGCCATAAAAAAAAGATTTCATTTTTTTAATCAGTTTCCATTATTTATAATATATAATTGTATAATAATTCATTTTCTTTTTTAATCAAAACGAAAAAATAATATTGTATATTCTCAACTTACTGTTCTCATATAAAATTTCAAATAGAAATTTTCAACAGTTAGAAAATATCCTCCCTATATATACAGAGTGATTAACGTAATCTTTTTTAAACCGATTGCTATACTCGGAGCGTAATTATGCAAAATTAATAATAATTTGAAACGATAAAAAAAAAAGAAAATATCAAAGAAAGAGAGAGGAGGAAAGAAAGATAAAAAGAAAAGAAACAAGAATAGAAATAGAAATAAAAATAGAAATAAAAATAAAAATAAAAGTAAAAAATACGACTCATTACGTATGTTAATAGACACATATCGTTTCAAACGAAGAAACAATTAGATACTAGCAAGAAAACCAATTGAGAGAAGAATGTTTAGATTAGGTTAAAGTGTCTGCACCTTTCTTACAGCGTTACAAAAGCAGATAGCCAAACTGCTGTTTGTAGATGCAGTTGGCAATACACATTGGTTGCAGTTGAGTCGGTAGCCAATTACGTGAAGATAGTGAATTAACCACCGGTGAAAACGTTGCGATCCTAACCCTTCAGAAATACGCATGACGCGCAAAAAAAAACTCTACTATTGTTCTCAATGGCCTCTTCTTCCCTACTCATTCCCTTTCTCTCTCTCTCTCCCTCTCTTTCTCTCTCTCTCTCTCTCCCTCTCTTTCTCTCTCTCTCTCTCTCTCTCTCTCTCTGCACGTATGGTCCAAGTGCAACTACAGAAAACGTTATTATCTCTTTCTCGTCGAATTAAACCGTACGTTTAATTATTCGTACCTGCAATTCGTATAAACGATCTTTGTTATAACAAAAGATATAAGAAAGATATGAGAGGGAGAGAGAGAGAGAGATTCAGAAAGAGATAAAAATTAAATCGTTTGAAATTAATTTGCTGGATAGAAATTTAGAAGCTATTTGCTCGTTCATACATTCAAATTCATTAATATTTCTTTCTTTCTTTCTTTCTTCTTTTTGTAACATTAACCCGATGAAAATCTCACTGCGACGTCATCATTCTTAATTATTTGCTCTTTCTCTTTCTTTCTTTCTCTTTCTATTTTTTCCACTTTTCTTTTATCCACACACATACAAAAAAGTGTATAATACTTATATATCTATATACATACATACATACATATATATATATATATATATATACACATACATATATATATGAGTATACATATGTGTAAAGGTTGGAAGATACGTACAGGGTAAAAATGGGCAAGTCCTCATTTAACTTGCAAACAAAGCTAATTCATAGAGCACGTTTAAGCCGATCGCAAGTAGAGAAGTTCGTCGACTCTCTTTTCTCTTTCTCTCTTTCTCTCTTCCCTCTTCTTTTCTTTTCTCTTTCTCTTTTTCTCTTTTTTTTCTCTTCCCATGAGATACTCAACCCAAGTCTATAGGACGCCGACTAAATGAGAGAATAAATGTGAGATACGGGGTTGCAGCCGCGCTTATTCGTTTTTACCCTTACTCCTTCAAACCTCTCTTTTCTATCTATCTATCTCTCTCTCTCTCTCTCTCTCTCTCTCTCTCTCTCTCTATATATATATATATATATATATATATATATATATATACATATATATATATATATATATATATATATATATATATATTCTCAAGAATTTCGTTGCTTATTAATAGAATTCGAATTGGAACCGATGTGAAAACTCAACGAAGAAAGTTGATATAATTCATTTCCAATATATTACATTATTCGCATTACATTCGAATTTGTTATTATTCACTTGGTATCTAATCGTATAATTTTTGCATGATAGATTATTATTATCGATCGACGATAATAGATCATTTTTTAACAAAAGAACACGCGTGTCTTATGGAGCTTCATTGTTAGACTAATTGATACGACGGATCCAGGTGGTGCCTGTTAAAATCCCTTCCAGAATAGCTAATCACAAAAGGCAGGAGGAAGAGAAGGAGAAGAAAAAGGAGGAGGAGGAGGAAGAGGAGGAAGAGGAGAAGAAGAGGAGAAGGATGATGATGGGTACGATTTCGGGCTGATTGTGAGAACGAGAAAGAAAACGAAATGGAGCTGCTTACTCGCCTCCTGGCACCGCTAATTAAACCCAGAGAACTGCTCGCGCGTATTATTCGACTTAATTGGAGGCCGATAACCCTTCGGCTCCAGCGATTAAGGACGAAGATGAAAACGACGACGAAAACGACGACGACCACGACGGTGGTGGTGATGGTGGTGGTAGTAGTGAAGCTTTCGAAAAAAAGGTGAAAGGATTTGGGGAATAAGAAAGTGCTTCGTAATTAAATGCTAACCCGTCATCAAGATCTTTCAAATGATGTCTTTTATTTTTATAATAATAAATTAGAGCGTAAAATGTTGTCGGACTTTTTCTTTTTCTTTTGCAATCTTTTTTTTTATCTATCTATCTATCTATCTATCTATCTATCTATCTATCTATCTATCTATCTTTCTCTCTCTTTTTTTTAATCGACTTATCTGCTTACAGAAGTGAATTATAAGCATATTTTAATACGTTGTACAAGGTCGTAAAATAATTAGCATTGAGCCAACTATAAAATTTATTTATTCCGTTAATACGTTCCCATTCGTTTATTATTCCGTTTTCGTTCGATATTGTTGATATTTATTATCTGAAGCAACGAAATCTTTTTTTAAATTTGATAACAAAATTTATTTATTATTATATTTCGTGTATACTTTATCTTAAAGGTTTAATTACAGATTTTATTTTTCTTCTATTTTTATTCTTTACTTTTATTCTTCGTTACCCTTATTTATCAAGGTGACCCAGATTATTTTATAAATGGAAAATCTATAATTATTCTTATACACATTGAACCTGGATACTTTTATTTTTGCTTACCAAATTCTATCAGCAATACCAAATAAACTAAACGATGATGTAATAACGTTATTTTTATCTAATAATATTCTATCTAATAATATTCTATTAATTTTATATTTTGTTTCTAACTACTAAAGCAATATATATATATAAAAATTTACTTTTTTTTCTTCAAAAAATTTTTCAGAATTTTTTCGTCATCCTTTTTTTTATATAGAACGATTTTAAAGATTAAACAGTAAAGAAATTTATTAAAAATTAGAAAAATGTATTCGATCATCTATTTCCTTCTTAATTCTACTTATTCGTACATTTTCAAAAAACCGATTAATTATTAATTAAATTTCGAAATGAATATCAATATAATATTATATCATATGAAATGAATATGAATATAATGTTATAAAATGATATCGACACGAAACGACGAATGGAAGTATTCAAAGTCTGAATTAACGCAAAAACACGATATAATATCTATCGGACGTATTCTAATCCTCTTGCAATCATCCTCCCTCCCCCTAATTCCATTGCCTCATGCACATTAATGCGATGTGCAAAAGTGTAATTCAACCTGTTCGGAATTGGCGCGCTTATGGAAATCATCGAAGCGGTACGAACGACGATCTGGGACTCCGATCTTTTAAGAAGGTTTTAAAATTCAACGGAGTTTCGCTGATTCCGATTATCCTTATTGCTGAATAAAAAAAAAAAAAAAGAAGAAAAAATATATATATACGCTTGAAGGAGAAAAGAGATTAAGCGAGCGTGCTTCCGCTTCGGTTTAAAATTTATGCACATAACGAAAAAAATTTTCGAGCCCTTAAAAAAAAAATTAAATGAAGAAGAAAAAAAAAAGAAACCTTTCTCCCCACTCCTGTTCCTCTTCATCCGAAAAAAGAAATCGGCCCACCCTTCACACGAGGATTCACGATCGCACGCACGCTTTTATACTAATTTAGTCTGCGTGAAAGGCGCACACGCTCCGCACTCTTCCCCTCCGACCAAAAAAAAATGAAAAAAGAGAAAAGAAAAGATAACTTTCGCATGCATTATGCAAAGAGACTTCCTCGGGTATTCTCACCGTCACGCCAAAGACGTTCCACCACCTTCTTCTTTTCGTCGTCTTCCGGAACACGATCACGATGCCAAAATTATGGAGCAGAGCAGACTGGATGATAACGATCTATCACGGACACAGTGGACTATGGCGCACGTGCATTACTACCCTCGAAAATTCGTTAAAAATTTTTCGACGATACGTTCGCACGTGAAAATATAAATATAAAAGATGCAACGATCAAACAGATAACACGAGAATTAATCTTTTTTTTTTTTCTTTTGATCCTTCGAGCTAAAATTAATTTTTAAATAATTTGTTTCTACCGATTTGTCGATCGATTTTTTTTTTTTTTACGGATTTGTATTCGTCAACCTCCTGACTCGATCTTTTTTTTTCTCTTTTGTTTTTATTTAATTTTGCTTTCTTTTTTTTCTTTAATTTTTCTTTTCGTTTTTGTATATCATAATTTCGCGGACAAATACGCATACGGTCACTTTTAAGAGGGAAAATTTCAATAATACGAATTTTTATAATAATTCAATAATATTCATTGTGTTGTATTGAATTTGTATTTTAATAATAGAAATTCTATCGATTTATTTTATTATATGAATGAAGTGTCACATATCAAGTTGAAACTCATGATTCGAATGGTTAAAATATTGATTTCAGAATACTATCATTTTTTTATAATACTTCCTTAAGATACTAGGAAGAAATAAATAAATAAATAAATATTAAAATTACGAATTGGATTTTTTCTTTTAAATATTTTTTAGCAGTTTCTAACAAATTTCGTGTGTTTTACGTTACGTTCATATCAATATACGATATTTAATGTTAAATGCAAGATAGATATATGGAAAGTTTGTAATACGTATGATAATAAGTATGATATATTATTTTGTGTGTGTGTGTGTGTGTGTGTGTGTGTGTAAACAAACAGTAATATATATACATATATTGTATAAATCTATATCTACACATATATATATATATATATATATATATATATATATATATATTACAAAAAAACAATATTAAATTATATTATTTTATTTATTATATATATTATATATTTAATTATATAAATCTCTTTCTCTCTATCTGTGTGTATGAATAAACAAAATATACATATGAATAAAGCTCACGAAACGGTACGTAAATTTCGATATATATATATATATATATATATATATATATATATATATATATATATATAAAGAAATAGATAGAGATAGACAGAGCAAGATACCAACCGCAGCAGAGATCCGGCCTGTGTATACATTATTCTCCGATTACACGAAACACGAGGCGTCTCGTATTGTTTCAGCAACATGAGTGAGCCGGTTTCCGCGTGCCAGACATGGCAATATATCCAGGAAAGTTGTAAAAAAAGGAGTTACAAAAAAAAAGAGAAAAAGAAAAAAAAATCGACTAAACAAAACCAAAATGCCTGCAGATAACATATCTCATAAATAAAAAATAAGAAAAAAAAAAGAGAAAGAAAAATACGTATCATAGAAATAAAAATTACACAGTTCTTTCCTTCTTCTCTTTCCTTTCCTCTTTTTACAGATCCTCTATAATCCAACTTTTTATACATACAAAAGAAATTATTTAATATGAAATTTACAATACAATCCAAATAAACTTTATTTAGTTTTACTATCATACCAATTATATACTAATATAGCTTATATTCATAGTTAAAGAACGCGTTAACGTTCGAATATGAATTTTAGAAATTACTTTCGTGTCAGAAAGGAAAGGAAAAGAAAAGAAAAGAAAAGAAAAGAAACGAAACGAAAAGGAAAGAAAAAGGACCATGCAATATAACTTAAAAAAAGTATAGATATTCGAGTAACGACGTTACCCAACGTTATAAAGGGTTAACATCATTGAAATTAGCTCGCTAATTTTTTCCTTTTTCATTTTTCCCCTATCCGTTGAACGATCTTCACGCTGGAAACGTCAGCTTGACGAAGATGAAAGATAAAAACAGGGTGGAGTAGTAGTAGAAGAAGAAGAAGAAGAAGAAGACGACGACGAAAAAAAAAAAACAGAGAAACCCAAAAAAAAATCCCTTCAGATAACCGGAAGTGAATAGCCGTGAATATCGGCATGAAAGATCGGGTATCGATAAGATATCGCAGAGTACGAGAACACGCGAAAAGAGGAAGAGACAAGTTGGAAGAGGGAAAGAAGGGAAAGGGTAGCATACGCCCTTCCAAAATGCGTTGCTTCAAGGGACAGCTGCGACAAAACGTTTCTACATTTATCGTCCATGCAGTCGCAATTACCCATGATACGGGTTGCACCGGTTGCAATTATCATGTGAAACAAGGTTCGTGCGAGAGAATCGTAAGGAGATTTAGTCGCGTGCGAGGGCGACCGAGACAAATGATACCCCATTTCTCTCTCTCACTCTCTCTCATTCTCTCCTTTTCTCTTTCTCTTTCTCGTCTTTTTACGCAAGTTTATATATATATTTTTTCTTTTATACATACACACGATTTATGAGACTTTTATTAGTATTATATGATTTAATTAGTAACAAGTACCTTGTCGGACTTCTTGTAATCATCTTGTAAGAAGTATTAATGAAAATTGAGAAGAGAGAAAGTTAAAGTGATTATTATGTTATGAATTTATCAAATTAATATGATATAAATATTTATATCTATGAATATATATACGCTTATATATATATATATATATATATATCAGAGAAAAAGTAAAATCAGAGAACGAAAGAAAAACAATAATAAAAAAAGATGATAATCTTTTATAATAAAATAAATTTATAAATATATATATTACATTTATAAATACATATATAGTTATACTTACAAATATATATATATAAATAAATAAATAAAATATTTATAAATATTTATATATTATATTTATATATTACATATTATATTTATATATTATATATTAGATTTATAAATATTTATATTCATATATATATATATTTTAGTTAATATTATCAATATTTTATTAATATTTATTGATAAAATTTGTATTATTATGTATATTAGAAAGATACGGTAATTTTAGGTTTTTACGAATGTTAGATAATTACGATTTTTTAATATTTTCAATGATACTAACAATTATTAACGAAACTCATAAACAAACTCTTTATTTGTTTTCAATTAAGAAATTAGGTAAGTTCTTCGTAATATAGAAATTATATAAATACTTTCAACAAATTTTCTACTTTTTCTTAAAATCTTAATTCGCTAACAATTTACAAAACAATAATGATTTTTACTAAGTATAGCGCATTAATTAAGCATTCAAAGATTACGTTTATAAGCGTACGTTGAGATATTGTTACAATATTGTTAAAAAAAAAATTAAGTGAATCACCACTCCCTTATTTTCGAAATAGATGACTCGATTTTTTTCGAGAATAGTTAATATATTGTAAAATTATACATTATTACTTCCTTACGATGTAAACTCGGCTGATTACGGAGATGGTGGATTTTTATTCATTGTATTAATCATTTTTAATGACGATGGTCTGTTATCAATTTTCTTAAATCAAGAATAACGACCGGAACAACGTGTGCCTCATTCAACTAAAGAAGATACAAAGGAAAATAAAGAATCAAAACCTGTCTCACCTGGTTGTTCGCAAGCTATTAATAAAAAGACTTTCAGCGACAGACACGCCATGCGCAATGCTGAATAAAATTAATCCAATTTGCAGTACGTCATCAGATGTAGTCAACGAATTAAAAAATGTAGACATTTCAAGAGATAAAAGTAACAAAATATGTTAAAAATTCAGACAAATCCGCACGTAAACGTCTCCTTACGATAGATTTATCTACGGATTTATCTAAAGATTTATCTAGTCCAAAAGTCTGAAAAGAGTTTTCAGGAAGAAGATAATGCTGAATGTGTCTGGCGTAAACTATCAGTACAGATGTACATCGAAACAAGACGACTGAATTCGATAAGTGAAATATGACGAGTGATTTCATAAAAAATCTTCAATATTTTTGTATTTATGTGTATCTCCGTAAATAATTTTTATCCGAGCAAAAGAAATAATTCTTTTTTTATTACGTTCAAACCGTTTCTTTTGTAGCATTACATCGGAAATCACGGGTCATTTAAACCAGACAGTTCGAATGAAATTGCCTTTTAAATGAAACACAATATTTTTCTTTTTTCTTTTTTATCTAAGATTATTTTTATTTTTTGCAGTGATATTAAAAATTCTGATATATATATACATACATCTTTTTCTCGTTGAATATCAATCAAATTTATGATGTATTAAAACTTTAATAAATTTAAATAACTTAGATATTGATCTAATAAAACAAGGTATATATGTATATGTGTATGTGTATATATATATATATATATATATATATATATATATGTATATATACAAAATAAATACATATAAAAATAAAAATATATTATATTACATCAAATTATTATATCATATTAAATATATTATTGTATTATATTTTATACATATACATATACATATACATATACATATACATACATACATGTATATATATGTATATATATTTCTTGATCAATATCTAAATTATTGAAGATTTATATCATTACAAAAAGAATAAAACATACATATAATTACTTACTGAATAAATCAAATAAATAAAAGTAAATTCCTCGAATTAAAAAGAAAAAAAAAACGAAAAAAAAAGAGAGGAAGAAAGAAAAAAAAATAATAAAAAAAGATGATAATCATTTGCCCCGTTATTTCTCGTGATCAGTTGTTGATTTCTTTTTCTTTTCTTCCTCTTTTCACGACTTTCATCGATAATATATCGAAATAACCGATATTCTCAAAGTTATAGTCGATATGCATATTAGCTCTTATATTATTTCCTCTCACTTCCTCTTCTTATATTGGCCATTTGACAAGCACACGAGAGAACGACGACCCGATGACGAGAGGGAGGACCAAACCTGTTATTACGCGCGCGCCAACATACTTGTTCTCTTCAGATTGGCATAACTGCTGTTGTATCGATAATTAGACGATCTTTGATACGATCTAGTACGAATCATAAAACTGATCGTTTAAATACACAAAGTGGAAAGATTCAAATAAAGATACCTACAATTATCCTACAATTAGTCTGCTTACGATTAAAAAACGATTTTAAGAAAATTTTATCAAATTTCTTCTTAAAATTGTTTTTTTTTTTTTCGTCTTTTTAGTACTAAAATATCTCGTTCGATGATAAACGTAAAAGTAAAAAATAAAAAGATGCAAATGTTTCGATTGAAATATTTTACATTATATAGAATTGATCATATAACGCGAATTCGTTTATTTATTTTCATGTTTGAAAATTTGATAATGAAAAAGAAATCTATTAGAAACATATTAAACAAAGAAATGTCATTTAATAAAATTCATATAAATTATTATTATTTATTTATTCCTTCATTTTGTTGTGACAAAATTTAGGTAAAGTAATAAATATAATAACATTGATAACATCTCGCTACTTTTTCATTCGTGATATCAAATATTTTATATTTTACATAAAATATTTTTCTAAATTACTGAATAATTATTTATTATAATTGTAATTATGTTTTAATATATATATATATTAAATTATTATATTATATAAATTAATTATATTATAATATAATATAATATAATTATAATTATAAAAGTAATAACCTTATGTTCGTCAAAATAATGTCATGAAATATATTGAAGATACAAGAAAAGAAAATTTATTAAAAGAAATTTGCAGATAAACCTTAGTCAACTACAAGATACAATGTAAACAATTTTTTGTTTACCCATGACCTTTTCGAGTTACGAAAATCGATATAGTTTATTTTTATATGAATATCTATAATTCTTTTCTCTTGCATATTTATATAATAGCGATCATTTGCAATTGAAATCACTTCTTGTAAAAAATTGCTATTATGCATCGTTGAGTTGAAGGACCGGTTAAACCAGTTCGATGTAACCTACTTCAAAACATTAAGTAGATCAACGATTGTTTTTTTCAAATTGTGGTATAGAAACTACTCTAATATTCAAGATGCCAATTATCATGTAAACAGTACATAATAGCAATTTTTTACACGATATAATTTTCATCGCAAAATTGCTACAACTGTATAAATATACAAAAAAGAAGTACAGTTATCCATTAAAAAGAAAAAAAAAGAAAAGAAAAGAAAAGAAAAAACTATGTCGACCTTCCTAATTCGAAAAGATCGCTAATAAAATGTTTACATGCCACTTTTGTAAATGACTCAAGAACATGGACATTTTTCTTAATAAACTTTCTCTTAACTTTAAACTTCAAAAACCTGTATAGAGCGTATCTCAGGCAATTGAAACAGGTTGTATCTCTTAAATTAAAATTGAAAATAGAAAAAAAAAAAGTTATACGTCAAAGCTACATGATATTCAAATAATTTTATGCACTTTTGTGCATTGATGCATCAGAGAAATACAAATGTACTTTTTTCTTTTTTTTTTTTAATGGAAACCTATATTTTTTATTGCACCAGTTGATGCAGTTTCTATATAAAAGTATTAACATACTTTTGTCCTAAACTTATACGTTAAGAAGTTATCAAAGCTAAAAGTTTATATACATACACGTGTACATATACATACATATATATATGTATATATACATTGTATATAGGGAGCCACGAAACTACGCCATGGGTCCGATTACGTCTGCACGTGTTAGAACCGTGAGACTTTAGAGACTTAAGCCAAAGTAAACACGTTGTAAGTGAAATACATCAACAAAAACAAAAAGGAGAAGTGTAAGAACACGTGGCCATAAACAAAGAGATGCAAGATAGCCATATAAAACAAATATATACAAGTTAATTGAATTTTTTTTTTTTTCTTTTTTTTTAAAGACATACATGTACATGTCTAGTTAAAATTATCAAGTGTTTCGTGAGAGCTTGTGGGAGAGTTCTTTTTTTCTGATTCAATTGTATTCCTTTCTTTATACTTATATCTCTTATAATTGGACATATTGAAATAACTTTAGAAAAGCGATTGTAATACTTTGCATCCTTAGTAGTTTCGCTATATTAAAATTCCTGTACAAACACATACACAAACATATTACTCTCTATCCCAAATATATATATAATATACATACATACATACATAAATACATACATGCATACATGTATACACATACACACACATATATATATACATACGTACATACATATATACATATACATACATACATACGTGTGTATATTTATGTATGTATGTATGTATGTATGTATGTATGTATGTATGTATGTATGCATGTATGTATGTATGTATGTATGTATTAAACTCCAACACGAATATTACGCAAACTATCGGAATGCAAGAATAAGTATTCAAGAAATTGATTTTCCTTTGGTCGATTATATTAATAAATCAAAAACGGGATAAAGTAATAACATAGATAAAAAAAAGATTAGAAGAATGATCGATCGTCCGATTTAATTCCTTCTCGTGATTTTATTTGAAATTCAGATTACGTAACGGAAGAATCACTTTTCTTTCTCGCTTAATCTCTTAGAAATGAGCTTCGGTTTCATCGTCAGGTGGTTCTCCTCTGTAGGAATGCGAACAAGCTGGCTTGCGATGAGGATAAATTGTACACCATGAAGACGATGATCGTCTCTCTTCGACAAAGTGCAATGGAGTAGAGAAGAGATAGGAGAGGGAGAGGAGAAGGGGGCAGAATGCAAAAGGGAGGAAGAGAGGGAGGTAAAAGGAGTAGATAGAAAGACCGAGAGAAATTCGAGTCGAGCTATCGAAGTCCAACTAAGCGTGATGGAGACGCCTAATGACCCTGCTTGAATTACGCGCCAAGGGTGGAAACGAAAGGGAGTAGTTAGGTATATAAGGTTGGTCCTATAATCATAGTACAACCAAGATATAAAGGGCTAATGTTTCTTCAAAAAGTAAATCATAATCGTGGGACAAATATGCTTTTTTTTTTATATGGAAGCTATTGTTTTCAAAAATATTAAGATCCAGCTATTTATTAAAAAAAATAAATAAATAAATAAATGAACGAATGAACGAACGAATGAATGAATGAATGAATAAATAAATAAAAGTCATAAGGCAAAATCGTCTTTTCGAAACGTTTGTTTTCGAAAAAGAGAATGAGATATATAAAGAAATAAAATCGATCGAGTACGTAATAATCGAAATTTGTGTAGAAATGTTTTAATAAGAAATTGAAGATTATATTTCCAAAAATGTAGGCATAACTTCGGAGATAAATACAGTATGCTAAAATACAAAAAAAAAAAAATTCGTATAAACGTATGATCGATATGACCTTGTTTTTGAATTATAACTATTCTTGTCTTTTAGTAATTCGTATGACTCTGTTGTCAGACGATATAATAATAATTGCTGATAATTTGATCGAACCAGTTTTTTGGATTATTGCATTAATTGGCGAATCATACAGTTCATTTTTAAGAGAAAACTTACATGAACTATTAGAAGACGTATCGTTTGATATCATCAACTGTATATGGTTTATGTATGATGGTGCACAATCACATTTTAGTCGACTAGCGAATTTTTAGATAAGAAATTTCTTAATAAATGAATTCGTCGTGATCAGTACGATCATTTGATTTAAATACATTGGATTGTTTTTGTGGAAGTATTTAATGTGCTTTACAATGCACCAATAAACGATGTCGAAGAACTGCGAAATCGTATTTACAAGAGTGTTGTCGATGAATTCAAACAACACCTGGTACTTTTAAACGAATAAGAAGATCTATAATACGACGTTTAGAAACCTGTATTCCAGCCAAGGATAATCACTTCTAATAGGTTTTATGAAAATTATTAAATAACAAGTTTCACAAAAAAAAATAGCTGTAATTCGTAAATAAAGGTCATATCGGACATATATTCATATGAACTTTTTTTCTTATCTTAGCGTACTGTATCTATCCCCGAAAATATGTTTACATTTTCGGAAATACTCTGTATATATATTATTAAACGGAATCAAATTATATATTATTAGACAGAATGAAATTCGATTGATGTATTAAAAACAGGTATATGTATTAAAATCTTTTATTCGATATTTTCAATTGATTTATTTTCTTTTCTTCAAAAGTAATCAACTCTATTCTTATTGAATCATCGCGATTACTCGATCACTTTATATATTCTATAGAAAATATCGTTTTCAGGCGTGGAACGAAAGGTATTTCAAGTGGAGGAAAAATTAATGATCAATAGTAATTAATTAAGTCGAAGAAAAATTAATATCGTAGATTTGCAATATGATAAACAAAGAAATAATATTGAAAATGAATAAAGTCAAATAAATAAAGTAAAATTGATGGATGTCAATCAACCGAGAGATATATTTAAAATAATAAAGATAGGGTATGGTATTTGAATAGAAAAGAAACAAAAGGGATAAAAATGAATACTTATTGAAAATTAAAATAAATGAAGAGATAGATCATATTATTGTAGCAATAGTTGGTACGTGTGTGCGTGTGTATATATGTATATATCTATATATATAAACATATATCAAGAACGAAGGTGATAATGGAAACATAATGTATCCCCTTTTGTATGAAATAATGAGAATCCAATTAAACTATGCTTCCAATTACAAGTACGATATACAAATAGAATTTAGATATCTTCTGAAATAGCGTATATTATATATGTGACTATGGTAAATATTCGTTTCATTGAACAATTCGATAATATACATGAGATATTCAAACTAATTTGATATTCGAACTATAAAATTCCAAGCTAACGAGAACTCTATTGAATACAAGCCATTATTGAAAAATATGATATAAAGTTCAATGACCTTTTTGTTCTCTAATATTAGAAATAGAAATAAATTGAAAAATATGATATAAAGTTCAATGATCTTTTCGGTCTTTAATATTAGAAATAAAAATAATTTGTATTAGAAATAAAAATAAATATTGTAGACACACACACAATTTATATATATATATATGTTATTATTATTAATTATTATATTATATTACAATATTATTAATTTATATATATAATCATATATATATAATTAATATATAATTATATGAATATATAAATTATTAATAATATATATATATGTATTACTAATATAAATATATAATAATATAAAATATATTATATATATATAATATATATTAAATAAATATACATATATTGTAAATATTCATTTGTTTATAAAAAATATATATTTTAAAAATAATCGACAAACAATGTTGAAATCACTCGAATAAAGCTTAACATTACTAAACAAAAATAAATGATGAGAAAAGTGATTTATAACGGGCTAAAATAAAAATTTGCCAAGTAAAATAATATAATTATAAAATGAGATAAGAAAACGTTTGAAAACTTATGATATTTCTTCCCCTCATTTCGTACTGCAAGAGGACCGATAAAATGAAGAAAATTAAATAGGAGGGGAAACACAGTTACCACACAATTTTCTCGTGTTTGTTACCCATAGAAAAGCGGAGTGATTAGTATCCAACGTGAAAATAAATAGGCAGAAAGAAGTCTAAAGTAATGTAGTACGAAACGGGGAAGAAAAAAAAAAGAAAAAGAAGAAGAAAAGGAAAAGGCAAAAAGAAAAAGAAAAAGAAAAAGAAAAGATACGAAAGAAAAAAAGAATACCTAGATATTTTTCTTTCTTGCATGGTGTAAGGGAAAGATAAAGACGACAGAAAGAAAGAAAAAAAATGAGAGACAGTTAGACAGACAGACAAACAGACAGAGAGAGTGTGTGAGAGTGTGAGAGAGAGAGAGAGAGAGAGAGAGAGAGAGAGAGTGAGAGTGAGAGAGAAAGAGAAAGGAGACGAAGAAGCTCCCTTTTTTGCATTAACTTTTCAGCAGCTCTCAGCGCGTGGGAGGCAAAGCGAAATTAAACGGTTTACGGCTACGAGCAGTCGTAAACTACAAAATCTACGAGCAAAGGGAGAGAAAAGGCCACCTTTCGGCTATTCGAAGCTCCACTTCCCAAGGAAAATTATCGCACAGACGTGCGATAAACTTTCGGACTACGGTAGAAAGTTTGAGCCACCTGTACTGCTCACGATTGAGAACCTTTTAAGCATTCTGAAATTCAAACAACCAAGGTGGATGATAAAAGAGGAATATTATACAAAATAGTCTCTATCTTTTTACTTTCATTTTATAATCAATTAATTATATAATTAATTAATTAATTAATTAATTAATTAATTAGTATTTGAATAGATTAGTTTCTTTTTTATTGTTTTATTTATATTAATATTGTGTTTTAGTTCATAGATTATCTATTATATTATCTATCAAATCTATTATATTTTATCACTCTATGAAGATCGATTGAACAATTTGAACATTTGATGAAATAAAAGTTGAGAATTATTGACTCAAAATTAAAAAGAAAAGAAAACATAGTATCATTGTAAAGAGAATTAAAAGACCTTTCAATTAATATACCAGTTGATCCCTATTGCCATTTAAGATTTTGGAAGAGGGTTGTCAGCCCTCTTAGAAGGTTAGCAGAAAGTGTGTGAAATTTATGATAAGGACCTTTCCAAAACCCTCGGAAAGAAAATTGACCTGTCTCGAGTTTAAAAATAATAAAAAAAAATCACTAGATTTGATAATAATTCTAGTTTGGGCATTTTGCATTGGGATATTGTACATAGATATAATTATATATTACTAATAATAATGTTACTGTTTTGCGAATTATTTGCTTTTTAAATTAATATATATTATGTATTTCCAAATGAGAATTATTTTAATTACACATTTGAATCGTACTTATGCGATGACGCCTTTTGTTTATTATTATTTATCAATAAGTATTGCATATAATAATAATAATAACAATAATAATAATAATAATAATAATAATAATAATAATAATAATAATAATAATAAAATAACAAATTATTTATAAGATTATTCGTTTTCAAATTTTGACTATTAATTAGACACATATATGTATAATATATGTAATTCTTTTTATTATATATATTCATTAAAAAATATATAAAATATTCTAAATATATATATATACTATATATAAATATTCTATATAATATATTCTATATATATATATATATATATAATATTCTATATAGAATATATATATATACACACATATACAGAAATCTCTTTGTAATTTATTTTCCTATTTAGAGAAAAACAAAAGGGAAGAATGCTTCGTGTGTTCGAATGAATAGAACAGAAAACGAGATAAATTCTTGAATGACTGCAAGCTGAGTGCGTGCAATCACGCGCGTGCCTCCTAGGATTCGATCGTCGGAATTTAATTATCGAACGCTTAAAAACCTATTATCACATCGTGTTAACCGAGGAATTTAAAAGCTCCGTACAAATCTACCCATGTCTCTTTTTTCTCTCTCGATACGATGAAAAGAGGACAACGCCATCGTCGTGTCTCTGTATTTCTATTGGTTCCACGAAGAGACGTGGAACGTAGACGTACGAGAAGATTGGACAATGCAATTTTGTCCTCAAGCGAATCGACGATATTATCGAAATCGAAATCGAAATCGTACACAGCCGATAGTATTTTTACTACTATCAGAAAATAGAAAAAAGAAAAAAAAAGAAACACAAAAAACAAAACAGAAGAAGAAAAAACAATCTTTTTTTTTCTTTGAGAGCAACGACGTTGTCTCCTTCAAAAAAAAGAATTCTTTGCAATATTTTCTGATCGCAAATAAATAAACAATAAAAAAAAAGAGAGAGAGAAAGAAAGAGATAGAGAAATTCGACAAGATCCCTCTTAGCGAGTAAATAAAGAAAAAGTTGAATTTTCGTTGGGACATACGTCTAAAACGTACCGAAATTTTAATAATTTAAATTAGTACGAAACATTTTTCATCTGGCTTTCTCTTTTGCGTCGAGACCCGATCCATAAATAACGTTTGTCCAGCTGCTCGTGTACGAATAAACAGAGAATGCCCGCAGGAGAAGAGTCAATTAATTACGATGAAACTGGACGTCCCATCTCTACTTTTCATCAAACCGATACGAGCAACAGGGAGACACCCCCGCAATCATTTCATTTTTTAAGAATACCATGAGAAGAGTTATGGCTTTTCGTGTTTGAGTATACGATATAAAAATTAACTCGCGAGAAATCGAATTCACGGAATTCTTCATTTTTCTATTTGTTAAAATCACCGTTTCTTTCTCTATCTCTTTTTCTTCTTTCCTTTCTCTCTCTCTCTCTTTTTAAGGCAAATTACTATCGTAACTCAGACCATGGCTACTTAATCATGGATTTTATTATGCTAGGCCACGCGCGTCTCAATATTACGAGCGCAGCGAAACGACAAAAAATGCCTCGATGAATTCCTTTGTGGCGCATTTTTATCAAAGGAATCTTAATAGTTACGCGAAATGAGCTCGTATATAAGCGAGTTACGTGACGTTTTGAAGCATCCTTTCTCTTTCTCGTTCTTTTTTTTTTCTTTTTCCTTTTCTTTTCTTTTCTCTTTCTTTTCTTTTTTTTTCTCCCTTTCATTTGGAGAATACGCGTTACATACATATTATGTAGATGCGTATACGCGTATATGCACGAACAGGGGTGAGGGAAAAGAATTTAAAAAAAGAAAGAAAAGAAAGAACAAAAATAAGTAAAACAAAAAAAAAGTTTAAAAAATTTTTGAACAAAGAGAGAGAGAGAGGGGGGGAGAAGGGGGGAGAGGAAAAGGAAACGACGAATTTAAAACCAAAATCTAAAAAAGAATAGAACCCGTAGTAATCCGCGTATACATTCGCAATTTGAAACAAAAGAGAAAAAGTTGGAGAATGCGTTTCGTTGTTTCTACAAAAATATCCCGGTTAAATTTATTGGAAAAGCTCTCTCTCTCTCTTTCTCGCTCACTCGCTCTCTCTCTCTCTCGCTCACTCGCTCTCGCTCTCTCTCGCTCTCATTCTCATCGTTTCTCTTTTTCTAGTGCGGGAAAAGCGACACACGGAACGAACGAGCTATCGACGGGCGGCGAATCGAAAACGACACTCGAACGCATCCGGCCGATTTCCGCTCGCGACTAAATTTATTTGATGCTTTAATCCTCGTGCTTCTCTCCCTCCCTGCAATCGCTTCGAATACGTCGGTTGGGACGAATGCTTTTCGCGTTGCCCGTGCGAATAGACCAGAATTAGAAACTTTTTTTGTCCTTTTTTTTCTTTTTCCTCCTCCTTTTTTTCTTTTACTCTTCCTTCCTTCTTTTCTCTGTTTTATCTCGATAAATCCAACGATAAGTTACTCTTCTCTTTATTTATTCTCCTTTGATAAATTTAACGATAAGTTATTCCTCTTTTTTTCTTATTCTTATATGATAAATCTGACGATAAGTTATTCTTCTCTTTATTTATTCTTCTTTGATAAATTTTACGATAAGTTATTCTTCTTTTTTTTCTTATTCTTACTTGATAAATCTGACGATAAGTTATTCTTCTCTTTTTTTTATTCTTATTTCATAAATCTAACGATAGGTCATTCTTTTCTCTTTCCTTATTCTTCTTTGATAAATCTAACGATAAGTTATTTTTCTCTTTTTTCTATTTTTAATTAATAAATTTAACGATAAATTACCCTTTTTCTTTTCTTATTCTTTTTTGATAAATCTAACAATAAGTTATTTTTCTCTTTTTTTATTTTTATTTGATAAATCTAACGGTTATTTTTTGCTTTTTTTAAATACTTATTTGATAAATTTAACGATAAGTTATTCTTTTTTTTTTCTTATTCTTATTTGATAAATCTAATGATAAATTATTTTTCTTTTTTTTTATTTTTATTTGATAAATCTAACGATAAGTTATTCTTCTCTTCTTTTATTCTTATTTAATAAATCTAACGATAAATTATTTTTCTCTTTTTTTATTTTTATTTGATAAATTTAACGATAAATTACTCTTTTTTCTTTTCTTATTCTTATTTGATAAAACTGAAGATAAGTTACTCTTCTTTTCTCTTATTCTTACTTGATAAATCTAACAATAAGTTATTTTTCCTTTTTTTTTATTCTTATTTGATAAATCTAACGATAAGATTCTTCTCTTTTTTTATTCTTATTTGATAAATCTAACGATAAGTTAGTTCTCCTCTTTCCTTATTCTTATTTGATAAATCTAACGATAAATCATTCTTCTTTATCAACCTTCTTATTTGATAAATCTAACGATAAATTACCACGTAAGTATCACGAATACGATATACAAACTAAAAATGATCGTCTTTTTATGCAGATGAACGGAAATAAAAACTTTTTTAAAAAAATAATTTCTTTCCGTTAGCGTTACGTACATAACAGCGATTTTGAAAAGACTTACAAAATTAAAATTGAAGATTAGAAAAAAAAACTTTTATTGTGGGAAAATTGTTGAAAATAGAAGAAGAAAAAAAGGAAAATTGGAAGGAAAATTGATTCTTCAAGTTTCCGTACGAATAACATAAATCAATCGTACGAACATATCTTTTCTTTATGACGACCGTAAAAGTTGTCGTATTTCTCTCTCCACCCCTCCCCCACCCTTTTTCCTCTTCCCTATCCCAAGGAAACTACAATTTTAATGAGTTATTTGTACGAACGACACATTTATAAATAGAATGTTCAAACGAAAACAGTTCAAGACTCCTGAAGATTATTTTGGTACTCGTTAAACTGAAAAAACAAAACAAAAAAACAAAAAAGAAATACGTACAAGGAAAGGTTAATCAACTTGAAAATGAAGATTTCAATGAAACTTTGTAAATATGCAGAAAATATTTTTAAGTCACGCGAGTAATTTCTTTATCGCCTGACAAATATTCATTTCGAAATTCCAATCTTTTTTTTCCAAGTAATAATTTATTTATTTCAAATAAATAATTATTATTATTTTCTAATAGCAAATGTTTTTCATGTATTTAATAATTAATTATTTATTTATTTCTTTCTTTTTTTCCCTTTGTTTGTTTCTTTTCTTTTAAGTAGCTAGCTGTGTAGAATAATAAAAAAAAAAAAAAATTCGATAGCTATGGTAAATTTTATGGGCAATGGTGATCCATTTTTTTTTTTTCTATACTGACATAAGATCATTGAGTTAAGTAATAGTAAAGGTTTTTTATTTATTTATTCCTTCATTTGTTTCTTTTGTTATTTTTTCTTTTCCTTTTGTCTAAGTAGTTAGCTGTGTGGAACGAAAAAAAAAATTCAATTGCTATGGTAAATTTTATGAACAGTTGATCGAACACTTCTTTTTTTATACTGACATAAAATCAATAAGTGACTACGACATATCATATACGTTCTGATCTTTCTCTCTCTCCTCCTTCTCTAACATTTTTTCTGCACATACACGTATATACATATTTATACGATGTACAGACAATCGTACGTTAAAAAATGTATTCGAGTGTAATTGAAATACGATACAGTACATATTTTTCCTGCTTTAATTCAAACGAAGAGATAAACACGCCGAAATTTGTCTCTGACTACCGTCTGTCAATACTACGATATGAGAGAATTAAAAAAGATGGAGAGAGAAGGAGAGAGGTAGAGAGAGAGAGAGAGAAAGAGAAAGAAACAGAGATACAAGTACACGAAACATTTTTCATACTTTTCGTTTGATGAATCAACCATGTTATTCCATGTCTTTCTACATTGAAAGTTGCTACTCGTTTATACGAAACTACGAAACAAGATCATACCGCGATAAATTTAATCATGTATGTAGATTGAATAAGAGGATGAATAACGAAACAGAAGTAATATATCTCTGTTGGTCTCTCTCTCTCTCTCTCTCTCTCTCTCTCTCTCTCTCTCTCTCTCTCCTCCCTCTTTTTCTGTAGAATTATCCTTCGATTTAAAATCTCGGATTATTCAACATTGTTACAGATTTTTAGTGAGATATATAAAGTACATAAATAATTAAAAATAAAGAAAAATCGTAAAAGCATAAATGTTATACAAAATAAGCTTTTCACAAATTTGTTATAAAATGCGTTTATAAAAAACTAACACACACAAGGATTTCGTGTAAATTTAATCGTCTTATATAAAAACTCTAAATAGCTATTGTGATCTACCAATACTAGATTAAAGATATACTTGTTTAAAGATCTAAAAACATCGTTGTTATATCGTCCTTATATCGTAAAAATCAACGTTTCAGAATTAAGATTTTAAAGAATTTGTCGATAAATATAAATCGTTTTAAGATCACTATATTTTTATATTTATATGATGCATAATAAATCTATAAGATAAATATATTCGTTTTCTTATAAAATTTCTTAATAGCAAATAGCATTAGCGTCGATTTGTTTTAATTCATAAACACTCAAATTAATTTGAATGTAAGCAAATTGCGTCAAACTCCTTTTTTTTATAGAAAAAATATACATGTCCACAAAATTCATTTTAATGAAATGAATTCATATTAATGAAAACATTTTCTAATAAAAAAAAAAAAAAAAAAAAAAAAAAAATCATTAATATACCACTCTAAAGAATGCCAAGTCACATTCGAAATAGGAATACAAGATTCGAATATCGTTAAATCTCTGAAAACATTAAAAATTACGTATATTTTATCGCTTAAAAAAAAAAAAAGAATTATCATTCTTATAAATTCTTTCTGAAATATTTTAAAACTTTCATGGAATATATTAATCTCTCCATATCTATTCACAAAATCGAGGTTATTCGATATTAAATATTCCTTGCAAATATATATCTATATCTCCTCCACCTCTATATTCCCTCTTCTTTCTTTTTTCACTGAAAAAAAACGTTCAAGTCGATCGAAGAAAATTTTAATTAACCGAATAGCCCGAAACAACCAGCTTAAAGGATGACGAGTTACAACGTCCTTTCGTATCACCAAAGTCGCAGGATGTTATTAAAATCGATTAAACGAACGACCTAAGCTTATTTTCTTTTTTTTTTGTTTAATCTCCTTTTTCTCTCTCTTTTTTCTTTTTTTTTTTTATACGAATATTTCCTCCTTTCTTTTCGTTTCGTTTCGTAAGCTCTACTCAGCTTACGATCGATAGAGCATCGTATAAATTTTTCATCGTAAGGTTGACAATGGATTAACAATTTCTTTTGTTTTTCTTTTTCTTTATTTCTCTTTTATTATTTCTTTTCTAAAGTAATAGAAAACCAAAGACTCCATTTAGACTAGTCGTCTCTTGAATATTTCATATACGGGATCGTAGATATACGTAAAGTTATGAAAGTTTTTGCTTGGTATCTAAGACGAAAAAGTTAACGTTTGATATTGCTTCTTCTTCGTCGACAAAAAATTGCTATTATTCCAAGGACACCGTTCTATTTTACTTTTCTTTTTTTTCTTTCTTTCTTTTTTTTTTTTCTTATCAGGAAGTTCCCTCTCTCGTCGACGGTAGTTAACAGGCAATTCGCGCCGAACCTGTTTTACAATACGATGGAGAAACACCTGACGGTTACGAAGTTACTGAATTTCTTTCTTCTTCTTCTTCTTCTTCTTCTTCTTCTTCTTACTTCCAGACTTAGATAGAGAAAAAGCGAGAGAGAAAGAGAAAGACAGACAGAGAGAGAGAGAGAGAGAGAGAGAGAGAGAGAGAGAGAGAGAGAGAGACAGAGAGAGAGAGTAGGCAAACTTTTCACCGGTGAATGATGCATGGATATTATTAAGCGGTTGAAACTTTCAAACAACGGCAAAGTTTAAGCAGGATTGGACGTCCCCGCCCATCTCGTCGACCTTTGTTTTTTCTCCCTTTTTAATTCCTTATTATTATTATTTTTTTTTTTTTTTTTTATTATTATTACTAAAACCTACGTCTCTCCCGATGTATGATGGAAATATTCTGTGGGGTAGTTCTCGAAAAAAAAAAGAAAGAGAAGAAAGAAAAAGTATCAACGACGACAAATTTCAATGAGAAACGTTTCGAACCATTCGCAAATTAATACGTATTCGACTCGACATTTTTATTCTCCCTGTTTCCGAACAATTAAATCCGAGTGGAGAGGAGAAAAAAGAGAGGGAGAGAGAAAGGAAAAAAAATTTGGCAACGAGCCAACGACAGAGTAAGAGTAATTCAATTTTTCTTTTGCCTTTCGAAAGCCACGAAATTTTGTGCTATTGACACGAGAGGACCAGGTTTCAGGTAATATCAAAAAGAGTAGAGATAGAGTTTGGCCAAACGTAAACCGACAAATTTGCAATTCTATGGACGTGTCTCTTCGTTGACGATATTACAAATTTATCCGATTATTCGACCTTCGATTTTTTTATTTTTTATTTTTCTTAACAACTCATATGCACTACACCTGTGAAACATTTCTAATTATACTGTTCTTTTTCAATCGAACCGATAAATATTACTTAAATTTCAAGAAACACTATCATATAATTCGAGATATTTCGTAGACCCGTTCTGTACTTTCTGTTATCTTTTTATACAAATTTTATTTGAAATTAACAATTTAAAATAATTCGTCGAAACGCGTTCGATAGTAGAACTGTAAGTAAAATCGAAATTTATAAATTCCTAACATTGAAGTAATTTGACATTTATTATCTTTATTTATTATTTTTATTTCATCGTCAATATCATTTGTTTGTTTATTGTTAAAAAATATCAAAACTAAACCACGCAAAATCAAAATATTATCGAAAGTAGCGACGTTGAATATCATCTAGAAAACATTCGTGTAGACAAACGATAAACACGTCTATATTTCAAAATGCCGTTAACTAATAATAATAATAATAATAATAATAAAAGAAATCATTTTTCAAAAGATTTCAACGATAGTTACATTTTTCTCAAAAATATTTTATAAAAGTTTATCCGAATTGAATTTCTATGAATATTAAAAAATTCTGTAACGTTCGTAAAGTAAAGTGAACGTAATTATTTTCCAATCGAAATATTGGCATTTTTATTAAAATTTGAATATTTCCATTAAAATCTTTTCTTTTTGTTTCTTTGTCTTTTTTCTTAAAAATACAAATGGAATACGGAACCAGATGGAAAAACGTGATCAGCCTTGCAAGAACGAAAGATTCGAAAGATCAATTTCTCGGAACGGTAACGTTACTACTCCTTCGCAAATATTCCGTGAAAATTGCAGATTGAACGTTCAAGAAGAAGATTCGTCTAGAATGCATCGTAAAACTTTAGATTACAGCGACCTTTAAAGGGCACTTTTCTTATCTACATTCTCTCTCTCTTTCTCTCTATCTCTCTCTCTTATTAACGGAGAGAAAGTAATGGATTGGATTAACGTCCGATAAAATCTAACGAATAAATCTCACCAACAGCAAATAAAGCGTTCCTCTGATATCTCCCTCTATTCGGCTGCAATTTTAAATCTCTTCGATATCTGCAACGAAAAACAGAAAACAAATTAAAAATGAACGTTAATAATAATCGATATAAAAATAATACGATTACGATAAAAAAAAAAGTAACTTTCTTTTTATAATTTAAATTACTTTTTTTCTCCTCATATAATTTTTTTTTTCTTTTTCTTTCTTTTTTTTTTACGATCAATAAATACATATATGTAAATAACGAGTAAAAATTTGAACGAAAAAAAATTCACGTTGAAAGTTTATTTGACCAAAAAGATCGAGAAATAAACGAATAAATCGATCAATTTCTTCTTTTTTTATTTGCAGGAATAAAAACATTATTGCACGTTAACGTTTAAACACGTTGTAGATGGCAATAAATTGAACGCTTCTAGCGATATCGTTGAAAATTTGTAATTGGTTAATTCTAACAGGTTTAACACAGGAAGTCATTAAGTATATGACGAATTGATTTCGCGCATTACAACACGTGAGGAGAAACTGATCGCCTCAAGGGTAGTAACTCGGTAATACACTACACACACACCACATACACAAACATCACGCAAATATCATCACATACATACACACATACATACACACATATACATACATACATACCTATATATATATATATAATATATACAAACTTTGTGTGTGTGTGTGTACATATATATACACACATTCGTGTATATAATTTGTGTGTGTGTGTGTATATATACACACATATACATATTCGTATTATAATTGTATGTATATATATACACACATATACATATTCGTGTTATAATTGTATGTATATATATATACATATATACACATACGAATCTAACATAGGCGATCGGAAAGGCACTTTGGGTAATTGGATACCAGTAAATCTCATTAGGTATATAAGCTCTCAATGTGCATAGTGGCGATCGACTATTACTCTACTAACATGCTTCTACGTTTAATAGGGTACAAGCAAAAGCGGTAACCTTAAAAGATATATTAAAAAACGATGTTTGCCATCGACGAAGATTCTCCCTCTTTTCTAGTTTAGAAATTCAATACTAAAGATGGACTGTTTTATTTCATATCGTATATATCACGGAAAAAAGATAATTAATATATACTTACTACGATTACTAAGGCTCGCTACTAAACATAAGATGATCTCTTTGAAAATGATCAGTTTTAATACTGTGTAAGAAGAACCTTTGTAAATTCTATCTAAAACCGTATCATTAGGAATCAATTATTGAACTCTTCAAATTTTCTCAGGCGGATTAAATTAAGGAATAGACCTTAAGTGGCCATTCACTTCTTAAAAGTAGAAAGAGAAGAGAAAATAATAATAAGATTAAGAAGAAGAAAGAAAGAAAGAAAGAAAGAGATTGGAATTAATTCGAAACAATGAATAAGCATTGAATCGTTTTATCGAAGATTCAAGAAAAAAAATTATTGAATCGTTCTATCGAAGATTCGAAAAGCATTGAATGGACTAATCGAAAATTCAAAAAGCATTGAATCGATTTATTGAACATTCAAAAAGCATTGAATTGATCGATGGATGATTCAAAAAGCGTCGAATTGACTTTTTGCTATATGTTTTTTAAGCGAATACTTTGACTGCTCTCGCGAAGCAAATAATAGCTGTAATGACTCATTTTCTATCAATAATGCGTCTGTAGCTATACTTATATACCTACACACATGTACACATTATAGATCCATACATACATAAACATGTATATACATACATAACACACACACACACACACATACATACATACATACATACATACATACATACATACATACATACATACATACATACATACATACATACATACATACATACATACATACATACATACATACATACATACATAGATGCATGCATGCATACACACATACATATGTATGTGTATATACATATATATGTATATTTATTTATATGTATATATACGTGTATGTATGTATGTATGTATGTATGTATGTATGTATGTATGTATGTATGTATGTATATATATATATATATATATATATATATATATATATATATAGTGATGTGTGCATATCACTGAAGTGTAACTCTCTGCAGAGCACGTAATGAAATATAGGCGTATCGAGTAGCGAACAAGTCGACTGTAAACGGCCAAGTAAACACTGAATATACGGAACAAGTTAAAAGTAAATCGAGAATGGTGGGGAATGAATGAATTGTAATAGCTCTCTTTATCTCTCTCTCTCTCTCCCTCTCTCACTCACTCTCTCTTTCACTTTCTACGCTGCGGTAATTTTACTACCCTCCATTTTCTAAACAAGTATCAACGTTTACAATCTTCTAAACACGAAAAATACATGGAGAAGTCGAACTTCGGAAATTATAAAAAAAAAAATTCTTTCAAAGTTTGCATTTAATTTTAACACTTTTACATTACGAAATCTGCGCCCGATTTTTAACCAAATGATCTATTTCATTCGTACAGAACTTTAAAATTAAATATTTGTCTATACAAGTTTCAATTTATAAACTAATAAAAGAGAACCACACGCATATATATATATATATATATATATATATATATAAGCATATACATACACACGACGACGTGTCCCGTATTTATTAAGCTCGCAAACGCGTTTCGATGTTCGATTAATCAGGCACGTAGACCAAGATGGTGTGTGTACACCAACGATCAAGCTCGAATAACTTCGTCGAAGGGTACGGAAACGATCAGAGACCGGGTATAAGGAAGCATCAAGCATCATGGGATCGTTGCGAGGAGATGAAGAAAATTCCTCGAACGATTCGATAAACGGAATTTGCTGAGTAAGTTCTACCCACGTCTGGAATAAATTAGGTCGCCTTCAATCCTGTACTAAACCCACCCCCCTATTTCTCTCTCTTTCTCTGATCTCTTTAAACCTTAACCCTTTACCGGAAATCCTACCATAGAATTTTCTAGGTTTTTCTGTCTTTTTATTTTACAGATTACATATGCTCTTCTTTCGATATGAAAGAGATAAAAAAAGAGAAAAAGAAAGAGCGAAGAGAAAAAGAAAAAGAAAGAGAAAGAGAAAAAAAGAAATTATATACATATAATTATATAAAGAAAAAAAAAGAGATTATATTGCGTGCGTGTGGGTTTATGTATAATAAATATTTTCACATATACACACATACACACACATAGTGTGTGTATGTATAATAAATACTGTCATATAGTACAAAAAAAAGAATTTTACAAATTTACAAACAAAACAATTTATGTAATTAATAGTTAATATTATATATAGGTTTTATATATAATTTATTAGTTAATATGTAGTTAATATATAACTATAATAGTTACTACATATAACTAATAATAGTTAATATGTAGTATTTATAATTAATATATGTAATATTATTAATAATTTATTAGTTAATATTATATAGTTAATATTATTAGTTAATAATATATATCTGAAGAAATTATAAAAATTGTGAATATATATATATATATATATATATATATATATATATATATATAGTATGTGTGTAAATGTTGTGTAATAAATACTTTCAAATAGTACAAAAACAAAATTTCACAAATTTACAAACAAAATAATTTACGTAATTAATAATTAATATTGAACGTATTGTTCTATTTCTCTGAAAAAAATTGGAATATCTCTCGAAAAAGATAGAAAATTTTTTTTACGAATTTGTTCGATACAAAGAGAGACGTCACATATGGTGCACATTTACTTTTCTTTTTTGCGAGTCGACAGGTAGGACGAGGTAGAAATTACAAAGTCAAATTCATTTTTTTTTTCTTTTTTTTATAGGAACCATATACATATTTTTTCCATTTTTTTAGAAATATTCATAATACGATGAATATTTCTTAAGACAAGTTAAACTGCGTATTGCATGAGCTAATTTATTATTGTAAAATGTTATAAATTATGCTATAAAATCGTGAGTCTGTATCGCTAATTTTTTGTTTATTTCGTTCGCATGCTTTAAAAACAAAAATAAAAATTGTTCCAAAAAAAAAGAAAAATTAAGAACTTCTTTTTTCACATATATGAACATATCATTTGGTACTTGACAAACGTTAAGGGACAACAAGCCCTCATAATTCCTAGAACCTAAAAATTTTATAACATTTTATAATAACTAATAACATCGTTGAATTCGTCTCAACAAATGGCATAGTATTACGGAAAAAAAATATGATTCTATTAAAAAAAAAAAAAAGCAAAAATTTGCCTTTGAAATTTTCTCCACCATTCGATCTACAAAAAAAAAAAAAGAAAAAGAAACAAAGAAAGAAAAATTGGCAGCATATGCGATGTCACCTTCCGTACCAAACAAATTTGTAAAAAAAAAATTTTCTGATAGGTTCAATCCCTCAGCAGAGATATTCCGATTTTTCGAAATAAACGGGACGTCCTCTGTATACGTTCGTGTGTGCGTATGTACAATAACCGATATAACATAATTATTTGAAAAATAGATAGTTTCAAAAAAAGAATAAACTTAACGACTAAAATTATATTGACATCATTTTTCAGAATGATACATATTTAAATTCTTAAAGATAGAATAGTATTTATGCACTTATGCGTGGATCATTATCACCGATATAATAATAAAACTTTTCAAAATTTTCCAAATTCATATGATCATTTTATGTGTCAATAAAAGTCCTAAAAAATAAACTTGTCAAATCTCTCTCTCTCTCTCTCTCTCTCTCTCTTCCCCCACTCCTCACCCCTTTCTCTCTCTCTCTCTTTCTCGAAAAAGAGAGTTTCTCGATCGTTTCTCGCCGTCAAAGGAAAAAAAAAAGAGAGAGAGAGAGAAAGAAAAAAAAAAGAAAGAGGATAAAAGCGCTTCTCTCAGGCGACACGATCGTGTTTCGTTGAAAATGTAACGTCGACGAGAGCCTCGTAAAATTCCTGTCACCGTATCGCGCGTCAAACGCAGTCGAACGCGTACGAAACCAAGGGCCGCCGGCGGTCGATTAATCTCTCCGCGAGCGGAAAGCCGTAGGGAGAAAAAAAGAGAAAGGGAGAAAAAAGAGAGAGAGAAAGAGAGAGAGAGAGAGAGAGAGGAAGAAGAACGGAGACAGAAAAAAGAAGAGAAATATGACAGAGAGAGAAAGAGAAAGAGAGAGGAAGGGAAAAAACGGATATAAAAAAGAAATTCGATTAAATGTCGATATGGCAATCGAGAGGGTAGATACATACATGCATACACATAGATATATACATACATATGTACATATTATATAATATATATATATATATATATATATAATATTTTCATAATCGTCGTGAGACTGGATCGTCGTCGTCCCTACGCTCGTAAATTAAATCCGTAAAAAAGTTTCAAGGAAAAAGTGGAAAGAAGGGTTTGAACGAGGAAGAAAGAAATAAAGAAAAAAGATAGAAAAAGAAAGAAAGTAAGAAGTGAGAAAGTAGTTTCGATCGTGTCTCTTTTATTTTTATGAATTAAAAGAGGACCTATGATATAGAAAGAAGACGAGACGGAGAGAAAGAAAGAAAGAAAAAAAGAAAAAAGAAAGAAACAGAGAGAAAACGAGTGAAAGAACACGCGACAACGACGACGACGACGACGACGAAGACGACGAAGACGACGACGACGAACTGTTGGAAGCGGTATATAATTTGCAGGAAATTAGTTCCTTTCAGTAGATGTGTGTATAGGCTCTTTCTCTCTATCTTTCTATGTATCTGTGTATAAGAAGGAGAAAGAGAGGGATGATTTCAAACGCCTGAAGCACCTCGCCCCTTAACCCACATTCTTACATCACTGTCAAGTTTTCGCATGATTGTACTTGCGTACCTGATTGCAGCACGACGTCTTATGTACAAGTTGCATTCGGATGAGATTGGAGAAGATGAGAAAGAAAGATAGAAATAGAGAGATAGAGAGAGAAAGAGAGAGAGAGAGAGAGGACATTGTACTTTAACAGGTAATTAGAAAATCATCCCGCGTTTCGCATCTGTGCGAGCCTCGAGAAATACAAAGTCGTCGTTCGCGATTCCTTCGAGACGATAATGGTCAGCCAGAGAGGACCACGATGCAGTTTCCTACGCGTATGTGTGAATGCAGCTATTTCCATATTAGAAATCGTCGAGTAGAACCGACGACGACAACGTCAACAACGACAAGCAAAGTTACGCCGATTAAATGCAAATGCTTTTTCTCTCCGCCGGGAATGCTTTAAATCCTTAATGAGACGTACCGCAATTGTGATTCGTTTCTCTTTTTTATAAAAAGATATATGTGATATATATATATATATATATATATATATATATATATATAAAGGAACAAATTTTATAGAAATATCGATTACGATTCTGTTCTTTATTATTCCTTTAACGTCCACTGCCCGACATTTTGGTGAACTTCGTTACGAAATTATACAAATGTGTGTGTTTACACACACACACACACACACACACATGAGCGAGTCGCGCGTAATATCGACCAATTTAACGTTCGGTTAAAATAAAAGATGTCGTTTCAATATGGGACAAATAAAAAAAAGAAAAAAGATAAAGAAAAGGTGACAAGGAAAGGTGTAACACGTAAAAAATGAAAAAATGAGAAGAGAGGGAGGGAGGTGGGAGAGAGAGAGAGATAAAGAGAAGGAGAGTACGTTGGGGATGTAACGCGACGTATCATTATCATAAATAAAAGTCGAGGAAGTTAATTCTACCATTCGGTCGAATTCCTCCGAGGACGATAATTTATGCCGACTTGACCGCGGGCACTCGCGTGAGCTTTTCTTTTTACTTTTTGCTTCGCAATAGAAAGAAAGAGAAACAGAAAAAATAAGGGAAAGGGAAAGGGAGGGGAGAGAGAGAGAGAGAGAGAGAGAGAGAGAGAGAGAGAGAGAGAGAGAGACATACCGTGGTGTGTACGATATATCGACCGGTTAGAAATAGCCTTACAGGTCACACGCAAGATTTTACATAACCAGTATCGACCCGATACCGAAAGAGATTATATATACACATGCACACACATCATATATATATATATATATATATATATATATATGTATGTATGTATGTATGTATATCTATTGTGATATTCATCATCGTAAAGAACGGTGTCACACGATCGACCGCCACTTCCATGAAGACACAAACTTTTCTTTCTTTCCATAGAACATGACCCGATAAGTATTTTTCTTTCTCCCCTTTTTCTCTCTTTTTATTTCATTGATAAGACGCTAAGTATAACTTTCTATAAAAAAAGAAAAAGAAAACAATTCTTTAAAGGAGTCACTAGGTAGTAAGAGAGTAATCCCAAAAAGAAGAAAAAGAAAACTTAATGTCTCAAAGGTCTCACAAAGATTTCTCACATACGAATTTTCTGATGAAAAATAGAGACTATTGTTGGGGTTATGATAAAGGGAGAGAAAGAAAGAAAGAGAGAGGGGGAGAAAAGAGAGAAGGAGAGAGAGAAAGAGAGAGAAAAGGAAAGAGAGAAGAAAAGAGAGAAGAAGAGAGAGAGGGAGAGAGAAGAAAGAGAGGGGGGAAGAGAAAGAAAGAGAAACGATAAGAGGATATGCACAATAGGTGTTAGATTACGATAAATCTCCGTAAAACAATGAGATGATAACAGGCTCCAGATTGTAGCGCGAGAAACAAGAGAATTCAGATATCGAGTTACCACAAATGCACGTTGCATGTCGCATGAGTGTATTGCATACCTGTGTGTATGCGTATCGTGTACGTATGGGACTATGTATGAGTGCCTGCGTATGAACATACGTGCGTGTGCTCAGTGATCTGTGTATGAGGATACGTTTATAAGTTACGTATATGTAGAATAAATGTATACGCATGAATGTTGATATGTATGAATCGATGTGATACACATATGTGTGATAACTACATATGTGAATCATGTTTAAATATTGTTTGTTTAAAGAATCGTGTTTCAGAAAGATGCTGTACTGGACCGAAGATCTCTCTCTCTCTCTCTCTCTCTCTCTCTCTCTCTCTCTCTCTCTCTCTCTCTCTCTTGCTCTTTATTTTCCACACTAATATTTTCACTCTGTAGAAAGTCGGTAAATACAGGTATTGACTTCCTTAAATTAATCTTAAAAAATTTATCACACGAATCTACCTTGATCGATTGTATAATAGATTGAAAGCATCGGAGATGTAATATTCGAACAATACATTAAATATAGGTCCGCGATAAGAGTAAAGTACTCTCTCTTAAAACGAGAGCTTTCCTATGAAAGCTTAGAAAGTCTTCTCTTTCTCTCTCTTACAACGACATCGTCCACGTAGGCCAAGCTTTCGTGGAATTTCATAAACTTTTGTCGTCTGGAAAGTTGGAAGGCTGGACGTGAATAGAGATCGCGTTCTTACTCTTTCTCTCTCTCCCTCTCTCCCCCCCTCTCTCTCGTTCACTCTCTCTTTCTCTCTTATGTTCTCCTCGTGAACATTCGCGGTCTGAGCTCGAGATAGCGAGACACGTTTCGCATTTACGAAACCTGTGAATACCGTCGAATATTACAATCCAAAGCCATCTTTTCACGTCGTACGCGCGATAGAGCTCGAAAAAGTACGAAGCAACATACTAGTACAGTTTGCTATTTCCTTCTCCTTTTCTCTCTTTCTCTCTCTCTCTCTCTCTCTCTCTCTCTCTCTCTCTCTCTCTCTCTCTCTCGTTCGCTCTATTACTCCTGCTCTCTTAAATTCGAATCCGTCTGAGAAACGGATGGAAGAAATACTTAGGTACTTAAGTACATATGTAAATACGTACGAATGCATATTATACGACTACATAGAGATTGATTATAAATTTAAAAACCATTTAAATATCTCGTATGTTAGGAGCAATAGACAAAAATCAAATTATTAAGAATAATTATCTTACGTATCAAATATTGAAGAAATATATTTGTATAAAATAAAATATATTATTTATAAAAATTATAAAAAACTTAACATACGTAAATACGTACGAATGTATATATACGACTACATAGAGATTGATTATAAATTTAAATACCATTTAAATATCTCGTTTGTTAGGAGCAATAGACAAAAACCAAATTATTAATTATAATTATCTTACGCATCAAATATTGAAGAAATATATTTGTATAAAATAAAATATATTATTTATAAAAATTATAAAAAACTTAAGTACTTACGTACATATGTAAATACATACGAATATATATACACGACTACATAGAGATTGATTATAAATTTAAAAACCATTTAAATATCTCGTTTGTTAGGAGCAATAGACAAAAATCAAATTATTAATTATAATTATCTTACGCATCAAATATTGAAGAAATATATTTGTATAAAACAGAATATATTATTTATAAAAATTTATTACAGATATTTGATGCGTTATATATTTTATGACTACGAAATAAAATGACCGAGATTTATGTTCCCATAAGAACCGGAAGTTTTATGATTTTTAATTTTCCTTATGGAACATTTTTTATGTACTTTTTTTAATTAATTAAATATTTCGATCATTTAAAAAAAAATTATTAAACATCTATGAAATGGGATGAAATTAATTTCTAACGAGTTAATAAGTAAATGATAATAAATAAATAAATAATTAATAATTTTTGTAATTAATCAACAAGATATTAGCATTGTACATAGTTATGTGATTAACAATACATACTTTCAAATTTAAACAATTTTAATTATACTGAAGTTTTTCATTGAAAGCAAACAATTTTTTAATTAATTTATGATAAAAATAATAATACCTTATTTAATTCAATATATAAAGTGCCCGGTATTTTGTTTTATACACAATTAAATTATAATTAATTAAATCTTATAATTATACTACTTTGTACATTTTAATAACATTTGAGATGTTATTTGTTTAACAAAGTTTATAATTTTCGTTTTGTACTTTTTACAAATTTTAGTTTTTATTTCTATCTACACAACTTGAATTATTATCTTCGGACCTATACTTATTTAATAATTATTTAAAGATAATTTATTCAAATATATAATTAATTAAAAAAAAAAAAAAAATAGGACGTGCCACAAGAAAAACTAAAGATCCTTCAGCTTCTACTTTAACCTAAAGTTGGATGTTTCTTATTTTATATTCCTAAAATATTTGAAACATGAAATCAAAATTTTTGTTAATAAATTTTCTTTTTTTATTGCTTTCAACAAAGAAGATATTCAACTAATCCTTAATTTAGAATCAATCTTTATAAAAGAATAAGTACCCTTTACTTGTTAATGGACTTGCCCTTGAAATATATATATTACGTCAATATGTTTCGAGTTCTCTTGAAAATACGTTTACTAGTCGCGTATAAAGAAAGAAAGAGAAAGATAGTGAGAAGAGAGAGAAAACGAAAGAAAAAAAGAGAGGGAGAAACAAAGAGAATGAATGAGCGAGTGAGAGTGAGAGAGAGGGACAGAGAAAGAGACAAAGAGAGAGAAAGAGAGACGTTGTATAAAGAGTTTAATCCTCTTTCGTACAAACAAAGGACACAGTGAGAGAGTTGGAGCTTTCGTTGCGTTCCACGAACTCTGTTCGAATGTAAATATTTCAATACAGGCTTGGTTTCCAGGTGTGTCCTCGAACTAATTCGCTATGCATGATGTTGCACCGGGTTGGTCAATGAGTAATATTGGAATTTTTAGTATTATTTATATTATTTATATTATATATATTTATATATATCTTATATATATCTTATATATATATATATCGGGAGCACTACTTTTTAGTGAATTATTTGTAATTAATTCAACACTAAACTATTATAAGTATATATATATATATATATATATATATATATATATATATATATTTAAATATAAGATACTGACAATATCGATATTACTCATTCACCAAACTAATATATACGTAGTATTAATTAATCATGTATTTTGTTTTAATTGTACAAATAAAAACGACGATTTTGCGTGGAGATCATTTAAAAAAAAAAAAAAATAAACAATATCCGATGTGTACGTATTTATACAATCGCAATAGAAATTATTTAAAAATGTATCATTCCTCATTCATGACTAGAGAATTAATTGTTATAATATACTTTTACTTCTTCCCGGAAGAGTTGAAATTACAATTCGTTGAAATTATCTCTTAAAAGTATACAGTGTGTATATATGTGTATGTATGAGAGAGAGAAAGAGAAACGACCGAAAGAATTTCGATCGCTAACCCAACAAACGTTCCCAGGATCCAGCATGGTGGTTTTTGTCGTGTTTTCGAGTTTCTGAAGGGCTACATAGACGATCCTCGCACGAGATTACGTTTCTTGCGAACATGCCTTAATTGCCTAAAGAAAGAGAGAGAGAAGGAAAGAGAAAGAGAGAGAGAAAGAGAGATTGCTTAAGCAGCACGTAGATTTGTATGTGTGTGTGTGTGTTATGTGCACGTATATAAGTATATGCAAGCACATAGTAGAATTCTAAGTGTGCGAAACGCTCGAGGAATTTTTGACCGAGGTGAGACTCTGTTTCGCCTTGGGACTCGAATTATACGTACTTCGTCGATAAGTTATCGTTCACTTATCAGAATAATTTAACGTTACTCCGCTAAGCTAAATCATTGATCCCAGATAAAAGAATCTCCATTCTTCGATTTTATATAAATGATCGATAATATCATCGATTTAATAGCAGAACGATCAAATAATGTTCAATTAACAATGAGAAAAATAAAGTATAAATAAATCAATTTTAAATTGCACTTGTCGAATGTAATGAAAAATTTAATCAGATTTCTTTTTTGTTTGGGATGTAAAAATATTACGGATGAATTTTTTTTTTTTTTTTTTTTTTTTTTAAAGAAAAATAAGTTGCCATTATAAAAGAGTGTAGGTTCTTCTTTAAAAAAGAAAACTAAGTTTACTTCGAAACGATCTCGAAACTTTTTATTAAATAAGAAACTATAATATTTCCCCCTTGAAGTCAAATAATTCTTGTCTGAAGAATTTTTTTTTTTAAATATGACGGAGATACAAATTTGTAATGTTATAATTCGATCACTTTGTGTATTATATATATTATAATATAATACTATTATATTATATAAAATATATAACAAACTTAATGGAACGTTCAAAGACTTTATATATGAAATAACAAATAATTTTATAGTAATAAAATGAGAGGAGAATTAAAACACACGCGCACACTACAGATCTATACATTATACATATAAACATATATTATACATATATATATATATATACACAATCGTGTATGTGTGTGTATGTGCACATACATACATATATTATCATATATATACATATTATATATATATATATATAATTTACACACACATACCACTCTTAAATATATGATCTCAAAATTACAAAAGATTAAGTTTAATCCTGAATGAAAAATAATAAATAAAAAGAGAATGAAAAAAAAATAATAGCCTTGACGTTGTCATCGTAAATTTAAAACAATAAAAAGAAAAAGAACAAAAGATTGAACTTCTCGATTCATCAGAAGGAAAAATCGTTTGCTTTCGCCGTCGACGTCGCCTTCGCCTTCGCCTTCTCTTATCGAAAGTTCCATTGCAGCTCGTAACGATGATTCATCTCCGGTCACAATGGCTCGTGCATCATGTTCCATGGAGATAGGTCCGATGAATCATACAAATCCAAACTTTCCGATTGGATATCTCTCATCAATGCAACCGAATTAGTTTGATCGGAATAAGAGGATCAAAATTTGCATGAGATTCGAAAAACCAATGACGGGATGTAACGGTCCAACTTTCCATTTTGATGAATCTTTTTATATGACGTAACTTTGTATTAGAGTACGTACAATACTATGTATTCGTTACGTTTCGTCGGTACCAAGAATGTTTGATTAAAATTTTTGTCGTCCCCTTAGCGAATAAATTTTTATTAAAACGTAGGTAGATACGCGTAGTTTCGTACCAGAGAATGTCACTTTTATCAACACGTAAATTTTTAAATAAAATTCTATTAATACTTAACGACTCTAACTCGCAATAAATATTTCGACGATAATTAAAAAGAGAAAGAAAAAGACAAAAAAAAATAACAATTCTCTTTGCCAAACGATATCTTTAGATTTCTTCAAAATTATTTCATTTATATTTAAGATTAGTCAATTAGAATTCTAATTAGTAAATTAGAATTATAGTCGTATTCTGATAATATCAACTGACGTCAATTTCAAATCAGACCTTTGTGGGATGTATCAGTAATTAGATGGTTAATCATGCGCATTCATAAGCTCATGAGTAGCAGCAGTACCAGGCTTCGAAGAGAAATAGGGATGTTCGAATGTCAAGGACACTCTGGAAACACTAATTAAGGCTCTTGATCAACGAATGTCGATCTATACCAGAATAGAGATAGATAATGAATAATAATCGTAAAGTATACAGTATAAGTAAAATAATAGTGAAAATACGATAACAAAACAAAACAAAAAAAAGAAGAAAATAAAATAAAAATTCCTTCATCCATTATTCGATTTTGTTTTCAGCAAAAAGAGAAAATATCAAATTATATAATGTACCGTAAAGTTTACTTCCTTATGATGTCGCTGATAACTCATACAATCGATTAGAATTAAAACAAAAAAGAAAATTACTGCGTTAATCTAATAACTTTTTTGTGACATCTAACAATTGATTAGTTATGATCCTTAAATTATTTTTTTATATCTTAAATTATATTTCTATAAATCAAATCAACAATTTATTATACTGATAATAATTTATCATTTTCTTTTTTTTTTAATCATTCGTTATGTATTATTTATTGTCTATATATCTTATTTAAACGATTGGAAGATGTCTTTGTCGAATTGTATACGAATATAGTATTTGTTAATCTGTAAGATAATTTATTTGTTAATTTCTAAGATAATGTCTCTCAAAATTTTTTATGCTTCACGTAACACTTGGATACGCACACATACGCCGGCACCCACACACACACAAAATATATACAAGGTGTTTTCAAAAATGTGGGTATAACCTCGGGGATACATTCAATATATTAAAATAAAAAAATATGACCTTGTTTCCGAATTATAGCCTTTTTGATTTCTAGTAATTCCTATGACTCTGTTGTCAAGAATAATTGCTGATCATTTGTTCGAACAAGTTTTTTCTAGATTGGACATTAACTGGCTAATTTATATATAGTTCATTTTTAAGGGAAAACTAACCTGTGTTAAATGTCAATTGTATGTGATTTGTCCATAATTATTCATCATTACATTTTAATCGATATATAGTCATTTTAGCGAATCAGTTTTTAAATGAGCGATTTAATAAATGGATTGCTAATTAATCGAGCAACACGATCATTTGATCTAATTCCATTGGATTTTTATTTGTAAGTACATCTAAATTCTTTTGCATCAATAAACGATGTTGAAGAATTGCGATAATCAAGCAAATATTCAAGAGTGTCGTCGATGAATTCAAACGACACCTGGTATTTTTGAACGAATAAAAAAATTTATAATGCGACGTTTAGAAACCTGTATTCCAGCCAAGGATAATCACTTCGAACAGTTTTTATGAAAATTATTAAATAACAGGTTTCACATAGAAACAGCTGTAATTCTTAAATAAGAGCATATCTGGCATATATTCGTATGGAGTTATTTTTCTTATCTTAACGTATTGAATCTATCTCTGAAGTTATCCTTACATCTTCGGAAACACCCTGTATATATATATTATTAGACAGAACCAAATTATATACTATTAAACAGAATGAAATTCGATTGATGTATTGAAAACAGATATATGTATTAAAATCTTTTATTCGATATTTTCAATTAATTTATTTTCTTTTCTTCAAAAGTAATCAATTCTATTCTTATTGAATGATCGCAATCACTCGATCACTTTATATATTCTATAGAAAATATCGTTTTCAGGATATGGAAAAATTAATGATCAATAGCAATCAATTAAATCGAAGAAGAATTAATATCGTAGATTTGCAATATGATAAACAAAGAAATAATATTGAAAATGAATAAGATCAAATAAATTAAGTAAAATTGATGGATGTCAATCAACCAAGAGATATATTCAAAATAATGAAAAAATATATTCGATCACTTGATCACTTGATGTGACTAAATCTTATATAAATATATAAAACTATATTTATAGTATAACAATCAAATTAAAATGCGACATGTATGTATGTTACATACAGACACGTTTATTAAATTGGTTATTTATAAACTACGTACGAAATGTTTCATAAGTTTTAACTCGGGATGTACAAAAATGTATTGAGAATTTTTTTTCTTTTTTTTTTCTTTTTTTTTATTAAATTTTGTTTCAACCGTCATGGCGTAATCTTAACAAATTACAAGTACCAGGTTTTGAGATTTGAGAAACACTGCTTTAAAGGAACGTGCTAAACAAGAGATCGCCTCAAGGAAATCTAGTAGCCTTCGCTCACGTTGAGCCAATTTACGTTAGCAGATGGTACACAATCACCGGGCTAGAGAACCTGTGCAAATACGCGAAACCTCCAGGAAGGAAAACAGAATTCATCCATGTTCCGTTTCGAAGGTGTGTGTACCAAAAGGACCAATAGATGTTTCAAGACCGCACAAACCACAAATCGAAATAACGGATGTTGTATATAATCATATGGATCACAATACGTAAATAAAAGGATTTTATCTCGTTACCTCGAATAAATACAACGGAATATTTAAAAAGAAAGTTTTTTAAACTTATCGATACGTTCGATTAAATCCGATCAATAACTGAAATATAATCCGAAAATATTTACGACGAACGACAATGAAATTTATTTAACGGTACAACTCTAATGGATATATTCAAAAGTATATTAATATCGACGAAAATGATGAATATTTTTATTTCATAACAAATTTTATATAACGATTATCTGATATTTCGTAACGGGTTAATTAATTATAATAATTGGAAGAGAGAATGTACGATTAAAAATTTTTTAATCAAGATAAATGTTAACGAGTCCAAATACCTTGTTTTTTTTTTTTTTATGTACCATAAGGAAAAATCAAATATCGAAATTTAAACGTAGAAATTCCGTAAACCAAAACGATTAAATATTTACGACTGTATCTGTATTCTAAACTAACATGGAAATAATATATCATTGAGGATATCGAATTTAATTAAAAAGGAAACACATGACATGGCTAACTAATAAAAAAATACAAATTGAGCACGTAAAACAAGCTACTAATTTATAAAACAATAATTAAATCCATTTGACCATATGGGTTATACCAGTGAGAAATTACATAGTTAAACTCGAAGATTAGTAATCTATTATAATTACTATGCATTATCGTGAACGATTAATAATATGTCCGTAATAAAGAAATAAGAAAGGATATAATAAATATTCTTACGGTACAAAAAGAGATCATTAATGTAAGAGATAATTAATCAGAAGCTACAAAAGAAGAATCAAAATATTCATTAACTCGGTAGCCAACAATATTTATAATCAATATATCCTGCAGACTCACCAAAAAAACACACTATGAATACTTCATAAAGAATTAAGCAACGAGAATATATTAGAACGATTTATCTTATCAACATATGTGTGTGTGTGTGTGTGTGTTAAATATATATATATATTAATGTATATATAATATGATATGTATAACATAATATATATAATAAAATATATGTAAAATATATATAATGATATATATATATATATTAAATATATATATTAAAAAAAAATATTCCTATTAATATTTAAAAATATCAAAGAATAATAATTGAGACGTGGTTTGAATGAAGACACCGTCCACGTATTATTTTTCACTAATATAACAATTTTTTATTTAATGTCTATTAGTAACAAATAATAAAGAATATAGGAGATTATATATTGGTGAAAAAAAAATTGAATTCTTCTTATTAATGTTTAACAATATCAAAAAACTTTGATGTAATGCAATAAAAGTATATATATTTTCTTTTTCTTGTTTTGTTATGAGCAAAAAGTGCAACAAAGGAAAAAATGGAAGATCGAATAGGGTTGGAAGATTATACCTATGGCGAGGGATGGGATCATCCGTCGTAAGTGCTTTACGTGCGCATTTCGATGCACGAGAGGGTGGCAAACACGTGCATGCAATGTCGCGAACACGTGTCACCAGAAAGTGCGAGAGATTGCCAACGGCACGCACGCTATAATCGTTTGAGGACTTGACGGATACGGTCTATGGACTTGTGTAGCTTTAATTTATTCGCGTATAAACGACCGACGTTCGAAATAAAAAAGTAGAAAAAAAAAACAGAGAGAAAGAGAATGAGAGAGAGAAAGGAATATTAAAAAATATCAGCTTCGATATTTTGTTTTGACGATTCACCCTTTAATATTATATATAAAGGGTGTTCCACGCAACTAAAACAGCTGCATTTCTTAAATGTCTGAAAATAGAGATTTAACTTTGATTTTAAATTTGACTTATATTTTATATATAATTAATATATTTTTTTATATAAAATATATTTGACTAATATTTTATATAAAGTTTATATATATATATATATATATATATTATAATTAAATTTGACTTATAAATGTTATCAAACGGTGCATAATACGCAAATAATTTTATACACTTTCGTGCATCGGTGCATCAGCAAAATGCAACTGCACTTTTTTTTTTAAATAAAAACCTATATCTCTGACTGCACCAGTTGATGCAGATTTTTTATGTTCTACATAAAAGCAATAATAAATATATACCAATACATTAATACTTGGCGACAGACAGAAAATAAAAAGAAATAAAAATTTCAAAAAAAATTTAGCTACGATAACTTCCTAACGCGTAAATTTTGGAAGTATATTAATACTTTTATGTCGAGCATAAAAACCTGCATTAACTGGTGCAGTCAAAGATATAGGTTTCCATTTAAAAAGTGCAGTTGCATTTTACTGATGCACCGATGCACGAAAGTGTATAAAATTATTTGCATTTTATGTAGCGTCTCATACCATTTAACTTTGACCCATAACATTTTTATCTATTTTCAACCGTTTAGAATATATAGCCTGTTCCAGTTGCTTGAAACTTGTCGACAGGTTGAAATAATTGAGAAAATTTTAACTTCGATAACTTTCTAACGTATAAGTTTAGGACATAAGTATGTTAATACTTTTATGTCAAGCATAAGAAACTGTATTAACTAGTGCAGTCAAAGATATAGGTTTCCATTTAAAAAGTGCAGTTGCATTTTACTGATGCACCGATCGATAAAAGTGCATAAAATTATTAGCGTATTACGCACTATCTGATCGCATTTAACTTTGACCTATAATATTTTTATCTATGTTCAACCGTTCATAAAATACAGTTTGTTCCAGTTGCGTAGGACACCCTGTATATATAATTTCTCCACATTGAAAATGCTTCATTTATTTGTCACGAATATTACAATGTTTATGATAAAATGACTGCTATTTTGAAAGTAATTTGTTCAAAATTAAAAATAAGATATAATAATTTTCATTTTGTATTATATTTTTCATTTTCAAAATAAGATAAAATAATTTTCATCCTTCCCGAGATTTGTTTTCTGTAAAATTTTATTAAAATTGATTTAACTTTTTTCTCTTTTTTCTTTTTTTTTTTCTTTTTACCATTGAAATGTTTCTAACAAAGTGAGCGCAATTTGGAAAATAATCGAAGAATTCGTATGAAATTAGCAACATGTATTCGTGTTTCACAAGAATTGTCTATTAAAATTTCGATAAAATCGATCTGACCATTTCGTTAATTGTTAATATTAAAATATTTATAATGAAATAAATAAAGCATTATTTTTTCTTTCGTTTTTAAGTTTTTATTCGATCAAATTGAAATTTTAAAACCAGCATTTTCACTATTGTAGGTAAACTCTGTGAAAATTTTATTATATTTGCTTCAGCCGATGCGTTGATATATTCAAATATCACACAGACGTATACGTACACGCACAAAACGTCATGTTTCTTGTAGAACTTCAAACCGGATTGAAATATGTACATATTTCATTTCTATCAGAAATCATGGCAAGCGAAGATTTTTTGTGATGGTGATTCTATATATAAGACATATGGAAAACTAAAAATCCTCTGTAACCGTATTTGTAGTACTTGCAAAAAGAAAATTATAAAATGTAAAAAAGTTACAATATTTTATATTAATATAATTACATTACATCAAATATAATGTGTACTTGCATGAAAAACAAAAAATTGTACATGAAATAACAATTGAGTTTATGCCAATAAAATTAAATCAAATTTACACACATACACACACAGAGAAGATGTCTCTATTCTTTTCACCAGCATTATCAATATATTCTATAAATAAAAATAATGAAAACAATTTTGTTATAATTTTAACAAAGTTACAACAAATAATATATAACAAATAATAAACAAAGTTATAACAAAGTCATAATAAATTTTTTTTTATTATAAAGCAAGTAAACTCCCACGTTTGTATAACATTCTTTTTCTTAACATTGCTTATAAAATATGGCAGTAACGTTTCGCGTGGAAAAAAGCTGGTACACTGTGCATATACGAGTGTGTGATTTCGAAATTACATTGCATTATAAATGCTTAAAATAAAAACAATGCAAATAGTAATTACTGCGTACAATAAGAACAATTGAGTGGTCCAATGCTAGAAAGCTGTTATGCCGTAACAGTAATAATGCGTTATATTAAATCTTTTATGAAAACTAGTGTCTTCAATAGAAATTGCGGAATTAAAGCCTGCCTTTTTTTATTCTATTTTCTATATACTTAAATCTTTAAAGATTGAATTTAAAAAAAAAAAAAGCTTTACAGAAATTGTTCCTATGAAAAAAGATTTTTTTTTTAAAGAAGACAGAAATTTTGTCACATAGTTATAAATTGAAGAAAAATAATTAAATCAAGATGTAACAGAATTACTAAAAAAAAAAACGCTTCTATTTATTATCTGATAATTATTTTTATTAATTAACGATAAATCTTTTGTAAAATATATGATCAGTATATATGAATATTTTGATCAATATAAATAATTAAGTGTCAAAATTTTACGGTTTTTGAATAATCATATTATATTTACAAAAAATATTTAATTAAATTATTAATAGTTTTTGTACTAATAAGTATAATACTGACTCATTATATTACCTACTGATATTTTATTATAAATACTATCCATAATATTATTTATTTAAAATATTGATTAAAAAAATATTGAAAATAACACAATAAATAGCAATATTACATACTGATATTTTATTATAAATACTAACCATAATATGATTTATTTAAAATTTTGATAAAAAAAAATATTGAAAATACCGAGCCAATAAATAGCATCCTTAATAAAAATCTCATTCGTCAACATTTAAATAGAATATCTCTGACTTGCATTGGATCTTTTATTATTACATATATACGTAATAATAAAAAATAAAAGAACAATTTTGAGATTAACAGAACGAAAAAAATAAAAATTACTTTGTTCGTTGTCATCGATTTAATAATGTTATAAAGATCAGTTTTCGTCACGTGATCAGTTTACATGAATTGCTCGGATCAAAGCTGAATAATCTCTGTATGGTATTATTGTCAAAATCAACCAGCATGTTGAGTGAACCGTGAATCTGACAGAGCACAAGAGAGATAGATAGATAGACAAAAAAAAAAGAGAGGGTGAGAGGAGAGAGGGAGGGAAAAGGTGAGCATCGAACAACGCAACAATACAATTTGTTCGCACGATTCCATTCGAACGTAGCCAACGATTACGAAACGTTTATTTCTTTTTCCTTTTTTTTTGTCTGTTAGTTCCAACCTACACAAATAGTCAAGAGAAACAAAAATATTTCAAGTTAAGAATTAATACTTTTCTGTGTCACTTAGTCTCTATTTCTCTTTTTTTCTCTCTCTTTCTCTTTCTCTCTTTCTCTCTCTCTCTCTCTCACTCTCTCTCTTTTCATCGATGAAACGAGTGAAAGAGAAGAGGAAAAAATATAGTCACGGAGAACGTGACGAGGGAAGAATGAATGTTCGATAAATGAAAAAGAAAGAGAGAGAGAGAGAAAGCAAAGAAGAGAGAGAAAGAAAAGAAAAGAGAGAAAGAGAATGAAAAAGGGAAAAAAAAGGAGAACACGTTTGCATATGACTGCTGTTCGTCGAGATGCACTTTTTAAAGGCGAGAAAAATGCGATTTTCATGCATAAAGCATGATAGTTGAAACACCTAAAACGGCACGTTTCTAGAATAGAAAACAGAAAAAAAAATATATCATGTAATAAATAAAAGTATCTAAATCTCGAGAGATATTCGACTTCTCTGTCCTATCTTTCTTTATCAGCAAAAAAAGGAAAGAAAGGAAGAAAAAGATGACGTTAGAATAAAACGTCTCTAGATATAACATTTTTCTAGATATATAAAATTAAATTGGAAAAGTTTCGGATCGATTGTTTTTCATCTTCGATGAAAGAGTATATTAAAATGAATCTGAAAAGAAAAGAAAGGAAGAAAAAAATTTTGTCAAGTTAAAATAGAAAAAAATACAAAGTAACAACAAAATAAAAATTTAATTAAATTCTTTCCATTTTTGTTCGAAACTAATGTTTTTATTATTATTACTATTATACATAATTTTTATTTATATTATTATTATTATTATGCATTTTGATTATTATTATTATTATTATTATATTATTATATATTATTATTATCATGAAATACGTTTTTACTATTATACATAATATATATATATATATATATATATATATATATATATATACGTTTTAATACATAGAATATATACGTAAAAAAATAACAAAAACTTTTCGAACCAATTCAATAAAATATTATTTTAATCTAACATTGTTATAATCAACGCGATGAACGAAACAATGTTCGTTTTAATTAGAAGACAAAGGCGAAAGAGACGAAGCAAAAATAAGTCGTACCACCGACTTATTTTTGTTTCGATTACTACCCCACGTTTTACCACGTTAACACACCATTGAAAATCGATGGGGGAGGAGGTTGGGGTGTCAGACGTGAACGTTAATGGAACGAGAAGGAGAGAAATATAGATCTAAACGCGTCGGAGTGAAACGTCAGACTGTTTTATAGACGGAAAACCGTATATGGTAGAGACAAAGAGAGATAGAGAGAGAGACAGAGAGAGAGAGAGAGAGAGAGAGATAGAGAGAGAGAGAGAGAGGGAGAGAAAGAGAGAGAGAATTGTCATTCGAGGGAGTGTAACTAAATAGTATATAAATCTCGTCATGATGGCAGCGTCCATTCGAGTTACATCGCGAAAGTCGATATTACATTGGGAAAACGCGTCAGAGAGAATGGAACGAATCGAATTCTCCGATATCGAGAGTCGATTCGAACATTCCTACCGGGTGACTTCAAAATAAGCTTTTATATTTATATAATATACAAATCATGAGATTCGAATGTTATAAATAAATAAATAAGTAAATACATAAATAAATATTAATCAGTTAAAACGTTCAATTCATTAATGACATTAACAATAACGATTTGTCACATTATATTCATATAGATCGGTGGATCAGTTAAACTATATATTCGATTTATTATTGAAAGATAAATAAATAAATAAATAAATAAATAAAAGAGAAATGAGAGAAACGGGAAAAAGAATAATGCTTTTACAATTTGTGTATAACAGATTTATAAAAATTCGTATTAATTCTTGTTTATAGAAATGTTCGGGTACTTTTTGAAATAAAATAAATTTCTCCCGATAGAATAAAGTACTTTGATATTTTGTATAAATATCAAAGATTAGTTTGTTAGGTAAACTATACGAAGTATTAATGAAAAAAAAAGTTTCTCTTATTCTATTAGTTATAAAAAAAAAATATATAAAATAAGTCTTTTTTTTAAGCTTCTTAACAAGAGCTTTTTTAATTAAAAAAAAAAAAGATAGTGTGTATATATACATATACACTTTTTTAGATTAGGTACACACTCATACACACACACTCCTAATCTGTATTGTTTGACAATAATTTTAAAGATCATTGAATAAACGTAACTCGTTTTAGAATTGATTGATTTAAATAATATTCACAGGATATACGTAATATAAGCAGATTTAAAAAGAACATATATATATATATATATATATATATATATATATATATATATATATACACATATATGTATATAAGGTTAATCTTATAAAAGATTAAAAAAAAATTCTAGATCAAACTACCATTATATTTTTATCCCAGATACAAGATATGCTTTATATCTGTCATATATTCCTACCGATAATATCCCACATATATATTTTTTTTTATATCTACTAACAAATATACATCATTTTTAAAATAAAAAGAAATTTATTCTACTTTAAAAACTATCCAAATATTTCTACGACTCACTCTATTTACATATATACATATACGTATATAAATATATACATATTTCAACGATACGAAATTTTTCGATATACGAGCTAGTCGAAAGCACCAGCGAACGAAAGACTCTCGATGGATCCTACGAAGCAAAAAATAAGTAAAGAGAAGCAACGTAATGCATCTGGTGAGTAAACAAGAAGAAGAGGCAACCTTTCCCTCCGATAATTTCAAACGTTGGGAGGGATGCCGCAATGAAATGAGGAAGAGAGAGAGGGGAGAAAGAAAAACCGATGGAGAAAGCAGCACGATGAATAACATTGGTAGTATTGGTAGTGTTGCTAGTGATAGTGTTATCAGTATGTAATGTGCATCCTAACGAACTAGAAACACCAATGGCTAATCTGCATATCGGATTATTAACCAAGCGACGAGGCCGTATCTATCCGATGAAAATGCAAGGTTAATCCTTGCGACGCTTTTGACAATGATTATCTGCTACTTAAATCAAAAAGCTTCCGCATATCGAATTTATGCATCCCTTTTTTTATTTCTTTTCTATTTGCGAATAACTTGATAAGTAATGGACGCATCATAAAGTTCGTTTGATCGACTATAAAAAGAAAAGGATAAAATAAAGTAATAGAAACGAATAAATAAGAATTATTGTGATTCTTAACGAATTTTGACAAATTCAATGAATACATTTTTTTATAAGAAATATACTTTATCTTTATTTTTCTGATATGCATTTTTTGATTATGTAAATTCCTTTTTTTCCATTTGCGAATGGATTTGACGAATAACGGACGTTCGTTTGATGGATTATGAGATAGAAATATTAAAGTAACAGAAAAAAAAAAAATAAACAAAAATTATCGTGATTCCTAATGAATTTTGACAAATTCAACAAATAAATTTTTTCATAAGAAATATACTTTATCTTTATTTTTCCGATATGCATTTTTTCATTACGCGATTTCTTTCCTTATTCATTTGCGAATGGATTTGATAAATAATGGACGTTCGTTTGATCGACTATAAAAAGAAGAAGAAACTAAAGTAAAATAACGGGAAAGAAATAAATAAGAATTATTATGATACTTAATGAATTTTGAGGGATAATAGGAATACATTTTTCCATAAATATTATACATCGTTTTTATCTTTTTGACATGCATTTTTTGATTATGTAATTTTTTGTCTTATCCATTTTCTTATACATTGTTTGATAAATAACGAACTTTCGTTTAATCGAATATGAGAAGAAAAAGTTAAAATAATTTAACAGAAAACAAATAGATAACAACCATCGTGGTTCCTAATGAATTTCAACAATTTCAACAAATAATACAAATAAATTTGTCCATAAGAAATATACATTATCTTTATTTTGCTAATAATCCTATATAGAATCGAAGCTTTCCAGTCGAAATTGCTATAGAGAGAAAAAAAAAAGAACAAGAAGTACTTCAAATTATTACAATCGCTCGAAATTATTGGAAATCCGAATGAACATAAACAACAAATCGTCCCGACGATAAAAAGTACGTTGATTACGAATTACTGCGCGACGTGGAACGAATCGTCGAGCGTGCACATAAATCGATTATTATCAGAGTTAAAAAAAAAAAAAAAGAAAAAAAAAGGAAGAAACAGAAAAAACCTAAAACATAAAAAACCTTCCACGTTGGTAATTTCGAAGATTATTGTGTCGCTATTGCAACGCGTGCGACTTTACGAATCTCGCTTACGCAACGAGAAAAGTTTTTCGAGCGTAGAAACGAAGCTTGCAAAAGTTCGACGAGAAAGAAAAAAAAAGAAATAGAAGAAGAAGAAGAAAAAGAAGGAGAAGAGAGAAACAAAGATGGAACATAAAAAAAATAAAAAAAAATAAAAAGTCAGGTGTACACAGAGATATGTGAGAGACAGAGAGGCACAGGGACAGAGAGAAAAAGAGAAAGAAAATATAAATTAACGACGGTGGTGGCTCTCTACCCATACATCGAGAATACTTTCACGAGAATGAATTGCTTCTCATTTTAATTATCTCGTACTCGGTGTACCGATTGCACATTTTGAACGCCCGCATGGTCCCTCGGTCCACGGTCGGCGATGATTAATTAACCAGTTGGAAGAGTGCCATTCGTTGTACCTTAGCCACCCTATTTTACGTTATACCTCTCCCTGTTTCAGATCCAACTATTGGGAATATCTTATTCGACCCCGAGAAACGAAGAAAGAGACGTGGAGTATTTTTCTAAAGGATTTTTACATGAAATAGTAATCTAAAGTTTAATTAGGTCAAACGTAACAAAAGTATATTTAAAGCAATTTTTATCGTTGATAGAAGACCAACATCAACAATCTTTATTTATTTCATTCTAAATTCTAAATTTCTATACCTCGTTAAAATCTTTTCGTCGATTCAACCCTTCGTCTCGACTTCCTTCGTCCAACAAAAGGATCTTTTAAATCCGGTATTATCACCGCTACTACACAATACCGAAAATGCTTCTACAACGATATTCAGTCCTTTGTGCGAGCGCCATTTTCTAAAAACAACTTTCGTCGCTACTCATTGTCAATACTACAGACTTTACATATTTTCTATATTTTGTACGAATAGAAGCTTTTGTGTAATCCTTTGTCTATACTATTCGTACATTTCTTATACACTAATGTGTGTGTGAGTGTGAGTGTATACATACTATATTTATTTCATTCGTTTCAATTTTATGCAGTGAGTACAACATACGTCACATTATATATTAACAATGAAATGTTTTTCATAAAGTACCCATCATTTTGAAAATAATCGATCAATTAGTTCATTTTTTATAAAAATTGTTTGTAAGAACTGTCGATGGAATCGATATTTGACAATGTACTCGTTAATTTTTCATATTAACATGTTTAAACAATCATATTTAACGAGCATCGTTTTTCAAAGATTTTTAATAATCCTTTGTGATGAATAAAAGCTACGTATAAAATATGCCTAGCTTCTGTTTTGATCGACATATCGCTACTATAGTATTTAAAAAAAAAAAAAAATAGTTCACACACGCACGCATGCACGCACGAGTCGACGATTCGTGCAAAACTTCAAACAGAATTGAAAAATTTCATTTTTATCAAAAGTTATAACGAGCGAACGCTTTTCGCGATGGTGATTGCATAAAACACTTCCGGCGGTCGTGCCTAAAAACAACGCGGTGATTAAATGGCTGAATGCGCGAAAGGGTGGGATGGGGGAGCGCGCGCGCGCGCACGTGCACGCCGCCACCACTTTCCCCGATGGACTGAGTTGCAGACCTATGAAATGACAAAGTTCAATTATTTTGCATACGCAAACAAACGACTCGAACGAACGAGTAATCGCACAAACTGCAATCGCAATAAAATGAAAAAACACGATAGAGACAGAGACAGAGACAGAGACAAAGAGAAGCAGAGATAGAGACAGAGAGAGAGGGAGGGAGAGAGGGAGGGAGAGAGAGAGAGAGAAGTCTCGTTGGAACGATTAACGTGCTGATAAGACAACAAAGTATTTTTACGATAAATATAAAAGATAACGTAGACTTTAAAAAAAGAAAATATAATCGATAGATTGTCCTCGGGAAGAAAATATTTTTCAAGTTATTTTTCTTTGTTATTCTCTCAATATTGTATATAGCGACTATAGATTACACAGACATTACACAAACAGATACTATATATATATATATATATATATATATATATATATATATATATATATATGTGTGTACTAAATGTATTTTTTGCATTTTCTAAATGTCTGTATGTGTGTGTGTACACTTAAATGTATGTATGTATGTATAAAATTATATAATAGATTGTCCCAAAATTTTCTTTCGTTTTTAAGCACTGCCAGATAAAGCAGTTGCATACAAATAGTGAAAAAAAATTTGAGACAGCTTTTGGGAAAATTTTGGCGCACTTGTAAAGAGAAGTGAAAAGAATCTTTTTTATTTCATTAATTTAATTAAACGTCAACTTTGATCATAGATATATATACATAATAGGCCCCTATGTATGTTATGTCAGATATACTCTCTCTATATATATATTCTCCATATATACTCTGTGTGTGTACATATATATGCTATATCTACAACCACTTTCGTCATATTAATCGCATATGACAACTTCTACGATCTCTGACCTCAAACCTAAAGGACATATTGTATCGACTAATATTGATTTGCATGATAATCGTAAGTGAAACGAACAAAATACACACGCACAGAATGAATTCGTAACACGAACAATTGATAATCCTTAATGAATCAAACAAAATCAGATTCATCTTTCATAATTTACAGAGATATTCACGGATCTATCGTTTATAAATCGTATTTTAATACCATATATTTTTTGTGCTATATTAAATAAAAATGATACGCGTTATACAATCATACGTGTATACTATATTTATGGGTAAAAGGAGTCTGTGTACGTGTGTATGTGTGTGTTTGTGAAAGAGAGAGAGAGAGAGAGAGAGAGAGATACACATAAAAGTGGTTAAACGCTTTTATTGCACGACGTCAGTTATATGGATGCAACGTTAAACGCATCAACGAGTCACGACGAAATTTTACGAAAATAACCGACCTGGCTAAGAGGAGATGGAGTGACGAGGGAGAAGAGAGGGGGACAAGAAGACTAGGTTAGGTTCGTTTATCAGCATCGATAATGCGTTATGACACATTTATGACGTCATAAAGGAGTCCGTTGGTAAGGAAGGGAATCACTATAAAGACTTACCACTTATATGTATATAAATGTACACACACGTATACACACACGTATACACACATTTTAAATAATCTTGTTTTACTTCTTTATGAAATCATCATGATGAAAAAAGTTTCATACATATAATATTTGATAAAAATACAATTTTATCAAATCTGCTCGAACTTTTGTACGAATCATTACATTTTTTTTTTTTCTAAATGTCTATGTGTGTGTGTGTGTGTGTACGTTTGTATGTGTTCTCTTATTAACCGTAACAACAAATTTAGACTGAAAGCAGATGTAATCGAATTATATTCTACGCGACACGTAGAGATAAAAATGGGAGACGAAAATAACTTTTTAAAAAATCCAAACTGATCGTACAGAATTTTTTAAAAACGATCTAAAAAAAAACGATTTAAAAAAACCGATCTAAAAAAAATGATTAATCTGTGGAAGGACTAATTCGGTACGCATATGTTACGTAGTATTTTTCGAAGTCGGGTAGAAAGGAAAGCGAAGAAAAAAAGAGAGGAAGAGAGAGAGAGAGAGAAAAAAAAAGGAAAAAGAAAAAAGAGAAAGGAAATTCGAATATCTGGGTAGCAGCGAACTAAACCGGCAGGTGTCTCGCAGTGATTGCAACGTCGTTCTTTCTCATCGTTCTCCGGTTTATTGTTGGGCAACCCAGCATGAAAGTTTACTCGACTCGAAATAATCGTCTATTAACCACTGAGAATGACTGAGAGACAGAGACAGAGAGGGAGAGAAAGAGAGAGAGAGAGAGAGAGAGAGAGAGAGAGAGAAGGAAGGAAGGAAAGATAAAAGGAAGATAGAGAGAGAGAGAGAGAAAAGGAACGAAAAATAGAGATTCACGGAGACGGAAGTGTTTTCATTGGTCCGTGGACGACCGATAACAATGGCGGTGATGCTGTTATGCAATCTACTTCCCTCCCTCTCTCCCTCCAACCCCTCATTTCCATCACAGGGAAGACAGTTACTATCGATGCGTGTAATCGCCAAAAATTTGAAAGAAAAATTCTTTGGACGAGTAAGAGCGTATCGTTCGCTCTTCTTTTTTATTTCTTTCTTTTGTTTATTTCTGTTTGTATCATCTTTTTGTTTATTCTAAATAAAAGCTAGCAAAGCGAATGTCAAGAAAGAACGACGTATGAAACGACATCCTTTTTTTCTGTCTATTATCGTTACCACCAGAGAATAGGTAGATAGAAAGAGTGTCAGTGTACGGTTAAATCGATTCTTAAATAATGAACGTGCATAAACTTTACAGTATGGCATTCGCCAAATATAGAAAACGTCGACTTCGATTGATAAAACTATAGAGAAAAAGAGAGCTAATATATCGACCGGAAAGTAAAGTTCGACGGACTTTCTGTGAGAATGGAAAAGAGCATCGGGAAAATCAACGAGAGGATATGTTTATTTCCGAGTATCTTTAGAGGGGAAGAAAAGAAAACGAGAACAAAAAATAAAGAAGAAAAAAAGGAAAAAGAAAAAATGGTGCCACGACGTTCGAATGGAAATGTGTAAACTGCAAACAGAAATTATAAACGTTCTCGTCGCTTGGTCTTTCATTCGTCCGTTCGTTCGTTCGTTCATTCGTTTTCTCATTGGGGTGTGTTAAACACAACAAACCCAGATATGCAATGCATTTTATACAGACAGAGAAAGAGAGAGAGAGAGAGAGAAAGAGAAAATATGAGAGTTCGCTAAACGATTCAAGAGTGTCCGTGTACTCTCACAATGGTATAGACGTGCTACCAGAAGAAAGCGAAAGAAAGAGAAAGAGAACGATAGAGAAAGGAAGAGAGAGAAAGAAAGAAATAAACAGAAATAGAGAAATAGAGAGAGAGAGAGAGAGAGACAGAAATAGAAAGAGAAAGAAATAAAGAGAAATAGAGAGCAAGAGGGAAAGAGAGAGAGAGAAAGAGAGAGAAATAAAAAGAAATAGAGAGCAAGAGAGAAAGAGAGAGAGAATGCGTTGGATTCTATTGCATGTATGGAAGAGTAAAACGAGAAAAGGTAGAAGGGATGAGGTGGTAGCAGTGATCAGTAAACAGGTTTCCTGCGAGCTGCCGTCGCCGACGATTCTGCGACGATTGTGCGACTACGATATTTAAACGCTTCGCTCTCATTTTCGAGGATTGGTATTTTCAACGATTACGTTCTTTTTTCTTTTGTTGTTTTCTTTTTGATATTTTTTGTTTTCAAAACTTTTCTAACGCGTTCTTTGTCTATTTGGCGGTGAGAGAGAGGGAATTCGTGATAGAGAGAGGGTGGGGAAAAGAGAGGGAGAAATCGAGTCAAGAAAGTTTCCGTTGCACTACGGAAGATTAAAGAAAAGTAAGTACCATCTTCTTCTAAAAACACACATCTACGTGCGCACACAACTTCGTTTAGATTTACGAAAGTTCGATCGCGAGTTCGAATTTAATCCGTCAATTTCAATTTCAACGGACACTTTGAACGATTTCCTTCTTCTTTTCTTTTCTTTTCTTTTATCTTTTTTTTCTTTTTTTTTTTTTTATTGTTATACGATTAGAACGATTCTCTCGAGACCCGTACAAAATCATTGTTATTTTCTATTACGGAGAGAATTTAATAACGGATTTATTAATTTTTATAGTATCTTATAAATTTCTCGAGTTATACTTTGAAGAAAAAAATCTCTTGAAAAATATAGTTTTTTTTTAGATATCTATTAAAATTAATATATTTCTCTAAGAATGATGTTTTTACTTCTATTTTTATTTCTCTTCTTTTTTTTTTCTTATTCTTCTTTTAGTTTCCATCTCGCCGTGAAATGTAATTTTACGTGAAAGAGAAAAGAGAAAAATAATTATTTTCCCTGAATAAAATATAATAATGTTATTATATGTGTTGAAATAATATTAAGAATGAGCAACATATACATCGATTCCATCATCGATATAGCTATTAAAAGGGTTAAATATGCAGTAACAAGGATATGTTGCAGTTGCAATAATACTCGTGAAAATCTTTTAACTTCCTTAAATAATTAATTCGATACGACGGAACAACACTTACAGCTCATTACACATCGTGACAGAGAAAGGGAGAGAGAGAGAGAGACAGAGAGAGAGAGAGAGAGAGAGAGAGAGAGACAGAGATAGATATAGAGAAAGAGAGAGAAAGAAAGATAGAGAGACTGATGAAGAAACGTTCGTTTTTATTTTTAATTTACTTCTATTTTTCTTTTTTATTTCTTTTGGCGCACACTTTCACAATTTACTGTAATAAGATTCTTGATTTCAAAGATAGCCAAGAGAAGAAACATTGTGCGGTTGGTTTCTTTGTCAGGCGAAAATAGAGATAAATAAGAAGAGAGAGATAGAGAAAGATAGAAAGATAGAGAGAGAGAGAGAGAGAGAGAGAGAGAGAGAACATAAAAAATCTAAAAGATGGAATGTTACGAGATTAATCGAATCCTAGAGTAGCGAATATGAAAAAGAAATAAAAACAGATAGATAAAGAGATTGTGTGAGAAATAAAGAGAAATAGCAAAGAGACGACAGATGCACACATACAGATAGATACACGTGATTGATCGATCGATCCTTGGTAAACTAGATCCATAGATCAAGATAAACAGCTTACTCGCAACCGAGTTGCGCGCATCTTTATGTTGTAATTTAAAATATACTGTGCGTGTAAACGATAGCTTCGCTTTTCTCTTCTCGATGAACACATGTGTGCAACGAAACTCCCTTGTTTGAAACTCTCTATCTTTCTTCCTCCATCACCATCGTTCTCAAGTTTCATAAGGCGACGTCAGAATACGTGAAAAGAGGGAAGAGCCTGTAAATTTTTGCATTCCTCCGAAAGAGCGAGAGAGAGAGAGAGACAAAGAGAGAGAGAGAGAGAGAGAGAGAGAGAGACAAAGAGAGAGAGAGAGAACCGCAAGATCCTTTTATATTCTACACGAAGAGAGATCGTGCTTTCCCTCGAGTAAGGTAAACGCGTTTAAAAATCAAACAGCAGCAGGGCCCGCATAAAATTCTGAAGAAATAATAATCGAATGAGATTAGTACGCATGAGTATAATAATAATATAAATTACTATATAATATAAATTACTATAAAAAATATTTGTAATAATAATAAATTACATATATATATATGTATATATATCGCTAATAAAATTGTGACGATATAATCAAATTGGATAGGTAGGTATTTTCATAATAATAATAATAATAATAATAATAATAGTAATAATAGTAATAGTAATAATAGTAATAATAATAATAGTAATAGTAATAGTAATAGCAATAATGAATTATTACAGTTCACAATATTTATAATAATGTATATAAAATAATCTATATATATATATATATATATATATATATATATGTGTGTGTGTGTGTGTATAAATCTATATAATTTTATACATAGATTATTTTATATATATTTATATAGAAAATAATGTAAATATAAAATTGTGAAGAAATGATGAAGAATGAAATGAAATTAGTAGGTATCCCTATAATAATAATAACAACAATGACAATAAATAATAATAAATAATATAAATTACGTATACTCGCAATATCAACAATAAGTAAATTTAATAATCACTGAAAATATCAATGACAACGACAATCGAGAAGAAACTAGTTGATATTTTGTTAGTTCAATTATACTTGGAGAAGCATCCAATTTTCTGCCGACTGATTGCGAGATAAAGTCCTTAAAAATAAGGTCGACGAGGTTATTTATTAAAAAAAAAAAGAAAAAAAAAGTAAAATTAAAAAGAAAAAAAAAAAAAAAACGTACGTACAATTCGTTACGAAACTTTTCGTACGTATGTACGTCGTATGTACGTACGTATGTACGTATAGTGCATATATATCAAGAGCGTCGATGCAAAATTTAAACCAAGAAGAGAACCCAAGAGAAGAGTGGAGTGGATCTCGCATACCTGCGGAGCAGGTGTTCCATCGAAGACCGGCTTTTCGTTCTCTTTCCTTTCTTACCCCACACCCACACACTCTCGAACACATATAGATACGAATACCTATAGATATATACGCACACACGTAAACCCTGTTCCTATACAATATCGTCTAAAAATTCTCTCGTCGAGCTAACGTAAATATTTCCTTACGATTTATCCGATTAAATTCTATCTAAGAATATATCATTCTTATCATTTATTATTACATATATTCGACATTTATTTCTATCTTAATTTCTTATTTCTTATTTATAAACTCTTATTATTTGTTATTTCTTATTTCATGATATATCTTTTATTTCTCATTTAATTAATATAATAATCTAAATTCATTTAAATCTATCTCAGATCGATTATTTGTTTAAATTCCAATATACGATTTCAAATTTCGTTTATTATTATTATTATTATTTTTAATAATAAAATTAAGAAAGAAAAGAAAAGAGAAGAAAAAGAAAAAAGATAAGCTTCGAATGAAGCACAGAAATAAAATTTCTCAAAGGATCATTCGCATAACGAGCACTCTTGCATCTCGATTAATTGCTATCAATGAATAGTCGCTCCTCTCTCTCTCTCTCTCTTTCTTTTTTCCTCGTTTTCTCTGTTGTATGGAGGACCTCTCTCCAATCGTTCGAATGCTTGGCCCGATGCCCGATAAAATTTACTGCATTTTAATTACGCGACCTCAACTAACGTACTGCTTGCTTGCTATCTCATCGTATCCAAACGATACAAACGGACTTTTCAACGATCGACAACAGATGCTACTACTCCACGGGTTTTTCTATTAATTCCTTTACATGTGAATATAAGTACTGTGGAAAAAGAAATAAAAAAAAGAAAAAGATAAAAAGAAAAATAAAAAAAAAAAGAACGAATATTTCTCTTCGTACATCTATATGCATACGATGTTCGTTATAGAGACAGTTAATTAAAATCCATTTTTTATAAAATTTTTTTTTTCATCCTCGAACTACTCCATACATACATACACGTCTCATAAAACATTCGCCCTTAGACTCAATTTTTTTTCCTGCATGGGGAATGCATCTGGGCATGAAAAACTCATTGATATCCGCAGCACCAAGAAGCAGAGATCCCCGAGAGATAAATTTATCCGGGGCCATCTTCTCTCCCCATTTCTACGACTCTTCTTCTTCTTCTTCTTCTTCTTCGTCTTCGTCTTCGTCTTCAACTTCGTCTTCGACTTCGTCTTCCTCAAGCTGAAGAAGAAGGGTCGTCCAAATGACAAAAATAACTTCGAAGGCCGTCCCAAAAGCGGTACAGCAAATGCATAATCTCGTTTAAATCCACCTGATCGAAGTAAAATCAAAGCTACCGTCATGCCTGAGATAATTAAATATCCTTGCATCGAACAACGAAACTATAAAATAGGTATATGTCTGCACAAGAAAAAGAAGACGAACAAACAACAACAAAACAAAGATTTGAAATCTTGAAATCATAGGTGATTTACACATATCTTTACTAATATCTTAATTAATAAAAATACATTAATATCTTTACTATTTCTTCTTTATCGTACTTATGACGTATCGAAATTAATATTGAAATTGACGTTGACACATATTTGGAAATAACAATCGAAAAGTATCTATATAAATTAATACAATAAAAACCAACAAAAATTAATTCATTGAAAACATCACTTTCTTGTTTCGAACTTATTCATAGTACTAGAGAAACGATGCTTCAAAATGTAAATTCAAAAGACACAATTCAAGTTTACAGAATTAAACGCGATCGAATAATTAAATAATTCTAGCAATTTCGCAGATTAAAAGTATTAATCAAAGCCAAATAAATGTCAACATAAATATGTTTCATTTCGTTAGATTTTTTCGGAAAATATATCGAGTACTATGATTAATACTACTATAGCATTATATTTTCTAGCACGTTTGAAAAATCGACGCGTTTAATATCGAGAAAAACAAAAAGGAAGAAAAATACCGGAAGGTAAAAAAAAAAGCAAGAAAAGAAAAAGAAAATAAAAGAAGAAAAAAAAACATAGGGCACGACGTTCGAAATGTCGATGGTCGCAATTACTTTATGACGATGATTATTATACACGAAAAGGGGTTTGGAGCCTGTCGAAGGAAGCAGAAAACGCAGCTGCGCATAACTCAACATACTCGTCGTATTTTCGGTGTAAGAAGAACATTACCCCGAGAGTGGACCCCTCCGAGCTGCAATTTTCTCCATATTCGCCATATGGCGAGAAAAAATTCTTCTGTTACCAATTCTTCCTCTTCTTCTTCCTCTTTTTCATTTTTGCCGACCCTCAATCACCCCCCTCTTTTCTTTTTTGTTAACACGAAGTAAGTATCGATTGAAAGATCTTTTCAACATTACCCTATTTAACTTCAATTCAATTATTCCATCAAATCATCTAATAATTTATTATTATACGTAAAATTATTCCATCAGATTGAAGTCAATCAATTTATTACTACAAACATACATATATGAAATTATTCCAAGATATTATTCCATTATATTATTCCATTATATTCTATAATCTCTAAACCACACTTTTACATTTTAACAAACTAAATTAGAGCATTGCAGGTTCTCGTTAGAATTACGAACAGAAAAACAATAAAAAGAAAAAGAGAGAGAACAAAAATAAAAAGAAAAAAAAAAAAGAAAAAAAAAATTTTTTTAAATATGATTAATTGATCGAATAAATAAAACGTATGATATAATGGTCGAACCTGCCACCCTCCCGTCCTCCTCCCCCTTCGCCCTAAAAGCTCAACGTAGAATCAGTCCCTCGTAATAGAAACACAAAACCACAACAATAACGAAAGGGTGGACCGATCCAGACGAAACATTGCGAAGCAGTGAAAGCACTAAACCCTACTCCCACCCTTCTCTCCTCTTGCCTCAAGAACGAACGAGATAGAGAGAGAGAGAGAGAGAGAGAGAGAGAGAGAGATAAATACATCGATTCGAACGATGTATAGATGCACGTACGATAGAGATGCACATATACGTATATATAACCATATGTATGTTCCTCGTTCCTGCGGTTAAACTTTCTGACGTGAATGCGATCATTGCCCGCGGAGTACTACTAACTATGAGAGAGGGGGAGAGAGAGAGAGAGAGAGAGAGAGAGAGAGAGAGAACTGTTATAGAGCATTGAAGTAAAATTTAGTATGGGATAGTAGACAACAAAAGGCAATATGTTGTATGTGTGTGTGAAAGAGATAGAGATAGAAATAGAGTCAGTAGAGTGAGTGAGTGAGAGAGGGTGAGAGAAGAGAGAGAGAGAGAGAGAGAGAGAGAGAGAGAGAGAGAGAGAGAGAGTGAGAGAGAGAGAGAGAGAGCATAGAAACACAAAGGGCGTCGCTGCGGCCACTGCGCCACGCCCGTCTTTTACAGCCGGAGGAACCGAAGCTCGAATATAGTGCCTGTTTATTGTTGAAAGTGGCTCCTTTCATACTTGACATGACGTGAGAAAGAGAGAGAAAGAGAGAGAGAGAGAAAGAGAGAGGTTCTGATTAACCTATGACCTGTTCTCGTTCTTTGTCGACCGATAATCTTAATACCTACATACGATTCTTTCAACAATCAACGTTATCAAAAGGATTATCAAACAATCCTTTTCTCTTTGTATTAAAATAGACAATGCTATTTAAATGATAATCGGATTTATACAATTAAAACGTCCTCTAATAAAATTATAGAATTTGATATTAAGGAAATCGGAGAGATCGGATATTCAATTAGTACGATCTGTTAAGGGTAGATATTTATGAAGCTACGTTGAAAATCACAAATCTCTCACGCAACCCAAACGCAATCCAGATTTTATTAATCTTTATCTTTTTTATTAATCTTTGTCATTCCAATCGACGCTAATGCTGCCAAACGCATTTTTTTTTATTTCCGATATCCAGCGATATTTGCAAATATTTTTGTTAATAAACAATTGTCTCATAAAAATGATGTGAAAATCACCCACACACACCGACGATTTTATTAATCCTTATTTTTTTTTTCGATCGATGATAATGCTTTCAAATGGATTTTTTGTTAATTCTTTTATTTTGTTTTCCGCATTCATGTTTACACAATATTTGTAAATACTTGTTATTAGTAAACAATTATCTTATAAAAAATATGAAACTTCATTTCTTAACACCTTAAAATTCGCATCATAATCTATTCATCAAAATCACAAACATTTCATAAGAGTTAAAACGAAATCTCGTTAAAACTAATAAAAACATTACAATGAAAGATCCATCCAAGAAAAAAAAAAAAGAAAAGAAAAACAAAACAAAACAAAACAAAAATGTTGGTCAAAACGTTTTAACTAAAGTAACGACCGTGCTAATGTGTACGATTTAAATTCTAAACCAATCACACACACCATACGCTTCCTGTCCTTGATGAAATTTAAGCGGGCACCCCTTTATGGCCCTGTCGACACATTTTTACTAATCGATTCATTATATTAAAACGTAGAGTGATCGTCGTATGCAAACGTCATACGAATAATACCGAGACTCTTTCTCTATTTTTCATAGTATAAAGCGAACACCGTTCAACGAGTAACACAATGGGCACACGATAGAAGAAGGAAATGCAAAGCAAAGTACGGTGTGGGTTGCAGCGTTCGTAAATCATCCTTTAGAAGGGCTATTTTCATGCTCCAATCCCAAAGAGAAGAATGCTTCTCGTAAAAACGTTCTGTAAACGTAATTACGTTCACCGAGTCTCTCTCTTTCTCTCTTTCTCTGTCTATCTTTTTAAAATGAAATAACGAAACACATATACCAAAGAAATATCTAATACGTTTATAGCAATAATCAAACAACGAAGATATTGGACCACGTTACTACATATTGTCCTTTACAATTTCTCTTCGTATTCGTATTTCATAAGGCAACGAATAACGATCGTTTCCATGTAAGAGAATTCCCGAGGTTAGCCTCGAGAACGTCGAAACTTCCGTCTTCACCAATTTCCTTCGAGAGAACTTGGACACCATTGTTACAGAAACTTTCCATCTTGTAGAGAGAAAGAGAGAGAGAGAGAGAGAGAGAGAGAGAGAGAGAGAGAGAGAGAGAGAATGCCGGTATAACTTCTGAAAGCTCGTATCTTACATTTAACACTAGACTTATCCTATATTCTTCTCTCGTAATATTAACGAGAGTCAGGTATTATTAGCAACTAACAGCAAAAATTTTCTTCTTTTAACTAACTTCTCTCCGAGATATTGTTCAAATCTTTTTTACCTAAACAAAAAAAAAAGAAAGAAACAAAGAAAGAAAACAAGAAAGAAAACAAGAAAAAACCAACGAAGTGTATTAATCTTAATTACGATTAAAATATCGAAAGAAAAGAGAAACCGAGTAAAACAAGTCAAGTGAATAAAATTGAACAACAAGATGACTCCTATATAACAAAACAATTTTAAACATTATAATGTCAGGAAAGAGACGGAGAAATTTTCGGATGTGACGCAATAGAAAATGATTGTATATATCTTACATATATCATCATATGATACCGTTGGTAATTTCGATTTCGTTTCGGGTCGCGTTCGAAGGTCTTTCGTTTGGATTTATTCACAACCGGATGTTTCTCTCTCTCTTTCTCTCTCTTGTAGCCCATATTTCAATTCGACGACCGATTTATAATTCGGTACGATGATAATCTTAGTCTTCTTTCTAAAGAAAGAAAACATCCGGAAAGAAAATAAAGAAACGTCAAAAAAGAAAAAAAATATATATATACATATATATATATATAATGTACGTGTACACGTATATACAATGTTTTAATTAAACGCGTTCTTCCTTATTAAAAAAAGTAACATTTCTTTTATCAAATCATCGCATATCTCCTACTTTTGTAACTTTTAATTAATTTTTCGAAAGTATCTATTATTTCACTCGACTTTTCAAACTATATATAATCTTCACAGATATATTATGTATGTACGTTCTTTTTTGATTTTATTTTTCGCTCGTAGAAACTAGAACGATTAGTTTAACATGTTTTGTACTAAAAAAAAAAAATGAATATCTCTTTCTCTCTCTCTCCCTTTCTTTTTTTTATCTATCTATCTCTCTTTTTTTACTCATAGTCAGTCTTCCATGTAAATATCCCGGTTAAAATGAAAACCGGCCGCCAAGTAGAAATTGCGACCGCAGCTTTTATAATCTATTCGAGCACATTCGTCTGGCACGCGTCCTCGTAAATGTAGACTCCTGCTTCACCACAAGAGTCTCACGCTTCTCTCCTTCCCCTAACTCATTCTATCTCTCTCTCTCTCTCTCTCTCTCTCTCTCTCTCTCTCTCTCTCTCTCTCTGTATATATATCTCTGTCTGTCTCTCTTTCTCTTACCTTTGAAAGTCTAACGCGCATTGACCACGTGCCGAGAGGAGAAGTCCCTTCGTTGTCGACACGCTAACGCGCTTGTGTATTGTCCCTCTCCTCTCTCCTCGTTTTCTACCATTTTCAATAACCACTTCTGTATCTCTTTAAAATATTCGCGAAGGAAAGATGAGAGAAACTAAACAGACAACTTAATGTACGATAAGAATCATGAAAAATAAAACATTTTATTATACTATCTTTAAATCGCAATAAATCATGAAAATTGTTCGATGCTCGTGAAGAGTTCGAGTGTCTAGTTGAATCGAGATAAAGAAAATAAATTCTATTAAGCCTCAGACTAACCACAACTTCAATCGACGTCCTCGGTTTGACTTTCGCTTATTAACAGATCGATCTCACGAATATTCCCGTAATGAGATTAATTAGCCGTAATTAACCGCTTCCTCCTGAGGACGATCTTCTCTCTATCGTATTACCGATATGAATATATACGCATAGATATCAATACTAATCCTCTCTTGCTCCTTCTCGAACGTCTTATCGATTACTTAAATATACAATGAATTAAATAAACGCAAAACGTTCTTTTTTTCTTCGCAATTAACTGAACAAAATAATGATTTCGACTTTCTTCCCAATTAATTAGATTATCATTAATGGAATAATATTAATTAAAGGCTTCTTCTTTCTTTCTTTTTTCACTTACTTATTTATTTACACATTGTCGCAAGATATTAAATAAAAATCAAATAAAATCTATAATATCGATATCGTTAAATCAAGTCGATAGTTGTTATCAATAAGATGATATCCATGTCTCATATAAATGAAAGAAAAATAACTATGAAAAGAAAAGAAGAAGAAGAAGAAAAAAGATCTAAATAGAAAATTTAACCGTCGAAATGCCAAGCTATGAAATTCTTCGTGAAAGTCTATGGAAAGAAATTCCATTGGTATATAAGACGCGGATATGGGTATGGCTGAAAAAGCAATAAATCGCGAGTTACGTTCGCGTCTCTTTCGACGCGACACTGCCTTTAAAACGCTAAGTTCGTTTCGTCGAACCGAAGAAATATCGGTCTTTGATATCGAAATGAATTTTTCCAACTTCCTTCTCCTACCCCCAACCCCTTATACCTCCTATCCACCCACCCATCGTACACTACCACCTACCATCTCACACCGTCGGCTGTCGGCCATTAAACGGCCGTGAATTTCTCTCTATGAAAGTGATAACCATGAAATGGGTTCCCCTTTTCGAACGTAAAATCCATAGGTAGGTATAGCAATAAAATCTATGCTTTCTGTCTGCGACCCTTCGATGAACGAATTTAAACTGTACGCGTAGGCTGAGTTATTATTAACGTTACTGTATTTAAAATTATTTTCTTACTATTTTATTTCACGAGATAACGATCGACGATAAATATTCCACGAACAAAACTTTTATTTTCTTTCGTTAATATTTTTATACGATCGTACAATCGATCTGACATCACGGTTGCAACGTAAAATAGAAATATTTGCATTTCCTTCGATTTTTAGAAAAAGAGTTGAACGCAGGACAATTATTTTCTTTTTGTAGATACCTATATATTTTTATTTTTAAACTTAAATATTGGTTAGTATATAACGTTTACGCATTTAAATGTATTTCGTTAATCTTCCAAGAGATGTTTGACGATAATTGTTGGATAAAAAAATTGTTGTCTCTTTCTCGATAATATTATGTTTATAATATATACTATGTGATATCATGATTGAATATAAAAAAGATGTAGCAAACACAGAAACATTTATATTCATTTGACTTAAAAAAGAAAGTTAAAGAGAGAAAATTACGCACACACACGCGTATACACAGAAATTAAATGATATATAATTTATATGTAACATATTAATCGCGAATATAATATAATATATTAATGATTGTACACACACACACACACACACACACACACACACACACACACACACACACACACACACACACATATATTTGCGAATTTCAAAGTATTTCATTAATTTTCAAAAAATATTTGTACTATAAATGATAGTAAATATCGGATAAAAAGAATTGTTATTTTCTTTGTATTGATATTATGTTTAGATATACGTGACATTATAGTTGCAAATAAAAATAAAAAAACGGAGACAGGAACGTTTGTATTCTTTCGATTCGTAAGAAAGAGTTAAAGAGAAAACAATTTTTTTCTTTTTGTACATACTTATATACCTTTGTACTCAAATATTTGACAGTTCATAACGTTTCCGTAATTAAAAATATTTTGTTAATTTTTAAGAGATGTTTGACGATAAATGTTGGATAAAAATATTACTATCTCCTCTGTGTTGATATTACGTTTATACCTACGTGACATTACAATTCCAAATAAAAAAGATACTCGCGATATAGAAACTTTCATAAATGTTTTTAAAAAAAAATGTTCCAAGAAAAAATGATTCTTTCGAATTGTTTCGCACGAATATCGAATAATACATCATCCGTATATACTTTTATAAAATATAGGTATATGTATCTACATTATCTACCTGTAATTTTTCAAATCTCCCGCCACCTCGAGATAGTCCAAGCCACTCCCGAAAATGAAAGGATCATGTAAATGACCAGGTAGGGTTTCGTAACTCTCCTCGGAGCTCTTAAAATATTTTCATTCTCAAACTTGCTCTGGAAACGAAACGATATGTACGTACATATGTTTCGCAAGCTATAAGCATATTTCGTTCTACCTGCCGATACAATCTCAAAAGATTTACTTCCTGGTAAAGTGATCGTTAAAGATAAACTTATGGCTCGTGGTATTTTAATATTAGTGAAGGCCAATCTCTGCTCGATCGATCGATTCAACTTAGTCACGTGTTATATCGCGTGCAAGAGGCACGTGTATGAAAAATGAGACTCTTTGTTTCGAGATTTAAACTATGAATCGACAATGCATTGATTTCGATTATGCGTACGTGCGTGCACACATACATACACAAAGAGAGAGAGGGAGAGAGAGAGAGAGAAAGCACAGGCATACACACAGAAATATTAAACTATAATACATGATGTCTATAAATCATCTATACAATTATGATTATGCATATATACATATACATAAAATATCTATAAGTTGTATTATACCTATATGTATATTAAACTATAATACATGATATCTATAAATTATCTATACAATTACGATTATGCTTATATACATATGCATATAATACCTATAAATATGTATTACATCCTTTCACCCACACACAAACACGCCTATATGTATATTAAATCATAAGATGTCTATAAATTATTTGTAATAATTTTTCAGTAATATAAAATCTTTATTGATCGCTTCGAAACAACGACGTTAATGACACTTTACAGAGAAAATATTAAAGTCATATCTTAAAGTAACAAACATTCGTTATAGAAGCCATTTGTTACTCGCAAAATATCCAAACGATAAATCTAGCTCTCGCCAGACACGGTGAATCATCATGTCTGCATCAATTTCTTAAATTGCAGTGTGAATTCTTTCCTTGTGTTCGTCAAGATCGACGATTCTACTCTTATATACAGGGTCCTTAATGAAGCCCCAAAGGAAGTAGTTAGAAGGTGTAATATCCTGCGATCTCGGTAGCCACTCGATGGCCCCATCACGAGCTATCCAACGACCATGAAACTTATCAAATGGTTCCCATGTATCGCATGAACGTTTCTAACATCAAGATAAAACATTAATATTGTCTCCGTAAATTATCGTTTTAAAACTATTGAAATAATTTATAATACAGAATATTATTCGTATGATCAAGTAATATAAAAAGGAGAAAATTGAAGAAGAAAAAAAAAAGATATAAATCAACAATTTTATTCTCGATAGTGTTATAAGATAGAACGAAACACGAATTGGTTTATCATTAAAGAAGTCTCGAAAGTCCTTTTCTATTGATATGTTTCATAATTCAAAAGCAGGATCAAGATGTGCTCGAGCACAAAGAAATCGCGATACAGCGAATAAAAAAAGCGACGAAGCTTTTTTTCTCGTTTATCGCGTTTTTTTTTTTCTTTTTTCTTTATTTTGTCGAGTCTGCGTCGCACACGACCGTTACGAGGTAGCAGCTGTGTAAATTCTTTTCTTCGAAACTCGTACGAGATTAAAAGAAAACATCGTACCGACGATCGACCTACTCGAGAAAATCAAATCGAGCTTGTATCACTCTTTTAAAATTAATTTTTTTAACGCGGATGTTTCGTTCAAATCGTTATTCGACGATTTTTCAAACTCGTTAGAACGTTCGTGATATCAGGAATTAATTAATTTGAAACGTTCGTAATTTGTTTAATAAATACGAGATCTATGATTATAAAAAGAGATATTTTAATTAGATATTTATAATAACTTTGTTAATTTTTTTCCCTAACCATGACATTGATTTAATTTCCTTTGTTTTAATATCTTGGATGTGATAAAATCGCGATGCAATTATTTGAAAATGCAAGTTTTTATTAAAAAAAACTTGTTTATAATTACACGACACATAACATAAAATGACACATGCTGCTTTTCCACTTTTCAAATAATTCGTAAAAGCGCGCCTTCAGTTTTTTGTTAAAAACATCGCCATATTGTATCACGAAAATAATATTTACACTAATTGCATTTTTTCATATATCTACATTTCGTACGCATTACACACGGTATATATTTATCTACGAATAATTTTATCTATAATTTGATTAATAAACGATATTATGAAACTCTAAATCCATAAGTAACACGAATTAAGTTATACTTCAGAAAAAAAATCTAACATTTCGAAAAAACATGTCGGAGTTCTTAATCGGGTTTAAATATGTCCAACTTGAAACATTTCTATTATTTTTAAATACAATAAAAATTAAAATTGATAAATTTTTCACACACACACAACTAAACGTATATACATATGTATATATATTTATTATTTATATATGTATAACATATATTAATACATATATTAATATGTATATTATACACATTAATACATAAATAAATACATACATATATATGTGTATACATATATATATATATATATATAGAACTAAATGTGAGTTATAAACAAATTTATGTCCCTTTCCTCGTTTTAATTATTACGTACAGTATATCACGTTAGAGATGACTCAAGCAAGAGTGCAAATGGTCAAAGAAACAAAACGAACGCACGTTTTGAATAACACAGATGCACCCACAAAAAAGAAAAAGAAAATAGGAAAGAAAAACAAAAACAAAAAAAAAAAAGAAAAGAAAAGAAAAAAAGCAAGGAAAGAAAGAAAGATGGTCGCCTTTACGCATACGTGATGACGACGCTTGGCCTACTTTAGGGAGCAGAGCTTCATAATCTTCGCATGAAGCAGTAACGTTTGTAGCTGGAAGGAAGGAAAGACTCGCGGCTATGAAACGAGCCCTGAGGCCCTTCGTGAGCCCTTCTTTCCTAAATAAGGGCGTAACCTATCAACGAGAGCTTCGCGTGTCCCTTGAATGTAGCAGCGGGAGTAACACACACCTGCAACCTGCACTCTTCGTACTTATATACATATACATATATATTTGTAAGTATATACATATATAATATAATATGTATGTGTATGTCGTATAGATGTATATATATATATATATGAGTATATTATATACGTATGAGTGCGTATATATGTATGAGAGTATATATATATACGTGTGTACACCTCGAAGATAGGAAAAGGGTGGTAAATATTACCGTAGCAAGGAGGGTTGCTTGGTTAGCAAGCACCGACACTTTACCACCATCATCAAACGTGTTCATTTAAATTCGTAGAGAGAAAAAGAAAGAGAAAGAAAAAAAGAGAGATAGAGAGAAAGAGAGAATTGCTTCTCGATATCAGGGTTCGCGCAATCATTCATTTTCATCGTGCGAGTTCCCCTACCCCCTGAATTCAAACTCCAGGAAGTATAATCGCACGGGATAGATGGTGTGGCGAGAAAGGTGATGCTCGATAAATTTATCGCTCGCTACGTCGACGCCGATTTAAGTCGTAATTAATTACGGGACACGGTGATTATCCGGGGATCCGTCTCGTTAGTCGCTTTTAATTAAGTATCACTATTGTTATCGGACTCTGAGAAATTTAGTTCGACATAAATAGGAGTTGTACTAATGAATTAAAGAGAAAAGAGAAAGAAAAAGAAGGACACAAAATATTTCTTAAATTTCACCCGGTATTTTCCAATGAAGATATAGAACAAATATTTGCAAGCGTATATCTATACATGTATTAAATAAATAAAATAATAAGACAATAAGTAAAGAAATAAATAAACAGATAAGGAAAGTCAAAAAATAAAGTGTCGATCTCTTAAGACTTCATCGAATTATCTTTCTTACATATTCGTTGGCAAACTTGTAGAATCGATCTATTTTTATCAATTATGTTAATCGCTAAAGAGAAAAAGAAAAGCAAAGAAAGCTGAATGGAACGTGTAAAATGTAAGAAATTTATTTGTCCTACGTTATCGATCATAATAACAATTTATTTTCATTATTTTCATTTAATACCAAATATTAAGAGAGAAACATTTAATTCGATCACATTTTCTTATCTGTATATTATTTAAAACGTAACATTATATCCATAATAAAATTCGATGAAATTTCACTCGTTATAGCATTAACCTGATCTCTTTTTTTTTTTAATTTGTTGAATAACTTATAAAGGTTAATATCTTATTTTATGTGATCGAAATGATAGACGATGTAAAATCGTTGGACAGGACGTAAAGTTTGCGATAAATCAAAGATCGCGATTTTATCGTGAAAGATCGTAGATTTTATTGGCACGTAAGATGCTACGCCAAGGTCTCCCGTTGTGGCACGTGCCGTACTTGATTATTACACAACGCCGGTAATCATGAATGAACAGCGAGGAATCTTTACGGTAGGTTAGCTTTCACGAGACCGACACGAGTCTCTCGCTAATTATCACCGTTCAAAGCGCGTTACCAACACAACACCGGCATTACTTACGAAGATACCACCGTATCACACTCTAAGAAACTCTTTCTTAACCTAATTATTACGCTTACACGCACTATAAATATCCGACAAATTAAAAACAATCATTTATTTATAATAACGCTCATTAGAAACGTAATCGCATATAAAACCAGTATAAATATTTCACGGATAATAAAAATTACATTACTCGATCGTCATCATCTTACCTACTGACTTACTTACATATCACGAAATAAAAACAAAAAGAGAACGAGACAGGGAGGGAACTTCGAAAAAAAAAGAAAAAAAACGAATATAAAGATAACAAAGGAGTTGCGTCGTTTCTTCTTTTTCGATCTCTATTGGAAACTATTCGAAAAAAAAAGACTTGGTTTTCCATATTCGATCGATCGATCGATCCCGATTTCGAACTCTTTTTCGTTATCCCCGTAGAAAGATAAAAGGAAAATAAAATACGCTCGCATCTGCATCCTTGCGTGCAGCTGCAGAAAATAGATAGATAAAAAGAGAGAAAAGAAAGAAGAAAGAGAGAGAGAGAGAGAAAAAAAGAAGGTAAGACGAGAGATCTTCCTTTATCTTTCCTTCTCTCGTCCATCGCGATTTCCAACCGTACCTCACCTACTATAACCACCACCTTTAACCCTTCTCGAAACCCTTTTTATTCTCCCTTTTCCTTTAACAAGTAGAATAATCCTTCTGCGTCGGAGCACGATACACGAACTTAAGTATACACACATACACTCGAATACGAGTTTTCTATAAGTGTAAGCGCACTCGAATAACGGTCCATTGTGAAAGAACAGGAGGAAAGAAACTCGTCTCCACCCGCACCTTTCTTCACCCTTCACCCTTCACCCTTCACCCCATCCCATCTTATCTCAACCTACCTCCTATCGCGGTTCACAGTGAACTCCTTCGACAGGACCTAATCTCGAACGAACGATCGATCGATCGATCGATGAATGGATCGACCGAACGAATCGCTCGAGATCGATTGATCTTAATTACCACGGTTTCTTTCTCCCTCCCTCTTTTTTTTTCTCTCCCCACTCTTTCTCTCTTTCTTCTTTATCGCGACGCGTCACGTTCCTGACATTTCGTTTCTGGAAAAATGTTCCAAAGCTACTGCTACTGGTACTGTTACTGCTGCTGTCGTTTGTGCTTCTGTAACATCCGGTTACCCTTACCTTACCTTACCTTACCTTATTTTACCTTACTTTACTTTACCTTACCTTACCTCCCTCCCTCCCTCCCTCTCTTGCTGCTTCCATCGTTTATCCGGATTCTACCAGCTCTCGACGCCATTTTGGAAATCATCTCTCTCTTTAATCTAACCTTTCATGTGAATTTCTTTACGTATTCTTAAGTTATTTATATTCCCTTGCATTCCATCGTTTTACGATATTTACTTCGTCGAGATTGATTCGTCAACATTTTATTATTCTCAATATTTTTCTGTTTTTTTTATTTATTTATTTATTTATTTATTTTTTTCTTTTCTTTAACAACGTTCGTCCTTTCTCGTTCGATCTCTTAAATTTTACTACGCGTTTAAATATTTTTTTTCAAGGATTTGATTCGTCATTTACAATCGATTCGCACGCGACGAAATTTATTCGCGAAATTGGAAAATTGTGAGAAAAATAGAAGATTTGGTAAACGTGGGACCTAACTTTTGTTTAACGAAATTATTTTGCTATAAGAATCATCGCGGTTTATCTCTCGATTGTATTAAGAAAAAGAATTCGACGAACGAAATTATTTACAGTTCTTGCTTCTTCCTTTTCTCGTTTCTTCCCGCCTGCCCTTTCCCTTCGTCCATACATCTTTTGTAACTTAAGGGACAAAGTCGAATAACTTCGAAAGAGACTCGAGCGGACTCGCTTTCGTAATCCGATAAAATCCTTCGTAGCACGATTTTCTCAAGTCCCTTCGAAGAGAAGTTTGTTAGCTTCCAGCCGTTCTCATCTGTTTCTCGTTGGGAAAGCCAAGTACTGTACATCTTGAGATACGAAGGGAAACCCCGTAATATTTTCTTCTATCGCGCCATAAGCAATTAACTCGATAAAGTCAAAGTTCGTTCTTAACCTCGAAACGTTTCTTACGATATCGTTTTCATTATAAATCAACCATCTTTAACAAATGGTTAATTCTCAATTAGAATATTATTTAATCGAAAATTTTCATATTCCGTTATCTCAAACAACGTGCGAAACGTTTATTTATATTTCGAAATGTCGTTAAAAAAAAAAAAAATATTCGATAACAATGGAGTATTGAAATATTTTTATAAGATTTCTTTTTTTTTTTGCTTGAATATATTTTCATCCAAAGTTCTAATTTCGATGTGTAAAATATAAATACCGATTAAATGGACCGATATTTATTTTTTATCAGTATTTTAAATAAATTCAAGTGAATATTATTTATAATGGAATATCAATAAAGTAATATCATATGGTCAGTATCAGTTTAATTAATTCCGAAAACTGTCAGGTTTTTAATTACGGTATTTGTAGATATAGTAATTTGTCGATATTTTTAATGAATGGTCTGTATTTATAATAAACCTAGACTTTATCTTGGCACTTTATTATTTTCATTGATTACTTATATTACGTAATGAAATTTTGATTTCTGATCAAATTATTCATACGTATTGACCATTATATAATAACTTAAATAGAAACGGATATAAAATAATTACGTCATAAAGACATTATCCATAAAATCCATATTTCATCATATGTAAAAATCATCATCGATCTTGAATGTTCTAATTAAAATAATTTCTAATGATCCCAAATCTAACTAGAAAATTGAATTGTTCCTAACGTCTACACAATATTCGGTAATTATACAGTATACAGATTAGAAATATTAGAAAAAAAAATTGTTAGAGAGAGAAATAATTTGTTATTATACCTAAGTAATAGCTATAGATCCTGTATATGTAAATAAACGATACATAATTCGTAAACATCTAATAAATTTTCGCGTGATTTCGTCGCAAAACAAATTTTGTTTTGATCATTTTTAATTGTTTAACTTTGATTAACATTACGACGCAAATAATACATAACGATAAACAAATTCATAAATAATTTCATCGAAATAATATCGAAAAATATAAAACCACACTCGACTAATCGAAGTTACATAATTTGACGTGTTAGATTCATTCGAATTCCAACGATTTTCTACTGATAATACTATTTGATTTTTGTAAAAGCAAACGCTGTTTACATCTGTCTTCAGCTTAAGACAGAGAAGTAATAACAGAAGTGCTCGAGAAAAATTACTTCTTCCTAAGAAACTGTGAATTTAAAGAAAAGAAAAAAAAAGAAAGAAAGAAAGAAAAAGAAAGAAAAAAACAAGCCGCCGAACTACGATATTAATCGATATTTTCGAAATGATAAATATTTTCATTATCCCGATCGAAAACGATTTGACGATTGAAAGAAAGAATTTTTTTTCTAAAGAAAAAATTTTCACAAAAAAAAAAATCTTTCTTCTCTAGAAAATTAAATTGAAACAATTAAATACAACGTACACGATATTAATAATGTTATTAATAACAAAATCGAAATCAAAAAGAAAAAATAAATAAATACGTAATAATAATAATTAGAAAAGATAACGTAATAACATAGTCGTTCTCGAGAAAAAAAAAAAAAATAAAAATAAAAATAAAAATAAAACGAAACAAAAGAATACGTAGGATTAAAAAATGTCTGCGAAATCGTAACATTCAATTTGTTATAAATCTCTCAAATGAAAATCGCAATAAGCATCGAACACATATACATGTATGCGAACAAAAGAAAAAAAAAAATAACAATAATAATAATAATAATAACGCGTCGAAAGCATGACCTTGGACTTAAGAGATCGATGGAAAATGTAAATATACGAAACAACAAACAGCTATATGATTTCTATTGAAATTAATGTCCTGCCTCTTCGTCCATTTTTTTTTCTCACGTTTGAAATGCGGTTTCTACGAAGAGGATAAAATTACAGCACGCACTTCTTACGAATGTTAAACTAAACGTAATAAAAGAAAAGAAAAAAAAAAAAAACAAAAAATCGAAGCTGGCTGCTCTCACCAATACAATTTCCATGTTCTATGTCGATGAAACGTCGATTATAAAAAAAAGAAAAAATAATAATAAACGAATAACGGAAAAAAACCAAAGGACGTCACTTCAAAAATGACGAAAGAGAGTAAGAGAGAGAGAGAGAAAGAGAGAGATGGAAAGAGACAAAAAAGAGGAAAAGAAAAAAAAAAGGCGGAAAAACTGGTATTGCCACATTCGCGAACGAATAGCGTACGTAACTTCAACTTCGAACGATTTCATCTGCCAATCAGAAAACTCCAAACATATAACAACGACAACGTTCGAAATATCACCGAGCGAAAAATCCAAAGGATTTCGATCGAACGTCGGAAACGAATTTCTGATTAATTATGTTACTTAATATACTATATTACGAGAGATTTGCTAAACGTAAGACGTAATTTTTCTTTAACGAAATTATTTCGCTACAAGAATCGTTAAAGTTTATATCTCGATTGTATTAAAAAAAAAAAAAAAAAAAAAGGATTCGACGAACGAAATTAATATGTATTATTAAATCATTTATTATAATTATAATGTACTATTTAAATTACGTATCTATAAGGATTTACCTAGTTTTCTGTAGGGACGTGAAGAATCCTTCGAAGAATAATAAGTACACGATCGAACGATCTTTAAGTTTCCTCCTGCAGCAGCAGGTTCGTCGTCGAGAGGTTCGGATTCTTTCGAAAGCATCGACGAGATGATCCGACGTCCTTACGATCTTTTACTTTAGATCCTTTTTCTTCTTCTCCTCCTTCTCCTTCACCTCCTCCTCCTCCTCCTCCTCCTTCTTCTTCTTCTTCTTCTTCTTCTTCTTCTTCTTCTTCTTCTTCTTCTTCTATGTTCACAACACAATATATATATATATATTTACGACACCACTGCGAAATAAGAATGATCGGGTTGACTTATCGAGAAGAAAGAAAAGAAAAATATCAAACGAGATCGGAAATTATTATTTATATACGTATATATTTTATATATACATATACACACGCATATATATATCAATATATATATCAAGAGAAAGAGAGAACAGAGCGACAGTCCGAAATCACACGACACAGCCGACGTCCACGCTCGTTCTGAGGCAGCCCGGCATCTCGCAGGCCAACGCGCACAAGGGCCGCGCATTCGCGTCGCTGATTGGCTAGCCTACTCCCACCATTCCCTCACCCCCTCCGACGGGCTAACGTCCCAGGCTGCAGGGGTTCTCCGGAACACGGAACAACCGTCAGAGAGGATCGCAACCGCGCGCTTATATCGTTTCTCTTTCTATTTTTTCTCAATTTATTTTCTTTTGATAATCGATCAACATAGATTTTTATGATCTTTTTTTCAAAAGTGTTAAGTAGGAATACTTAATCGAACGTGATGATTAATTTTTATTTTAGTTTATTTACAACGGTTATTTTCTGTTACTAATTTTCTCTCTCTCCCTCTCTCTCTCTCTCTCTCTCTCTCTCTCTCTCTCTCTCTCTTTCTCTTTCTCTCTTAAGAACCGAATCGAAGGACGTTTATTATATTCACTTACATACTTATTTACGATTACATACTTCGAGTTATGAAATCTGAAATTTTCTATCTTGATGAAGGTTTCTAGATAAAATCGACCGAAGAAACGAAACTTTATTTTTTACGAAACGCGATCTATATAAGTATCTTCGTAACGATTCGCAACAGTGTTGTCACATTGTTTTCTTACTTTCAGTTACACTGTAGTCAGCTTGTTTCTTTGTTTTATGTTTATGTGTATATATATCTTTACGTTAACGTTCTTGGAATCAAAGTATTACAAAGTAATAGGGAAGTATAAATCGATCAGAAGAGAAGTTTCAAAGTAAGAGAATCTACGAATAAAGAAAAACTTCTACCTGGATGATAGGTTAGGCCAACGAGCTGTCCAAAGAAAGTAAACGATTATATCGTTGTCTTCATAATTCTAGGTACTTTCGTACTTCGTGTTGTATAAAATTTCAAGGTAAACGTTTATATATATATATATATATATACACATATCATACATACGTTCATATATATATAATGTATGTATATACATCACACATGCGTTCAAATATATATATCATATATATAAGATACACACATACGTACATATACATAGATACATATATACGTATCTATATATATATAATATATATATATATATATAAGACTAAGAGCACATAATTTAAGCCGCTAGGTATTTCCTTTTCCTGGTCGAAGGAAGTCGCGAGGAGTGAACGTATGTATCCTTGCTCTCTACGTTTGAACAGGTTATAAAAGCGGTGATCCATGAACAATCTCGGCCATCGATTCCACTAGACACTTTCGATCGTATACTACTCTTGACTCGATTTATCATCTCGCAGTACTTTACAGGTTGGAAGTTCAAGAATATCTATATACACCGACACACATATATTTGCGCTTGAGTTACATGGAAATATACACACGTGTACATATGTACATATCTACTCTAACGTCTTCATACATATGTTTGCAATGTTTGTGTTTAATGTTTAATGTGTATCTATAATATATACATATACATATATATACATACATACATATTATATATATATATATATATATATATATATATATATATATCAAACATCTTTACACAGATGTATACATGTGTACGCATGATTTATACGAACGAAGAAACAGTGGTACGATAATATTGATATTATAGGAAGAAGAAATTTGCATATATTAACGTTTTCCAAATGATATACAAGAAACACCTTGAAAAAACAAAACGATACCGAGGCCGGTTGTCGTTTAACCACGAGTAAAGCCGAACTCGTACGAACGTTTTAGCGAGATTACGCTCGAATGCTTTATACAGCGATACAAGGGAAGTCGGTTCGGCACAAAGTGGTGCCACTTGTCATACAAGACTACCGGAGTCTAGGGTGGAATAAGACAAGAGGACAAATAACATGGAAGAGAGTCAGAGGATAAATGGCTTCTCAGACTTATCCTCTAGTACTCGTTGCTTCTTTTCTCTTTCCTTTTCTTTTTTTTTTTTGCTTTCTCTCTCTTTCTCTCTCTCTCTTTCTCTCTCTCTCTCTTTCCCTTTCTTTTCAAAATTGTCTTTTTTTTTCACTTTTACTCTACATCTCTTATTATTTTTGTCTACAGAGTCATACAAACATCGTCCCTTTAACGAATCTCACTCATCCTTTTTATACTGGAAAGAAATTTTTTTTCTTCGTTTATCGTAAATAAAATTATAAAGTCGAACGTATCGGTTCATCGTATTAAATGATTTTTTATTAATAATATTGTGTTATGTACGAATATATGTGAATATGTAATATGTGTATGTAAGTATTTAATATAGGAAGTGCGAATAGTATAGACGGCGAACAATACAAAAGAATCCTTTTTACGTGAAAGGAAATGCGTGAAAGCTTTTACTGCGTGGTGACAAAAGTTGGTTTTAGAAAGCAACGACGATTGCACAAAGAGCTGACATGGCTGCCAGGACGATTAAGGTTTTCGGTACTGCGTCATAAACGCAATATCAGGAATCCTTTTGTTGGACGATAAAAGTCGAGATGAAGCGTTGAGTCGGCGAATAAGTGAGGTAACGTAATATTGTACCATAGAATAGAGTTGCAATGGCCACATAACGGTAAACTAATTACTTTTACACAATGTAATTAATTTTATTAAATTTTATGCATGACAATCGAGAACCATTCTATAATTTTCATTTATTGTTATATAAAGATCTTACGTATGTGTATATTCTAAGAAAGATAAATAAAATTATAATTATTTGTAAGGAGTTATAAATTGGATTAGGATTTTTTGAATTGTATTATTATTTTTCATGACGAATTTCAAATCGTTAAATATTACATTTTATCCATGAAAATCGAGCACGATTCTATAATTTACGTTTATTATTGTCGCATTTTATTGATTATTTTTGTAAAGATTCTACATATGTATATATTCTAAGAAAGATAAAGAAAATTATGATTATTTGTAACAATAAAATTTGGATTATGATTACATTCACAACGACTTTTGATTTGTATTATGATTTTTCATGATGAATTTTAAATCGATTTATAATCCTGCGTAATGAGTTCTCGATTGAATCATGATTTGTCACGGCTTTTAAATCGAATTATCATTGTTAATGATTAATGTTGACCGAGTAATTACTAATAATTATTTATTTTTACAGGAGCGCTTTTTAATAATATTCATTTAAATATTCGCAGACATTTACTATGATATTATATTCGTCTTTCTTTCCTGTTTTTGAATTTCCGTCTACCAACCTTGACGACTTCTCGGTAGTAATGAATTTAAATGGGGGAAAAGGAAGAAAAATAAGAGAAAGATATAAAGAGAGACAAAGAGAGAAAGAAAGAGAGAGAAAGAGAGAGAGAGAGAGAGAGAGAGAGAGAGAGTGAGAGAAAGAGGGAGAGAGGAAGGGAGGAAAAGAAAAAGAATAAAATAGAAAGCCTTCCACTAATTGTTCAGAGAAATTCCGTGTCTTCGTGCAGGGGTAAGAACTAGCGGTAAGTGGACTCTGCGTTATAGGACAAAGAAAATAATAACAAAAATTTGTCGATGCGCTTGATGCATCGTAGACGATGATAACTGGCAATTTATTCAAATTCCAAAAGGCAAATAATTTGTTTTTGAAATTTTATGTTATCCTATAATCTACCATATAATCTACCAATCGCACAATGTAATGTCTCTGTACTTAGGATTCAAATCGATTGATTTTTAATTATTTCATTTATTTAACTGTTTCCAAAGAAAGAAATCTTTTTAGATCAGTGAAATGTAAGATACACCTATATATAAAAAGATCTTAGAATTTGATCTTCGTCGCTCGATAAAACTTACTTGGAGCGTTCGTGCGATCACGTACTTTTTCATGCACGAGGAAGCGAGATTGCTAATGCCCTTTAGGAAAGGCTTTTCTAAACGGTTAATTTACCGCGGCAGTGGAACTCTTTTTCGTCCGCTCATTTCCCTTCTTCCAGCACCCTTTAACCTCTTATCCGCTACTACCCGATCTCGAGGACCGACGAGTATTTTGCATTCTTCTTTGATAACGGTAGGCTCTCTTCAGTACTCTTTTTTTTTCTTTCCCTTTTTCTCTCTCTTTCTCTTTCCTTCTCTGTTTTCCTCTCTCTCTCTCTCTCTCTCTCTCTCTCTGTCTCTTTTCCTTCCATCTTTACTTCCTTCTTTCTTGCTCTCAGCCCTCGAGACTACAAAGGAAAGGAAATAGAGAGAGGCGATCTCGTTTTTTCCTGTTTGCTCTCTATTTTCTTTCTTTTCTCTTTTTCGATTTTCCCCAAGTTCTTTCAAAGATATCTTTGAAAGTTTTACCGATAATTATCGATTCGTTAAAGAATTGAAGATTCTTTGGGCTTGAGGATTAGATTGATAAGATTAAATCAGTTACATACCTATACCTAATGTATATATATATATATATATATATACTTATAGAAGATAATTAAAATTTGCTGCGTCTTCTTTGATCTTTGAAATAAATTTAATAAAAATGATTATGTATGGTAGATATAGAAATTATTTTTATCGTCACGATGAAATATCATTTTTTGATCTTCAGCAATTTTTCTATATATTTATAGCAATATCAATATGATAGATGTAATCAAGTACAACCTACGCATAAGAAACATGCATTAATTCCTAATCGATGAATACATTTACCAAGTAACACAAACAGGCTTCCTAACACTACCACGATTTGCTTACCTTAATTAATGCTTCATGGTTTTCAGCACGCGCGAATGCACAATCGGATAGTCGAAGTTCAACGAATTCGCAGATGTGTAGTAAGTGCATTGAGGCATCCAACAGCGAGAGGATGCGATACGGAACATAGGCACCAGGGTGTCTCGTGCAAGACCCGTATTTCATTCGAAGCTTCATTAACATTACACTAGAGCCGAAGTAAGTCGAACCAAGCCGTGACTACTAAGACACTACGTCGTAGTATAGGACAAGGAAATGCAGTCGTGGATACGTTCTTCTTGAAGAAGATGCCCGATTCATCAAGGATGCAGATAAGGAAGTTTGCATATCTACTACTAAACGTTACCTTCAGCTTTTGTAGCCAACAAACATGTTACTGACAAATATTAGCGTGACAAACAGTATTGGATCAAAAAGTATACTTTTTGAAAAGGACATCTAACATAAGGGCTGTAAGAAAAAGAAAGAAAAAAAAAGAACTGAAGAAATCAGTTCATCAAGGACATCCTTCTTAAAATACTTTAATTGGCTAATGTTTTTAAAATGATTTGAGATATGTTGAAAACTGATTCATTAATTCGAAACTAATTCATAAATTTAAAAATAATTCGTTCGATTGTTGAAAAAGTTAAAAGTTAATAATCCGATTAAACTGATTTTCTCTTGGAAGTAATCATGTCAATCATACATATGAAAAGATCAATCATACATATACATAGAATTGCAGAGTTAAGAGATATGATTAGATTTGAATAAGCAAAAGGAAAGTGTGTTACTCGAGAAACGATTGATTCATTTGCTCGCAAAATGGGTTGTTGAACGCTTATCGTTCTACCGCAGCATCCGGCATCAAGATTCGAGGTCAACGACATTAAAGGCAAAATTCTTCCAAACGATTTCGAAACTGTACGTGTTTGTTTACTTTCAATCGTTTTACGTGATGCCTTTTAAGTATCACGATTTGCTCGATGTATATATCGTGCTAACTTGGAAATATTATTTCAACCCCTTTTGAATTACTTTGAACGGAGTTTCCGTAGCACCCTTCGAAACGGCTGTTATTAGATCAGACCCCACAGCGGCGTGCACCCCAACGTGTATCTGTTTCTAATAGTGTTTACTTCGGGCATCGCTCGCAGCTTCTCCTATTTCCTTCCTTTCCTTTCGTCCGGTATGAATTTCCACAAGCACAAATATTTTTAGACCGGGCATGCGTGGGCGTTTAACATCTTGTCAGCTTGTTGTAACACATAAGAACGTTTATCGATCATATAGCCAATTTTATGGGGAAATTCGTGGTTACCTTGATTCACAATTTTTATCGATTAATTAAAAATGTTCATCGATCATCTGTGGTTACATTTATTCACAATTTTTATCCATCGATCAGATCAAAGATATTATATCAAACGTTGATCTACGAAAGATTCATTTCATCTTCGTGAAAATTATTTTTCTTATCCCAAAATTATCGTATAGTTTAATTCTCGTTACGATTCTCGTATCAGTTTCTTTTTCTTTTTTCTTCGGTTTACTCGGAGATGAAATTAGTAACTCTTAATTTCTTCGTAATCGTTATATCAATTTTTACGACGACGATTAAATGAAAGGGAGAGAGGGAGGTAGGTAGATAGGAAGAAAAAAGTTCGATCGTGACTGAAAATGTTTTTCTCCGATGGAGTATATCCGAATATTATTCATCTGCTTTCCTTCATTATTCTCTCTTTCAGGATTTCCTCCGACGTAAAATGAGCTTTGCGGAGAAAATTCATTTCGTAAGGAAATACACTTCTATCCGTTGGTGAGATAGCGAAAGGAGGAAGAGACAGAGGAAAAAGAAATAACGAGAAAAAGAAAGATTCCGAGTGAGCACGTAGATAAAGTTGGCACGACGGCGATATGCATTTTCATGCTTATTGTCGTAAGTATTAAATTCCATGTTTTATAGGGGAGGGAAAGGAGAAAAAAGAAAACTAATCGATTACAATCTGAATTTCCAAAGAAATTTGTTCGTTCAAGTTTTATTCACTAGTTTTAGACGAACCGATATTTGTCGAGGATTCGTCGTTAATTTGACATTACATCGAGTTTAATCGAAATATTTAATTAACCTTATTACTTTTTCTAATGTATTTTTAATTAAAATCAGTGAGTTATCGAACAGTTACGTTTCGAATCGAATCGAACGATTAATCGACACCAATCAATTCGACTATTAATTGACGCTACATTGTGCGATCTCGGAAGGATTTAATCGATGGTATCGAGGAACGCCAAGCTGCGGAAGCAAATGGAAAAAGCTTGAGAGCTTGGTGAATAAGAGACGCCAGCGCTCCTTAAGGATTCCACGGGATTCTCCAGAGAATTCCAGGATCTCGGTCGAACGGCCATTACTTCGAGAATAGGAAGTAATTGTGTGGTAATGAGGGTCAGAGTCGTGGGAGAGAACCTCGGGCTAGGACTCGCGGAAAATCGGTAACCTTTGACCTTTCTCTCCGTCTTTATCATTCTCACTTTGATGATCGTTCTCTGTCCTCTTCTTTCTCTCATTCTCTTTTTCTATTTTTCACTTTTTATCATCTCCTTTCTATCATCCAGCGACTGTAACTGGAGTAACTTGGACGCGATCGTCTCTGTCGATTGGCATCGATCGAAAGTATCGGGATCGATTCCGAAAACTGTGACGATAAAGTGAGTCGATCATCGCACGGTCTCGTTTACCGTGCTCCAGATACGATGCTATTCGATCTTATTTTTGAACGACGCGAAAACAATTATTATCGTTCCTTCTTTCTCGAATCTCTCGACGTTATTTTTTAGCGATGATAATTAGTGATAAAACTTTTTAATCCTCTCTAGAGTCCATCGAGGCCGATGATTGAAATCAATGTTAGACGTTAATGATGGGAAAGTGACACGCGTCGATTTATGTGACAGGAAAGTGACGTCTGTCGCTAATCACTTTAGGTATGCTTTAGTGACGTTTATCGTTCTGACACAATTGATAACTATTTAACGAAGGAATAACATTTGCGAGTGATCAGTATCGTTTTTAATTAACAAGGATTAATATATCTTCGATCGGTCAATTAAATTAATTTAGAACGTAACGGTTTGCTTTTGAAAATGAATACTCAATCAATCTTTCGTTTGATCAACTTCGGTCGTAGAAATTCATTGAACATACGTACATAAATTCCACGATACAATATTGAAAAGATAGTTAGAAAGTAGTCCGATAGATTGTGAGTGAAATAATATGAATTATTAAACTTGTACTGTTCCCACGAGAGGAAAAAAATATATATACCAGGTCAACGTTGAAGAGGGTAGAGATCGTGTTTGTCCGTGTCGATTAGATTCGCCCTTTAACCTTGACATCGTAGATCATTCGCGACTAGCTGAGGGATAATAGTATTAAAAAGGGCGTTTTCTAGTAATGTACGGTCCGTTCGAATTAATGGGATATATTACGTTGTCGAGGGTTGGTTTTTCAACGAACGAATATAATACAGACTATTCTTTTCCATGATCAAATGAGACTCTACCGAAATATTAATAACGGGAAAGATAAATAATGTTGCTAACGGGTAATCATTGTCATTAACACGAGAGAAGAATTTGGAATGTTTATGGTCATGGATTATTGTAAAAAATTTATTAAGAAGAGGAACGAGATCAAAATTAGGTTTGTTTTGGAACAAAATGAAAATCTCTTTTCCAGTTTGTTTTTCTCTTTCAACATCCAGTCATCTTTAAAGAGAAAGCATATTTTTGTCTTCTTCGTTTCCTCCTAAATTAATCACTTTTTTATGACGTTTCCGATGTTTCCAAATTTTTATGATAATCGCCCTAGGACAAAATTTATTTATTCACTTTTTCTCCCTGTCAATCACAACGGAGGCAATCTTTCTATTTTTTTTCACTGAGTTTCAAGACAGATCTCTATCACATTTCGTGATACCTTCAGCAAGCCCGAGGCAATTTTCGTCGATCCGAACGGATGTCGAATGCAGAAAAAATAAAATTGAAAAAAAAGAAAGAAAGGAAGAAAGAAAGACAGACAGAAAGAAAGAAAGAGAAAAAAACGAGGGTGAGAAGGAAAGAACGTGCGTTACGCGTGCTGTCCACTCTCAGCCGGCTTCCAAAAGCAAAAGAGAGAGAGAGAGAGAGAGAGAGAATGAAAAAGAAAAAAAAAAGAAAGAAAAAAAAAGCAAAAGGGAGAAAAGAGTAGAATGGCACGGGCTATGTAGAGGAACGTGATGTCGTCCGGAATTGCAGAAAAACACAATCGAGTGCGTACGAGTGTGTCGAGAAGGATGCACGGATGTCGAGAACACCGACAAAAAAGGGCTCCTCGTATTCATATCCCTACTGGAAGTGACATTGAGAGGAATCCGAGTCGGTATCACCGACCGAAAAGCCCAGCCATTAAAATATATCTAATAACATGTTCACGAATACGCGTTTGTTCTTCGAAAAGGGTACCTTGTTGTTTGTACCTTGCGTTATATGGGAATATAATTAAAATTTTTAATAGGATATAGGAGGCCTCTCAAAGCTGGTTATATAAAAAAGAAAAGTACATAGGGTTGATAGACATGAGGAATAATTTAAATGTACGTAGGTATGAGTAAAGCTTTGTTAGCTCTGTATACTGATTGAAAATTCGAATGAAAATTTGCGATTTGAAATTATTTTTTCGGGATGTTTCATTCGAGTATACGTAATCGCTTTTGAGTCACAGACGAATATATGAAATCATATTTAAAATCCAATTATCAGTTATATACTCGATACTTGTCTTGAAATATATCTATATCTAGTTGAAATTCAGTTATAATTGGATTATCTAATACGTTAAAATGAGATATACATACTATTGATCGCGTTGAAATTGAAAATAGATGTTACCGATCGTTACTTATAAATCGTTTGATCATTTCAAAAGATAATATTTTGAAATTGCCAATGTGTTTATTTTTAGAAATCTATGTCACGAGAAAGAAGATGGTAATCGGACCACACCCGGGAACGTTTCACCGCATCTCAAACTCGTTGAGGTCGAAATCGATTCGCCATTCCTAAAGCGTCCAACACCTTCACCAAGAGATATCCTCGCTTCGACGTTCGCTGGCAAGTTTATTTACCCAACGCGAGCCATCCATTATTTCCACGCTCGATGTCTGAAACAGAACGGGTATCTCTGCTTTTTTCTCCTTCGATCTTCCTTCAAGGATCCTCCCATTCTGTCTTTCTTTTGTCTTTGCTTCGCTCTCCTTCGCCGGCCCGATCTTCTTCGAACTAGCAAAATCTCTTTCTTAAAGTAGAAAGAAAAGCAAGCGAATAAAAAGGGAGTCGAAGAGAATTTCTTCAACGTTTTCTCTGTACACAAAAGGAAATTGGTAGATTTAAATAAATCATTCAAATTGAAAGTACATTCAATAGTCGAGCTGGTAAACTGTTTAAGATAATTACAAGGTGGGAGAAAAAAAAGATTGTACTGAAATATGCACATAGCGTGCTCTTTTCCGATAATGAATAATTTTGTCTGTTAAGAGATTGGAATACCGTCCCTTTCCTGTTGCGATATACTATTGCGACTTTTGTAAAATTTCAGCATTTAATTGCAGTTTTAGAAGAAACGTTGTTATCTGAAAGGTAGAAGAGAAGATGATGAAGAAGAAAGAAAAAAGAAGGAAGAAAGCGCGAGTGAAACCTGCCGATCATCCGAAAAAGGACAAAGGCCCTTGGCAGCTGGCTGAGATTGCCCAAGTGGTCGTTTTAAAAGCTGCCCGTTATTTCTTGCGCTTACACTCGAAGGGTCGAGCGGTATATCGAAGAACTGGTCGGCAGATGGCACGCGCTAAGGTCCACGATGAAACCCTTCGAATCTGTCCCTCGTGGGGCCTAAGAGGCCCATCGGATTCTCGTTTCTTCATTGGGGGGTCTACATTCTATATTTTTCTCTTCTATCCTCTTTCACACTCAATGACCTTCGGATAGATTGACTCATGTCTCTTCCTGTTCAGTCAAATAATTTATTATTTGCATAAGATACGTGTTTACATCGTTTTTGTTTTAGGAACAATTGAAAAAAAAAGAAAAAAATAAGAAAGAAAAATTTTCTCGTATACAAATATACGTATACCTACTTGACGAAATAAACAGCCTAACTCATTAAGTCATTGACTGTGAAAGTGGATCTCTATAAACTTCGAACGTAATTATAGAGGTCGAACAATATAATACTTACGACCTATTGATCGCAACACGCAAACTGTCCAATTATCCTTGACTAATTAATAAGCACGTATTTTCTTTTTTCTTTTTTGTTTATTTTGTTTTCGTTTGATTCAATAGCGTCATTCATGCGTTCATGATCATTCATTAATACCCACGCGGTTCGACAGGATATAATTTTCGTACGAACGCTCGATAAGAGAAAGGGAGAATCAGCGAGAGTCGTAATCATCCACTTTGGTGTCCGGTAAATCATCATTGACGATTGCCACTCCGGCTAGATTTAACTCGACGATATCATCAAAATAGACTTCCGGTCTGGTGTATTCTAGACGATACCCTAACTTCCGGTAATGCTTGTTCGCCGATCTCTGGAGAGATGTCTGCTTCTTTTCCGCGAGTAACGTGGTGCCTGAGTTACTTCGATAATTCGTCCGAAAGATAAGGATCGTCCTATCCGTCATAAATCAGTATTTTGTGTGCGTGCATGCGTTCGTTCGTTCGTTCGTTCGTTCGTTCGTGTTGAGCGTGAGCAAACGAGCGAACGAAGTTCGGCCAGCAGCTCCAGGCATGTTTTCTTGTCCTAATTCCCGCTTTTCGAAGGATGAGAAAGGGAGCCCGTGGCTACGAAACGGCAAGCCGAACGAGCTACGAATACGAAATTAACAGGAACCTCGAGATTAACAGCTGTTACGGAACGTGAGAATTCTTTCTTTCTTTCTTTCTTTCTTTCTTTCTTTTTTTCTTTTTTTCTTCTCATCGATTCGCTCATTAGGATCTCGTAAAAACGCGCTAACTTGCAATTTCGATCGTGATCAAATTGTTTTCTTTTTCTCCTTTCCTTTCTTTTTAATTCGTTTTCTTTATTCAATCGGTCAAATATCAATTAATTCGTATTACTCCGGCAACAATATACAACTGGCAATAATACTTTCTTTTTTCTCTCTTTTCGATATTCGCGTTTATGCAATATTTCGAAACAGTTTTGCTGATAAACAATTATCTTATTACAAATTTATACCGTCTTTCCTTGGCACGTTAAAAATTTTCTAAAAAATTTTCTTTCTTTTTTCTTGTTCGATTGAAAGATATTTTATATATAATATTTTTCGATTAAGGAATACAATATCCTTCGTTAAGTGAAAGATTCGAATTATTCGAGATATGCAGGAAATAAGGATTACATTTGTTATTTAAATTAGATACTCTTTACGCTAGCTCGTTTAATTTTCATTTTCATGAAAATTGCAGTCCTCGTCATGTTTAATTATGATTTTTATGAAATTCTCTTGCATTCTTAAGACAAACTTGCAACATGGGAATGTAAACAAGGCAGACATTTTTATCCACTCTCATCTAAAACGTTCCTGTGTGACATCTCGAGAGACGAATAAAAAAAAAAAAGATAGAAAATCAAGAAGTTAGATCGAGCAGGTTACGTGTTAAGCTATATTGCAGTAATTGGAGAGAAAGAGAGAAAAAGAGAGAGAGAGAGAAAGAAAATAAGTGAGTGAATGTATTCGCTCGCCCGTATAATTGGATGCACTGTGCCGGTAATCCGTTTGAAACGCGTACCGCGAAGAAAAAACTCAGTTGATTGTGGCGGTGACTCGTGCTGTTATTCTTCTGGTCAGCTAATTTCGCAGTTTCTTCTGTGATCTTGTAAGAAAAGAAGAAAAACAATTTATATCTCCTCGAAAGATATGACCTTGACGAATCTATAAATCGTGCAGTGGTACGTATTCGCAAAATCGAAAAAGTCATCTGTGAATCTTGTCAAATTTGAATATTCGTCAGAATCAATAGCAATTTTCATGGAAGTTTTCAAAGTTTCAATTCGATCGAAATTCGATCGATTTCATTCAGTTCTTCGTTGACAGTGAATAATATTTTTTAAGAAAAGTTAAACGTCGTCGTTTTTCGTTTTCAACCGTTGTTCGCGTTTTGAAGCTTTGTGCGAAATAATTAATAGCATTAGGTCGTTTTATCCTGTTGTCTTCTTCGTTTAAAAAAAAAAAAAGAAGAAGAAGAAGAAGAAAAAAGATTAAAGAAAGAAAAACCACGGGAAAGAAACAAAAGAAAAAAAAATCGTAATTCTTTTTCTGTCGAGAGAAATCCAACGTTCAAGAGGTCCACTCCTCTCGTGTCGTTTCGACGAGCAGGTGCGCCATGCATCAGGAAAGGCCAGTCTTCTTTCTTGTTGATCTTGGTTCTGCCCTTTGGACCGCCACCGATCCCACCTGCCGATCACGTGGCTTCCACGAAACATTCGGCTAAGAGCTCGCGTGATTTACTTTTCGATTGAACGTTGTGCATTTTGTTGCAAAGCAAATTCGCAAAGAGAATTAATTTTGTACGATGGTGAAATTCGAGCATCCTTTTAAGGTCACGTTCGCGAGAGTCAAAGGCTAGATCGAATAATTTTTTAAAGATACGTGCATATCGCGAGAATTGTATTTTTTTTTTTTTTTAAATAATTATTTTATATTCGAGCGAGGATAAATATAGAAATATCCTTCAAGAGATATTTCAAATTAATATTTTTATGAAACAAAACACGTAATTATCGTACTTTCCTTGTAAAAATTTGTAATAACTTTGGAAAATATTTTTTATCGAATTAAATAAAAGTTAGAGCTTAAAAAAATGTCCTAGATCGTAAGAGTATTGCTATTTCAAAGACATACAGGGAAAAATAAATATTTCTATTTGTTTTTGTAATAGTAGTAGTAGTAGCACTCTATCATTATCACGGATAAAGATCTATGGCTCTATCGTTCTTTGCAAATATACGCCCGAATGCATAGGATGCAGCTGCTCATTGACAATAAAACACTTTTACTTATAGGATAGCGATCATAGCAGTCCCATACGATTCTAGTCACGCGTCTTACAAAATTTGTGTCTGATCGATAATCGAGCGGGTAGACGAAGGGTTACCATTAGACAGACAGCATATTGCAAAAGATTACGTTCATTCTCGAGAGAAAGAACAGGTGTATCTTACCTTCTCGATAAATATCTCGAAATATGAATCAAAGGTGTTTCTCATGTACAAGCGTATAGATATTTACGTATACATTTACGCATGCGTGTATATATGTATACATTTATTTATATACAAGTCGATAGATGCATTTCGATGATCGTCTCTTTAAAATTCGTGCGTAACTTCCGTTTTATATGGAAAGCGTATCGAGGAGAAAGAAAGAGTCAAGTTGAGTTACATGTTACGATGATGGAACGAAAAAGATTAATGAAATTCGGGAAGTCCATTAAGGGTAATTTATCTTTTTTGAGAAAGTTTACTTCATGCTTGTTACGTCAATAACAACGTAGTATATTGTACGTTGTGAAGCATCGCACGTTAATTTTATTCATTATTTATTTTATTTTGAATTATCTTATTAAAGGTCTTTTTTCTTTTTTGTTTTATAATATAGGACCATTATCTATCTTCTATCATCCATTATTCATCATTTCATATAGTACCGCTAATTAATAGCTTTTTTAAAAAATAAACACATCGATCACGTGTTCATACTCTATTCTATCGTAATTTTCTATCGATTATTTTTATCATTTTTTTTTTTTTTTTTTTAACGATGATAGATTCGCTATCTTCCAATTAAAAAAAGATCGGTATACCATATCATTAGCTATCTCCCTTTTCAGATTAAAAAGTCTGAGAAGCCGAAGAAGGATGCCGTGTCGATCATTTCACGCGCTATACGATCACGTTGCAACGATTTGTAATTGAATATGATGGATCGTCCGATGGACACTGAGAAATCGTATACGTAGGACTCAAACCTTATTGGCAAGGTGTCCGATTGACGACCACCTGTCGATAGCCAGCTCGCCGGCTGGTGACAATCTGTTAAACATGAGGGAAGTCATGCAAGAGATGAGTTGTCTCCTGGATGACTGATCTCGTCTTAATTGCTAGCAATTAACAAGTTTTTCTTTTAAATTCCATTTAAATCATCTACCGTAGTTCATTCTTAATTCTGTACTACCTGTTGCGTGTTCTGTAAGAAGCTTTGCTGTTATTTTTTTGTTTCTTTTTTTCTTCTTTCATAATTTTCTTTCACGAAGAGATTTTGCGAGAACATATTTTTTTTTTTTTAGTTAACATCGTGTTTCACTTCTTTCTCTCTTTCTCTCTCTTGTTTTTTTTCTTTTTTTTGGATATCTAGTTATTCAAGAACATGTTAATCTTCCAAGTGCTCTCTTTGATAAATTTACGTTCTCAATCGACTTATATCAATCTCTTCGTGACAATTTACTTAATCCATCAAATGGATCACAAACTAATATTAAATTATTCCGCATATAATTATATCGTCGCTTTAAAGATCAGAAAATACTTCTGAAATGAAAACCTGTGTTAAATGGTAACGTGAAAGTTATGGTTTCAAGAAAATCGGAAAAATCGGTGAATGCCGCGTAGTAATACGGACTCTTGGGTACAGCACATAATAATTCTTGTTCCCGATTTTCCAGAGCCCTCCCGGGCCGAGAGAAAGAAAGAGAGAGGAAGAAAGAAAGAAAGAGAAAGAGAGAGAGAGAGAAAGAGAGAGAGAGAAGTAATAACCGGTGTGGAGTGGTCCGTGTGCTCATGAAAACGACTGAGGGTGAAAAAGGAGAAGAGTGAACGAGAGAACGAGAGAGAAAGAGAAAAAGAAAGAGGGAGATAAAAAAAACTGTAGAAACAAACGAACCGCAGGGTAGTAGCGTACCTAGCTCGTCGTGATGTTTCTACGCTTCTGTAACAAACTCCGTCGTGTGGTCGTCGTATACATCTGAGAAAAGAAAGAAAAAAGGAATAAAAAGGGAAATGAAACTCCGAATGATTACTGACCCACATCCTGGTCTCCACGACAAAGCGTTTCCTCTGTTCCGTTTTTCTTCCAACAGCTTGCTATTTGGATAGACAGCACAGGACGAAGAGAGGAACGTTAAATCTCGACTCCGTGGGGATTCCAGCTAGGCTTTCTCACGACGTTTTCGTTGTCGACGGTATACGATGGTAAACAATGCTTCCATACCGCTTCGAGGGAAGTCTCGTTATGATTCCAAATCGCGGAGAAAAGTATTTCGACGCTTGGACGTAGCAATTCGTTGAAAAGTTTGCCAACAAACGATATCTCTTTCTCTATCGTGCATTGTTTCAATCGGGTTGTTTGAATCGATCATACAGCGAGAATGAATGGGATAAATATTTTTATTGTTCTTCTTATTAAGAAAATATTTCTTCTTCTTTTTTAATCTTTTTTTGTTTGTTTGTTTGTTTATTCTTTCTTTTTTTGTTTTTTTATTTTTATTTATTTATTTTTATTTTTCTTTTTTTTTTTTTTTTTTTGGTTTTTTTTGTTTACAATTTATACTCTCATAACGTCGTGGTAACGATCAGACAAATAACGCAACAATTTCATAGGATTTAGGAAAAACAAATATGAATATTCATATGCGAATCTTTAGAAATCGCAATGTGTAGTCCATTTAAGGAACGTAATATCATCGAGGTTCTAATTCGTAGACTTATATTGTTCCACATGTAAATGCATCTGAGAACAATAGAGAGTTTCTGGTGAAATGAAATTTCATTCAATTACGATCTCCTCGTAAACGCTGCACTTCAGTTGGAAATTTTGAAGTGTATAATTACGGGATAACATACAATTCATTCTTGGAATTGGACGATTCAATAATTTTTTTAAATGACTAAATTAAAGGTATGAACAATAACTTAATATTATCTATTCGTTTTTTCTTTCTTTCTTTCTAGCTCGTATCGAACGCTTACTTTTTTTTATTTATAGAAACGTTCTGTCGTTGTGACAAAATCAGTCCCACTTCGTATTTTCTTCAGCCACGTGATTGTGTCTTTTTCACACACACCATAGATATATATACATATATATATATATATATAAAGAAAAGAGTATGTCAATAATCATCATCGTCGTCCGTATATTCGTATTCTTCGACGATTCTTGTAATTTCCAAATCATGTTCTTTCATTTCTTTGTCAGACAAATGTGAATCTCCTTCAATAAATTTTGCAAATCTGTAAAGTAATATGTTTATTTATATGATGCATTTACAAAACTAGATAATTCGTTATTATCTATATGTTTTACAAGCAATTATAAAATATATTAGACCTTATGGGATCCTTTAATTTTAAAACCGTTTTCCATGGATTACATTCAGGACTAGAACAGTATTGTTGTAAATCTTTTAAAGCCTTTTTAGTCTCTTGTATGCCCTCTTTACGGTATTCATTATCCGTTAATAATTTTCTCCTTTCAGGAAACATTTTTTTCCTAATATAAGATAAATATAAGAATATATTTCTGATTGTTTATAAAATAACAAACGAGATATAAAATAATTACGATAAATGATTGAAAAAAAAATATTTGATAATTTGTAACAAATCTTTATTAAAATAATACAAAATAATAATAAAATATAGTGCAATATAATTATAGGGTTACGTAATTTTAATGTATTATTCGTGTTAAGGATAAATATGGAACAAGTTAAAAACAATTGATACGCTTCAAAGGTAAAAACAAGTACGAATAGAAATGTTAAAGGCAGTCAATGCTGATATTTTGGATATTTTCTGTAAGCGTTGTTTCTATGACTAGAAAATTTTGTTATATGAAAATAGTTATCTAGTTAATAATATTTAAAACATTAAAAGTATTTATGTAAACTTACCAATATTGTTTTCCTTTGTATACGGTAGCAATTGGAAAATTATAAATAAGAACGAGTATCACGCAGTTTAAAAATGATGCTTCATAGAAATAACTGCTAGAGTAAATGAACAGTAAACCTAAACCCTACATATAAAAGTAATGTCAGGTATGAAATATTAACTAACACGAAACTTTTTAATCTACTAGTTTTTTATATGAGTACTGAACCTGTAAGAACCATTGTATAATCTGTTTCGTTCTCTTATTAGTAACTGGACCAAAGCGATAACAAATAAGAAAACTGATTAATGAGGTTATCAAAATATACCACATAACATATTCTCTGTACTGTGATACTATCAATTGTGCATTTTCCCATAATATTTGACCAAGGTAAAAAGACATCGACCAACCAGTAGCAACCATTAAGTACATAAATTTTCCCTGATAAATAAAATTAATATTAATATAATATCAATATTAATAAATGCATTTAGAAAATATTTCTTTATACTTACTCGTGGAAATAATTTACTAGCAAAATATATTAAAACTAAAAGAGAAGCTGTAACTCCAAGACTAATGCCACATAAGTAATAGAATAAAGGATTATGACTCAATCTTTTAGCTGACCAAAATAATATAACTCCTAACAAAGCCATTAGTACTTTTCCAATATCTACACCTAATAGAAATAACCCAAATGATTAGTAAATATGTTTTAATACATTAATATTATATACTTATAAATCTTAAACTTACGTGTTTGAGTCATACTTATAGTATATCGTAATCCATTATATTCGTGAATATAAACGCCAATACAAGTAGTTTCAAAAGGATTAATTTTGAGTAATTTGTGTTTTTTTGTACCAAAAAAATTGAATTTCCAAAATCGTTGATTATTTTCATGTTTTTCGAAAACTTCTTGAGGCGTTTTGCCATCATATAAATCATATGTGTCTAGGTTAATATTTAAATCCATCTGTAATATATTACTTCTTATAATTTTGTTATATAATATTGAAAGATTTTATAATTTATAAATTAGGTTTTACCGTTATCGTTTTCCATATGTTTATTAAATATTTTGATTTTGCTTTATGACAAAATACTTGCAGGCCTGGTTTATCATTTACAATGACTTTTCCTGGTTCTATGTAGTGAACTAGACAGATAAATAAATTGTAATACTAAAAAATTATTAACAATTTACATTGTAACTAAGATTACTAATTTATTCTATATTAAGATAAATATATAATAGTAAAGAAATTATAAATAGCAATACATTGCAATTCTATTACTTTGTTAACTAACATTAACATGGAACATATAGTATAATATAATATAGGTTATATAAAACTCACCTGCATCTGTAGGAACGGCACATCTTGCAGAGAAATTTTGCAAAATTATCAGAAGAAAAATGATTTTTGATATTCCAATTGTTGTTTTCATTTTTGTATATGTTCTTATATATATATATATACATCGATCAGTTATTTTTTAATAAAGTATAAACTGCTCTCTTAAAAACTTGCTATAGTCTGAATTGTGAGATAAAAGATTTAAAATTCGAGACTGGCGCTGAATGAATAAGACTTTCGAGAAATTGCAGGAAACGATATAGAGAATAGGAGGAAAATCGATTATCAACTAATTTCACACTTTATATAATCAAAATTGGCGCGAACGTATCATAAATCACAAAAAGTTATTGAAACATTACAAACAACGCATGAAGCGTTCTATTAATATAGTATTCTATTAATACAAAATTGTTGAATTTCAGAAATATAAAATGAGTCAGTTTATAACAATACAAGGTGAAAACAATTTAGTTATTTTTAATTATATAAAATTTCTAAGGTAATTTTAGATTTTGTTATATTAATTATTTATTTTAGTTGGTCAATGCGGCAATCAAATAGGATCAGCTTTTTGGCCTTTAGCTTTGCATGAATATGGTATACAAATTAAAAATAGATTCGTCGATCTTCTTAAGATACAACGAGATCATATTAGGAATATAGACGCATTATGGGATGGATTTTACAGTTTTTTTCATGTACCTGGAAATACAGATAATTTATGCTTCAAAACAATAGCGGAATTGAATGCAGCAAAAGTTAAAGCTCGGGTGCTGTATTATTATATTTTTAAAGATTTCAGAAATGTTCATAGTAGTAAAATAACATTAAGTTATCTTTGAAGGCAGTTCTAATAGATATGGAAGATAGTGTTGTAGCGCGATTTCAACATGGACCATTGCGCGAATTATTTAATAGAACTTGTACAGTGACAAATTATCCTGGTTCTGCAAATAATTGGTAAGATTGAATTGGTAACTAGAAAATAAACATTGATATTAAATAATAAGTATGATTGTTTAAAGGGCCACAGGATATTATACTCATGGTACAGAATATCATGACCGAATAGAAGAAGTAATAAGACAGTCTGTTGAATTGTGTGATTATCTAGGTGGATTTTTACTTTTGCATTCTGTAGCTGGTGGAACTGGTTCTGGTCTAGGAACAGCGACTTTAAAAATGTTAAGCGACAGTTATCCTCATGTAGATAGGTATTACGTGTACTATTGATCATAAACAAAATAGTATCATTTTGAAAGTTAGTAAAAACATTTTTTGTTTAATAGATTAGTATCCTGCATATATCCCGCAGGTATGGAAGATGTTATTACAGGTCCATACAATACATTATTAGCGACAAGAGAGTTGATAGAACATGCTACTTGTGTATTTCCAGCAGAAAATAATGCGCTTTTAAAAATGTGTGAAACTCAAATAAGGAATAGTGATAATATGGATCAGGCTAATTTTAATGCTTTGTGTTTACCATTTCAGGATATGAATAGTATTATCGTTAATATGCTTCTTCATTTGACTAGGTAATAAATTTTTCCTGTTATATGTATTCTGAAAAAGAACATTCATATATATGGCATAAATTAATTTATTTACAGTGGCTCCAGATTTCCTGGAAATTTAAATATAGACATCAGTGATTTAGCTACAAATCTTGTTCCGTATAAAAGGATGCATTATATATTTAGTAATGTTAGACCGATAGCTTTGACAGCACCTAAATTTTTTGCTACAAATTCTTCAAAGTAAGTAAGTTTTCAAACATCATTATACAATTGTGTCATGATTAAAAATATTGAAGGCTTCAAGATATGCTGTTTACTAATGCATTGTCTCGGAATAATCAGTTGACTAAAGTACATCCGCTACAGCCAGGCTCTGTTGTTTTAAGTGCCGCATATATTGGAAGAGGACAATTTTCTATAACTGGCATGAAACGAAATATTGAAAGGTATAATTTTGTTAGTATTTAACATTATGTATAAATATGTTAATAGGTAGTAAAATATTATGAATGTACATTATTATTTGCAGGTTTCAAAGTAAAGCTAAATTTACAGCATGGAGTAAGAATTCAATAAAAATAGGTTTATGTTCGGTACCTCCACCCGGACATACAACATCTCTGTTGTGCTTGCTTAATACCTCAGCTATTTCTTTAATGTTTACAAATTTAATTGAGCAGTTTACAAAATTATATCGTCGAAAGGTAATGGTAATAAAATATTTAATATAATTATTTCCTAATTTTCCAACTGAAATTGAAGGAATACAAATTGCTAATTATATCTATTATTTCAGGCACATGTTCACCACTATTCTCAAGTTTCTGGATTTGAAAATTCACAGTTTTTAGATTGCAAAGAAACTATCTCTAATTTATGTGAACATTACATGGAGCTTCAAAATCAAAAACAAAGACATATTTCACGAATGCAAACACTTTAAGAATTGTATATGTGAAAACATTAGAATAACAAGGAATTGTATTGTAATTATAAGTGATTTATTAATTTAATCAAATAGTTTAACATAAAATAATTTCAATAAAAATAGTGTATTTTTTATAATAATAAAATTATAACTTTATAAAATAAGAATTATTTTATTGTATAAGAATGTTCTAATTAATTGTTTGTAGTTTTTTTATTCTTTTAAGGATATTGCAAAAGCATATTTATATTATATAAGCTACGTGCCTTTGGAGACCATAATCAACATTATCTTATTAATTATTTATGCGTTAAACTTAACATATTAATGAATTAACTAGCTGGAATTTGGGGTAATCCAAACTCATCCACCAACACACCATCCTAAAAGTAAATTGGATGAATAAACATATGTATGATAATATAAGTAAAAAATAAATATATATTTGTATAATTACCTTGTTCCTAACGGAACTAGATCCTGGTTCTTTATCAGGAGCGTTAGGTGCTTTGATCGCATCATCTAAGTAAGATGTATCTTCGTCTAAAGCAATCTCATCACCAAGAGCATCTAACTCTGCGGCAAGTTCGTCTTCATCGATATCTGGCATTCCATAACTACGACCCATTGCTTCTTGTACTTCATCAGCTTGTTCCAACATATCAGCCAAATTATCTTGTAAATCCTGCGTAAGAGATATACAATTAACACTTCATGTTTCTATCATTATACGTACATCAAAATAACGTACCTCGATGTCATCTATATTTATATTTTTAAATTCTCTTTGCATTTGCTTAACACCATCTTTCATCGCAACCACTGTTGCTTGAGTATCTTTTAACGTTTGGGTAGCATAATTTGCCTGTTCCATATTGAATGCTTGTTGACGTAAGTTATCTACTTGTGCTTCATACATTTTTCTCTGTTTAAGAACGCGCATTGCTTTGGCTTTGACAGCATTCTTCGCTGGACCTTCTCTCATTTTGACCATTTGATCTTTATATTTTTTTAATTCAGCATCCAAACGTGCTATTTTCTTTTCAGCTGAATCTGCTCTACTGTCCACCTAAACGAAAATCATTAATAATATATAAAATATCAAAATAAATATTGTTATCAACCTGTATTTTTTTTTAAGTTAAAACAACTTACACCAGCAATACAATCAGTAATGCTTGGAGATGGCTCTTTTGGTTTAGCACGTCCGAAAAGCCTATTCATTTTTTAACTATAATCAATCAATTACAAAAAACTGATTTTAATCTTATGTGCTCAGATTTATAGAACGTCAAAACGTATGACTCAAAGAACAAGTATGAAATTGTCGATCAAGTGATGAGGGCAGCACTATGTGATTACATAGTGCGCATGCGATTTATTCATAAAATTTAAGATTGAAAAACAAGAATTTGAAGTAGTATGTCAAAAAGATATATTTTTAAATTTTAAACAAAAGAATCTTATTAAACAAAATTAAAACATTTGATTTTTAAAAAGATTAATATTTTTAAAATAATAGAATACTAGTGACAACATTTAGATTGATGATATTCATTTATTTCTATTAATTCATGTATAATTTGTAGTAAACAAAATTGATTAATTAAATAATGAACATTTTAAATATTATGAAATATTGTTTTTTTCGATAATATACATTTGTAACAAATAGAAATCTCGTTTGAAATCACGTGATTAGCGTGGATAAATAAGAGCCAATGAAATTCTATCCGCCATGACACTCTTCTTTTATCTCTTTCGTATTTTTGTATTGGATACGTTTAAGTTGCAAGAATGAAATTATTCCTTTTTATACTCTTAACTTCTTCGGGTTATTGTACAAATAAGATAGGGCAATTTTTAAGAAATAAACAGGTAATAAATTCGAACTTATTAATGCAAATACGAAACTTTATTTGTACATTTTTCGATTTTTCCAATTTAATTATAAATAAAATTACGATAAATAAATTATATCAATTCATATAGTTCTTTGCAAGTAAATGTTCGTGATTACATACAATTTGAATTTGTAATCGTTTATTACATCTATTTATATTAGATGTTCATTTTTTAATGATTATTTAGTACATTGTTTTAAAAGATATATATCATGAAATCGATAATAATATTTTGATGCTCTCATTAATTTCAGATAGATCCAGAGAATCGTTGGATTCGTTGATTTTTATCTATATTTTATATTTGAATTATTATAATTGTAAATAATTACGAGAAAAATGGATATTTCTATGCCATCACAGAGTTTCATAATTGGTAAGTTAATATTTTTATTAATCAATTAGTTCGAACATAACCTAAAGTAAATACGTTTGGAAATTTATTTACGAATGAGATGACTTCTTTTTATGAATTGAAGACCAGTTGAATATCTCGTTAGGAGCAATAGGAAACAAAAATTTATTAAGAAAAATTTTCGTGATTGCATGTATTAGATATTTTAAGAGTAAAACACTCGACATTTTCAAGCTTATTAGTTGAATTGTTAACCTAAAACTTAGTATCTAAAATGTTATAAAATGTAAAAAGAAGTATGATTACAAGATGTCAATTGTTATCAACGTACGAGATAATAGTGTAAATATTGAATATTTATTAAATTAAGTAAATTTAAGTATTATTTCTTATTTGTTATTATAAATTAATTTTAAAGTTTTTATTTTTAATTAACAGCGTTAGTAAAATAATAATTAAATTTATTATAAGATTATATGTAAGTTTTTCATTTTTTCATACTCTGTAAGATCGTTTATATTTGAAAGTACGTACTGTTGATCATATAATTGTACACGCTAATATCACGTTAATTATTAACTTTAGGCTAATATTTGTTTCATAATTATTTAAAGATAATTGAATAAAATATATAATTAATTAAAAAAATATAAGACGTTTCATAAGAAAAATTAAAAATCATGAAACTTTCGATTGAAATCGTGTGGTTTATTTCGTACTTTTAAAATATTTGATATATTAAATGAAAACTTTTGTTAACAAATTTTTGTTTTTATTAAAGAAAAATAAAATTCGTCTAAATTATTTTGTTTAATATAATTATAATAATTAATCGGATATTCTCAATATTATCAATTCAGGATATATTTTAATATAGTAAAAAAATATGAATGATTCTACAAAAATAGGAATTATTTGATAGTATTTTTATTTACACACTTTTCAATATATTTAATCGATTATAACTGGCTTATGATACGAAACTAAAAAGGATCAATAAAATATGTATTTATGATTTTACGTGCATATTTTTCAGTTCTGTTATTTTCAAAATAGATTAATTGTTATTATTAAAAAGGATAATCCAGAAACTGTGATTTTAATAAAGATTATATAGAATCGAGTATATAAGACTTAAGTAGATACAATTAAATTATAAAAAATAAGTTAAGAAAATAAAAATAATTAAGTATAAAAATAAATCAAAGATAAATCGACGCTAATTAAATATTAATATCAATCTTAACAATTTCCAATAAAAAATTTCAAGGCAAAGAACAGATTGAAGCCTTTGAAAAACAATCAATGTTTATTTTTTACTTAATTTCTTTTTACACTATTTTCTAGTAGTTTTGATTGAAAAAATTAATAATTATTAATTGCATAACAGATAGACTAATAATTACCACGAACCAATGCGAAATGCTCTTTAAATATAAACATATATTAGTTTTAATATATATTTATCATAATCCTCTGATTGTAGCTCAGTTCTTTGTCAAGTTGTTTTCTAGAAGATTGAGAATAGAAGTCTGAGAATTTTGCAATTATAAGTTTAAAAAATCTCATTTGAATTGTACAGAGGAATTTAAATAGTTGAGGAAAATTTGAAATTCAAACTTATACATAATTTACATTAAAAGAAAGTTATTAAAAACAATAAACTTTTAAGATAACATTTACGAGGTTATTGAAAAGTTGACTGACCTAATACATGTTCACCAACAGATTATGCGAGATGGAATGAACAAAAATGACGGCATGTCGCCAAACTTATGACACGTACTAACTTCACTTCAAACTCATTCATATGTTTTAAGTGGTTATTTCACTAAGACCGTATTATATGATTTTACAATGCAAATAATTTTAATGTCAGGGAATTGAGAATTAAAACTTGGAACGAAGTTTAATCATGTTATTTATCAATAAAACAGAATTTAATAAAATAATTACAACTGTTGTTGATATCAGTGACTAATGTAAATTGGTTATAACGCGTAAAAATTAGTATATAATTTTACAAAAATTTTTTCACGATGTGTCGTAATTTGAATTCTGAATTTTTTGACACAGCAGAGAATTAAAAATTTCTCGTAAGATAATTTTTAGAAACAAGTACATTATTCTTTGGATATATATTTAGTTTTCATCTTCTTTTGTATTGAGAATATAATTCAATTTAATGTTAATTAGAATATAAAAAAATAAGAAAAAATTCCTATCTTTGTAGAATCACACATACACGGTATATCCGCTTTAAATGTATACTTTATATATGTATAATTTAAGTGATTATTTCCCTGAAAATATTAAAAATCTAAAAAAAATATGTTGGACGAATGTTATGTGATATTAAGGGATAAAATTGTAATTATAATTATTTGACTTTGCGATGACCGCGGAGAGTTTAATGAAGATCATGTTTAAATTTTTAGCATTACACCGTGATGTATATCGCGGGAAGTAAGTACTTCAATTGTAGCTCGTTCCTACTTTGTGTGCTTCTAGTACACAAAAAAATAATTCAATTGAGTCATTACAATGCAAAATGTGTAAATGTATTCTTAACAATGGAGAACACGTAGAACGTCATTCAAAATATGAAGCTTAATAACTCAACAATGACTTATGCAAAATATATGTGTAGGTAGCGTTTTAAAAACGGTTCGGTGCCAGTTAAAAGAATACAGGATTTAATTAAAAAATTTAAATGTGATCTTCACAGGACTTTTCAAGGTCATCGCAAAGTTCATACGATATGTTCCCTTGATACGTTACGTGACATTCGTCTGAAATATCTTTTTATATTTTTTTTTTATTAGAAATAATCGTGGATATATATTTCAACCGGACATATACTATATGTACTAAATCGAGCGACAAAATGGACTGCCAATCGATCCAACTGTATAATTGATGGTAACATTACCATCTTAATTTTATGAATTATTTTTTTTTTTTACATTTTCTTGACATACGTTAATTTCGTAATCAATTTCTAATCGTTAATCGGTAAGATAGAAAATTACAGTTTAATGATAAAATACGTATACGTCCAACAAACATTTTCGATAGTTTGTAGTTACGATTCTTTACAATAGTGGCGTTGCAGTCTTCTTTTTGATGGTAATGTAGTTTATCATGTAGAGATGGTAACCTATCATTTAGAAGCAAGGAAACTTTTTCTTTTCTCGTAAAATTTGTATCTGCGATTATGATAAAAACATTCTCATTCTAATTAGTTGTTTACTTAACGTTACGTTAGGATCGATATAAATAAATGCAAAAAAAATATATATATATATAAAACACAATGTACGAATACGTAAGACATTTCAAGACGAAATTATTTCGAAATTATACAGTTATATACATATTAATTCATGTCGTTCGATAACAGTGAATTTTTTTCTTCAGCACAGCGAAAAAAGAAAGTAACCGGATATATCCGATTCTTAAAGTTCAAAGAACTTTGCTGTGGTTCGAAACTTAAAGAAATTGTTCTTTTATTATGATTCGTCCGAAATATAATTTTCAGGAGAATTACGTGCCGAACTGATCGAGTTAATTCGTAGAACATAACTAGCGATTTCTACATTTTTCAACATTGTCCTCGAATCGTTCCGCTTTTCGAGCAGAACGATTGCATCATTCTCGTCTGTTTACTCCATCGTCAGGCTACCGTTACGTTTGCGCACATGTACGTACGGCAGCAAGCGTCGTCGATATCTTATCAGCGTGACTCTTTTACGACAGGTGTACGTAAGTGATACACACACACACATATATATATATATATAATATATATACATATGCATATAGACATATATATACATATGTACAAATGTACGTATATTTACATGTAAATTCATACCTGCTGAATTCCAAATTCAAATTCGTACGACCAGGAATCCTGATGGTCTCTACTAAAACGATAATCGTTGTTCTTGGAAATAAGAAAGGGTATAGGTATAGAAATATTCTGTAGAACATTGATCCTTGATTTCTGTGAAGAAGAAAAAGAAGAAGATTCGTTTACGGCCCTGTGAACTCTCGTAGAGCTTGTAGATTCGAATGGTGCGACGTTGATGGCAAGAAGACGTGGAGGAAGCGTGGGCGGAGGTAAATGCGAACGCGAAGAGAGACAGAGACAAAAAGAGAGATAGAGAGAGAGAGAGAAAGAGAGAAGGAGAGATGAAGAGGAAGAGGATAGCTAGCACAAGGTAGCACGAGGAAGATAGAAACAACTACATCGGTGCTTTTGGTGGAGGCAATGGTGGGCCAACGTGATTCAAGGCGCGTGCGTGGAGAACGTCGGCGCGCGACGCATCAACGTATTAGAGAGGGATAGAAGAAGTACCACCATCAACGCTACCACTAGCAACACCCCACCTCTGTCACCATCACCTAGACTGAACTAGCAAGCAGCCAGGCAGGAGGCAAGGAAGCAGGCTGGCAGGCTGGCAGGCAGGCAAGCAGGCAAGCAGGCAGGCAGGCAGGCAGGCAGATAGGCAGCTAGCTAGTTAACGTGCTAGCAAGTAGCAGTACAATTTATCAAAAATACAAGAATAACGAGGAACGACGAAGACGACGAAATAGAACGTTCAAAGGACGTTAGACGAACGCGAACACGACGACGACGACGACGACGACGACGACGACGAGAACGACAACGACGACGACGTCGACGTCGACGACAATGACGATGGCGACGATGACGACGGCGAGGATGGTGAGAAGACAGGAAAATAGAACAAATGGAGGACAGTGAATATTATTTGGAGAAGGTGTAAAAATTCCTCTTTTACACGTTAAACTAAAGGGATCTTGATACGTGCTACTCTATTCGAAAAAAAGTTGGTCTCTGTGGTCGATCCAGTGGTATGGTCAGACCTAGAGTAGCCGGCAGAGTGTTGGAAAAGTCACTACGACAACGCATGAGACGTATTACGTTTGAGGAGGAGTTGAACAGGCAACCCACCAAAGCCGCCGTCGTCGAATCGCTTCGTTCGCCACCCCGTCTAGCTCCCTCTCACTCGATCTCTCTCTCTCTCTCTTTCTCTTTCTCTCTCTTTCTCTCTCTGTTTCTATTTCTTTCGCTCTCTTACAGGCGCGCCCTCTCGCTTACTCCCAGCGAGTTCTGTTTCTCTCTCTCTCTCTCTTTCTCTCTCTCTCTCGCTCGCTCGCCCGCTCGCTCGCACACGCGCCCTCTCTCTATCTCGGTTTCTCTTGATCACTCTGAGAAGAAGTCATACGAAAGAGGAGAGACAGAAACGGACCACGTCGGTTGGGTGGTAGATCGGCAGAGGAGGATTACGACGTGTTGGCCTCTTTATAACATTACTCCTTACGAACTCTTTGCCAAAGACGACGTAGAATGAGAAGGCGAGCAAGCTGCGACTCGCCGCCACCAACGAGGAACTTCGGAATCGACCAAGAGACGCGGCGGGGGTGAAATTATGTTGCCTGGAAGGAGTCGCTAGCTTGCAGCAATTGGAAAAGAGAAAAAGAAAAATAAGCTTCCTCTTGTTTTCTTTTTCTTTTCTTTCCTTTTCTTCCCTCCCCTGTTTTTTTTTCCGTTGCTTTCCTTCGTTTCGGTGCTACGACGAGGAAAAAGAAAAAAAAAAAAAAAAGAGAGAACGTGCTCGCACCCTCCCCTTTCGTTCCTCTTTCATTCCTTTCTATCTTCGGTTGGTTCGTAATAGGAAAATTTTTGGTTTTCGAGAAAAAGAAAGACGAGATATAGACAAGAGAATTTGTTCAAGGAATCATCGTCGTCATCGTGTACGTTCGAAAGGTGTGCTGCGTGTTCCGCGGTGTGTTACATCGCGAGGTGGACTCGCGTTGAGGCTTATCGGTGATCGATCGAGTAAACGATACGGGGCAGCGCGCGCGGAGGGGCAGTGGGGGGGAAGGGCTAGATAGGAAGAGGAGGTGGTGGAGGTGGAGGAGGAAGAGGAGGAGGAGGAGGAGGAGGAGGAGGAGGAGGAAGAGGAGGAGGAGGAGGAGGAGGACGGTGTGCAACGACGAGGAGTCGTCGTAGTAGCTCGTCCAAGTTCGACCGTAGACGGCGACGGTACCGTGCCGCGTGTATCTCGCGCGGATCCCTCCTCGGCACGGCAAGGACGCTCTCCAAAGAGCGTCCAGGTACGAAAGAGAAGTGCGCGAGTGACCGAACGAAG